>NC_059341.1:34350500-34661000 GCF_018350155.1 Leopardus geoffroyi | reverse complement strand
AAGTGGGTCAATCAAATTCCTGTTCTTGAGAGTGTAACCTAGGAAATGTAAGGATTATTGAATTAGTGTGGAAAAGAAGCTAAAAGGTGAGAAGCCATGAAACGAGCCAAAATGTTGCATGTGAGAGAGCAGAAACCGACAGAGACCCAGCATTAGAGCAATTTCTAGGAAGCCTCCAGCTCCAATCCATTGGTTTATATCCTGTAGGAACCCCCAAGCATCTGAGGCATCAAGAGCCTAACACTTTGGGGTCACCTGGTTGATTCAATCAGTTAAGCGTCCAACTTCAGGTCATGATCTCATGGCTTCTGAGTTCAATCCCCACATTGGGCTCTGTGCTGACAGCTCAGCCTGGAGCTTGCTTTGGATTCTCTCTCTCTTTCTTTCTCTCTCTCTCTCAAAAATAAATAAAACATTAAAAAGAAAAAAGAGCCTAACACTTACTTTCTTTTCTTTATGTGCATACATTAAATGTTTATAAAGGTAGGATCATACTTTTACATACTTTACAGCATTTTGTTTTATTTAGTTAACAATATTACGCGATATAGACTGCCCTTTTATCTCTTACATTATGACTTTTAATAGTTTCACATTATTGGCACTCTTATTTAACCAATCCTCTATGGGACATTGAGGTTATTTTTAGTTGTTTTCTATCTTTTTATTTTTTTATTTTTTTTTTTATTAAAATTTTTTTTTTCAACGTTTATTTATTTTTGGGACAGAGAGAGACAGAGCATGAACGGGGGAGGGGCAGAGAGAGAGGGAGACACAGAATCAGAAACAGGCTCCAGGCTCTGAGCCATCAGCCCAGAGCCCGACGCGGGGCTCGAACTCACGGGCCGCGAGATCGTGACCTGGCTGAAGTCGGACGCTTAACCGACTGCGCCACCCAGGCGCCCCAGTTGTTTTCTATCTTAACAGCCATGAACAGAAATCTTTTTTCTCCATGATGAGATTAGTGTTTTTATTTTTCTTAAGTTTATTTATTTTTTTAGCAATCTCTTACACCAAACTTAGGGCTCAAATACATGACCCCAAGTTCAAGAGTCACAAACTCTTCCAACTGAGCCAGCCAGACACCCTGGGATTAGTGTTTTAAATCATTAAACTTTTCTTATAACCTACTGTTTTAAGTCTTTTTTAAAAAATGTTTTATTTATTTGTTTTGAGGGGTGGGGGGGTGGGTCAGAGAGAGAGGGAGAGAGAATCCCAATTTGGTTCCGCACTGTCAGCCCAGAGCCTAACACAGGGCTCAAACTCACAAACCCTGAGATCATGACCTGAGCCTAAATCAAGAGTCAGAAGCTTAAACCAATTGAACCACCCAGGTGCCCACCTTCTGTTTGAAGTCTTAAGTTTTGAGTTTTCTTCAGTCATTTTTAAATCTTCTGTTTCGTGATATAAGCTAATATAAATTTGGTGCCCATGGTGGGTGCTCCAGGCACTACATCAAGTGTTTCTTATGCATGAACTTATCTATTCTTTTTCTTTTTTTTTTAAATTTATTTATTTATTTTGAAAGAGAGAACAAGCCACGAGCAGGGGACGGGCAGAGAGAGACAGAATCCCAAGCAGACTCCGTGCTGTCAGCACAGAGCTAGACACAGGACTTCAAGTTCACAAACCATGAGATCATGACCTGAGCTGACATCCAGAGTTGGACTCTTAATCATCTGAGCCACCCAGGCGCCCCTATCTATTCTTTTTTAAAATTGTGATATAATTGACATACAGCATTATGTTAATGTTTCAGGTGCACAACATAACGATTTGATATTATATACTGTGATGTGACAACCACAGTAAGTCTAGTTAAAACTACGTCCATCACCAGACATAATTGCAGACTTTTTTTCTTGTGATGAGAACTTTAAAGACTTACTGTCTTAGGGGCACCTTGCTGGCTCAGTCAGTACAGCATGTAACTCTTGATCTCATGGTTGTGAGTTCAAGCCCCATATTGGGCGTGGAGCCTATTTAAAAAAAAAAAAAAAAAGATCTATTAGCAACCTTCAAATATATAGTATTGTATACTATGGTCACCATGCTATACATAACATCCCCAGGACCTATTTATTTTGTAACTTTTGACTACCATATTGCCCACCCCCTACTCTGCCTCTGGCAACCACCAGTCTGTTCTCCCTATCTATGAGTTTGGTGGAATTTTTTTCTTTTTTTTTTTTTTAAATCTTAAGGTTTTACATATAAATGAGGTCATACACTATTTGTCCTCTATCTGACTTATTTCACTGAGCATAATGCCCTCAGGCTCTATCCATGTTCTTGCAAATGGGAAGATTCTTTTTTTTTTTGTTTGTTTTTATTGCTGAATAATATCCCATTGGTGTGTGTATACCACATTTTCTTTATGGATTCATTGGTGGACCCTTAGATGCTTCCATACCTTGGCTGTTGTGAATAATGCTGCAGTGAACATGGCGTGCAGGTATCTTTTTCAATGTAGTGTTTTCACTTCTTTTGTATACACCTAGAGGTGGAATTATCCGATTGTGGGGTAGTTCCATTTTTAATTTTTTGAGGAACCTCTATACTGTATTACATAATTGGCTGCACCAATTTATATTCTCACCAATAGTGCAAAAGGTTTTCTTTTTTCCACATCCTCACTAAATGCTTGTTATTTTTTGTCTTTTTGATGATAGCCATTCTAACAGGTGTCCAGTAATATCTTACTGTAGTTTTGATTTGCATTTCCCTGATGATTAGTGATGTTGAGCACCTTTTCATGTTCCTGTTGGCCACTTGTGTGTCTTTGGAAATATGTCCACTCACATCTTCTGCCCATTTTTACTTCTTTTTAAAAATTTTATTTATTTATTTATTTTTAAGTTTATTTTGAGAGAGAGAAAGAGAGCGTGTGCGCAAGTAGGGGAGGGAAGAGAGAGGAGACCAAGAATCCCAGATAGGCTCCACTCTGTCAGCACAGAGCCCAATGTGGGGCTTGAACCCATGAACCAAACTGTGAGATCATGACGTGAGCCGAAATCAAGAGTCAGACGCGTAACCAACTGAGCCACCCAGGTGCCCCTTTCTGCCCATTTTTAAATCAGATTGTTCTTTTTTTTTTTGCTATTGAGTTGTATTTATCTATTTTTAATTCCCCCATGAGGTAAACGTCACCTTTATCTCACCCTGCAGATGAAGAAATGGAGGCGTACAGGCGAAATGATTTGTCCAAGGTCACATAGCCAGCAGGTGGCAGAGCCCAGACACGAACCCAGAAAGTTCTCAGTAGAATGCCAAGACCTTTATTGGTAAAGGAACTGAATGTTAGTGTTTCTAAGAGAGGAAAATTGATATCCAGTGCAGGTTTTTTATGGGCTTGTTGGAAGGTAGGTAAAAGTAAATTTTCTTTAATATTGTGGCATTGAAAAGAACTTTTAAGCAAAACTGTCAGAGAAAAAAGGACATTAAAAAAGATTTTTATTTTTAAGTAATCCCTAAACCCAACATGGGGCTCGAACTCAAAACCCTGAGATCAAGAGTTGCATGCTCTACCAACTGAACCTGCCAGGCTCCCCAGGAAAAACGACGTTTTATTTTACTATTTTTTTTTTAAGTGTATTATTTATTTTGAGAGAGAGAAAGACAGAATCCCATACAGGCCCAGCGCTATCAGCATATAGCCCAACGTGAGGCTCGATTTCATGAACCATGAGATCATGACCTAAGCCGATGTCAAGAGTCGGATGCTCAACCGACTGAGCCACCCAGGTGCCTCAAAAATGACATTTTAGAAGTGAGAGAAATCCAGTTTTTCCCCTTAATACTTAAATTATGTGCAGAGTGTATCAATATCTTTTAAGAATTATTTACTTTTGTTATTTTCCCATTCTACTGTAACACTGATTAGTGCTCTTTAAACATTATTTAATTTTTAAATAATGTCAAACTTACAGAAAAGCTGTAAGACTAGTGCAGAATTCCTGAATCCCTTCACCCAGGTTCTACGTTTGCTTTATCATTACCTCCCTCTTCCCATCATTCCTCCTCTATCCATCATCCATTCGTTCATCCACTGTTTATACCTATATAATAATTTTTCCCCCCTGTACTGAGAGTAAGTTTCAGACATGTTACCTCTTGACGTTTTCTCACATGACCATAGTACAGTTATCAAAATCAGGAAATTAATACTAAATAAGATCTATAGATAATACATCAAATATTACCAACCTACCCCATACTAATATACATGTGATTTATATATTATATATTTTTAATGTATTATTTTAGAAATTATTTTTGTGGGTCAGGTTTTTAATCTAGGATCATGCATTGCATTTAGTTATTGGGTCTCTAAAGGCTCCTTTTTTGTTGTTTTTTTTTAAGTTTATTTATTTTGAGAGAGACAGAGCCAGAGCAAGTGGGGGAGTGGCAGAGAGAGGGAGACAGAGAATCCCAAGCAGGCTCCACACTGTCAGTATGGAGCCTGATGTGGGGCTCGAACTCACCGAAACTGTTGAAATCGTGACCTGACCTAAAGCCAAGAGTTGAATGTTTAGCTGAATGAGCCACCCAAGTGTCTGTCTTTAGTCTCCTTTAATCTGGAATAATTTTTAAGCTAGTCTTTCATGACCTTGACCTTTTGGGAAGAGTACATTTTATTGATTGCCACTTAATTTGGGTTTGTTGAATATACACTCATGATTAGATTCAGTTCCTGTGTTTTGGCAGGAATGCTAAAGAAGTGGTGTAGTGTCCTTTGTGCATCATATCAGGAGTTACATTGATGCCAGTTGGTCACTTTATTGTTGCTGGTTGTTAATAATTTTGGTCACTTGGTTTAAGATGGTATCTGCTAGGTCTCACCAATGTGAAGTTACTGTTTTTCCCTTATAATTAATACATATCTGGTGGGGGAATACTATACAAACATCCTATTTCTCATCGAAATTTTACCCATTAGTAATTTTAATCTGTGTGTGATTCTTTGCCTTATTCATTACATCATAGTTGCCAAATAGGTGATTTCAAGTTCCATCATTCCTTTTTTCTTTTTTTAAAGTAGGCTGTACACCCAATGTAGGGCTGGAACCCAAGACTCTGAGTTCAGGAGTCGTATGTTGTACTTACTGAGCCTGCCATGTGCCCCTCCAACATTCCTTTTATATTAAGTCAGCATTCACAATTTTCATTCATCAATTCTAAGTATTTGATTCAAAACTGTTTTTAGTGTCTTATAAGAATATAATTTTATAAAAATTTTTTTGTTTTCTTGGAAATTTTCTAAAGTGAATGTACATTGATATAACAATATTAAGAGTGAAGTCATTTTTCAAAGATTCAGATCTCAGTTTTTCTTTTTACTTTGAAAAAATTCAACCTCTAGTGAAGTTCAGAGACCTAAGTATAAGTGAACCCCTGTAAGTACTTGACTTTAGATTCACCAATTGTTAACAGTTCACCATATCAGCTTTTTGTTTTCTTTTGCGCTGAACCATTAGAAAGTAAGTTGGCATTGTGATGATACTTTATCTAGAAAATATTTTGGTATGCACTTCTGAAGAGTAGGGACCTTCCTCTAAATGACCGCAATAGTGTGTTCACATTTTAGAAAATTCTTTTTTTAAGTTTATTTATTTCTTTTGAGGGAGAGAGTGGGGGAGGGGCAGAGAGACCATCCCAAGCCAACCCTGCACTGCCAGCACAGGCCCAACGTGGGGCCCAAACTAACTGCAAGACCATGACCTGAGCCAAAACCAAGAGTCGGATGCCCAACTGACTGAGCCACCTAGGCGCCCCCAAGAAAATTAATAATTCTATAATAATATATTCAGATATCCTCAGTTGTCCCCACAGTGACTTTTACAGATGTTGTTCCCATCTCTATACTAGTTCTAACATTGTGTTTGGCTGTTAAGGGAATAGTTTTTAAGGGAAAGTTTGGTAAAATGATTTAAATTTCAAGCTGAAAGTTAATTAGGTGAAATAATAAGGAAAAAAGAGACAGTTTATTGGAATAACACTGGCTCCAGTCCAGGCTGTACTCAAGGTCTGGACAGCTAGCTACTTAACTTGTCTGAGCCTCAGTTTCATCATTGGCAAGTTCCTCACTTAGTCCTTAGGGTTATTAGGAAATTTGAATGAGCTAAATAAAGCATATGAGGGATTTCATAAGTGGATTTCAACAACTGGTTATTATTACTAATTTTTTCTTAATATGGATTTTGAATTATGATAATGATACTATAACTGTGAATCATTTGGGAGAAAGGCATTTTATAATAAAGATGTTTTTTGACTTCCCGTATTTTGAAATCAAATTATAATGCAGTAAAATTGTTAAAACAAATCAGTGCGGTGTATTGTGCTTATGTGGATTAATGTGATCACAGAGTACAATTGAATAGTTTTATTGAGACAGAATTCAATACCATATAATTCACACATTCGAATTGTGAAATTTAGTGATTTTTAGTATGTTTACAGATAGGTGCAACTATCACCACAATCAATTTTAAAACATTTTCTTTGCCTATAAAAGATCCCTCTTTTGCTATTACTACTTCTGCCTTCATAGTTACTTCTCCCCCAGCCTTAAGCAAACACTAATCTGCTTTCTGTTTCTATAGATACCCTTTTTCTAAGTTTTCATAATGAAAAAAAATCATATAATATATGGCCTAATGTGACTGTTTTTTTTTTTCACTTAGTGTATTTTTTCAAGGTTCATCCAAGTTGCAGCAAATACCAGTACTTCATTCCTTTTTATGGCTGAATAATGATATTCCATTGTATGGACATACTATATTTTATTTACCTGTTGATGGGTATTTAGGTTATTTCTACCTTTTGGCAGTTATGAAAATACTGCTATGAACAGTGGTATAAAGTTTTTGTGTGGTCATATGTCTTCATTTTTCTTGGGTATATACCCAGGAGTGGGATTGCTGGGTCATACGGTAACTGTATTTGAGCATTTGAGAAACTGCCTGTTTACCAAAGAGGCTGCATCCATTGTCTTTCCCACCAGCAGTATATGAAGGTTCTGATTTTTCCACATCCTTGCCAACACTTGTTATCTTGTTATCTGACTGTAGTCTAGCCATCTAGTTGGTGTGAAGTAGTATCTCAGTGTGGTCTTGATTTGCATTTCCCTGATGAACTAATGCTGTTGTCATCTTTTTATTTGCTTATTGGCCATTTTTGTATATCTTGGAGAAATAGCAAATCACATTCTTTACTCATTTTAAAATTGGGTTGCCTTTTTTATTATTGAGTCAGGAGTTCTTTCTTTTTCCTTCCTTCCTTCCTTCCTTCCTTCCTTCCTTCCTTCCTTCCTTCCTTCCTTCCTTCCTTCCTTCCTTCTTTTTTAATGTAAAATCTACTCCCAGTGTGGGGCTTGAACTCATAATCCTGAAATCATGAGTTGCATACTCTACTGGCTGAGCCAGCCAGGCACCCTGAATTATAAGAGTTCTTTATATATCTTAGATATAAGTTCTTTATCAGTTATATGAGATGAAAATATTTTCTCCCATTCTGTAGGGCTGCCTTTTCATCACTTTTTTGACGATGTCCTTTGAAAAACAAGTTTGAAATTTATTTTTTCTCTTATTGCTCATGCTATTGGTGTCATAGCTAAGAATCTTTTGCCAAATCCAAGGTCATGAAGATTTACCCTTGTGCTTTCTTCTACAGGTTTTACAGTATTTGGGTCTTTGATCCATTTTGTATTATTTTATATACGATGTGAGGTTAAGGGTCCAACTTCATTCTTTTTCATGTAGCTGTCCAGTTGTCCCAGCACAATTTGTTGAAAAGACTATTGTTTTTTTCTTTCTGTATTGAATTGCCTTGACACCCTTGGCGAAAATAAGTTGACCATGCATATGTGGGTTTATTTCTAAACTTTTAATTCTTTGTCAATGAACTGTATGTGTGTCCTTGTGCCCATATTCCATTGTGTTGATTAATGATGCTTTGTAGTGGGTTTTGAAATCTGGAGCTGTGAGCCCTCTTCTTTTGTTCTCTTTCAGGTTTGTTTTGGCTATGCTGGGTCCCTTGAGGGTCAGGTTGTCAATTTCTACTAAGAGGTCAGCTAGGATAGTTGTATCAGGTTCTGATAGGGATTGCTTTGCCTCTGTAGATCAGTTTTAACAATGTTGAGTCTTCTAACCCATGAACATGGGATGTTTTCCCTTTTATTTAGATCTTTTATTTGACAAATATTTTGTAATTTTTTTAAAGTTTATTTATTTTGATGGGGGGAGGGGTAGAAAGAGAGAGGGAGAGAGAATCCTAAGCCGGTTCCATGCTGTCAGCACAGAGCACAAAGTGGGGCTCAGTCCCACAAACTGTGAAACCATGACCTGAGCTGAAGCCAAGAATGGAACGCTCAACCGATAGAGTGACCCAGGTGACCCTATAATTTTCCAAATACAAGTTTGGTGCTTCTTTTGTTAAATCTGTTCAGAAATATTTTGGGGTTTTTTGATGCTGTTGTGAATGAAATTGGTTTTTGTTTTTGTTTTTTTTTTTTTTAACATTTATTTATTTTTGAGACAGAGAGAGACAGAGCATGAACGGGGGAGGGTCAGATAGAGGGAGACACAGAATCTGAAACAGGCTCCAGGCTCTGAGCTGTCAGCACAGAGCCTGACGCGGGGCTCGAACCCACGGACCGTGAGATCATGACCCGAGCCGAAGTCGGCCGCTTAACTGACTGAGCCACCCAGGCGCCCCGAAATTGTTTTAATATTCAGATTGGTCATTGACAAATTTTTAAAATCAATTTTATTGAACTATAATTTAAATACAATCAAGGACATCCTTTTTTAAGTATGTAGTTTGAGTTTTGGTAAATGCATCCAACTTGTAATTAGCACCATTTAAATCAAGACGTAGAACATGTTTTTTCATTTCCAAATATACGTATATTTGTTTTATCCCTTGGCAGTTGATCCTGACTTCCACTCTGGTGGATTACTGATCTGCTTTCTCTCACTATAGATTAGCTTACCTTTTCTAGAATTTCCTGTAAATATAGAGTGTGTTTTTTATATCTGGCTTCCTTTAACATAATGATTTTAAGATGCAGCCCCATTGTGTGTATCAGTGGTTAATCTTTTCTTTTTGAGAGAGAGTGGGCACAAATGAGGGAGGGGCATAGAGGGAGAGAGAGAAGCAGGGCTCCTTCTCATCAGACACAGGGCTCATTCTCACCAGAGAGGCTCAAACTGAGACAAAGTCCAATGCTTAACTGACAGAGCCACCCAGGTGCCCTTCGGTGGTTAGTTTTTTTAATTGTAAAGTAGTACAAGTAAAACCTTGGGTTGTGAGTAACTTGTTCTGCAAGACGAGCAAACATTTATAAAAAAATTTTTAAATGTTTATTTATTTTTGAGAGACAGAACAGAGCACGAGCAGGGGAGGGGCAGAGAGAGACACAGAATCCGAAGCACACTCCAGGCTCTGAGCTGTCAACACAGAGCCTGATGTGGGACTCAAAACTTACGAACCATGAGATCATGACCTGAGCTGAAGTCCATCCGATGCTTAACCAACTGACCCACCCAGACACCGCAAAGAGCAAACATTTCTAATACATATTTCATTATGTGGCTGTACCTCAGTTTATCCATTTTCTTACTGATGGACATATGGGTTATTTCCAGGTTTTGGCAGTTGTAAATAAAAGTGCTGAGTATATTCACATACAGGTAAGTCTTTGTGTGGACTTGTTTTTAATTGTCTTTAGTAAATATCTAGCAGAATTGCTAGATCATATGTAAGTGTATGTTTAACTCTATAAAACACTAAATTATTTTCCAAACAAACTGCTTTTTTATTATTTTGATTGATGTGTAGTTTAGGTATATTAAAATCTTCCCCCTTCAGCTGTTAGTGAACATTTCTGTGACTTTTCATAGTTGTATAACCACTACCACAATCAAGGTGTAGAATAGCTACATCACCCAAGAAATTTACCGTATGCTCCTTTCCTCTAGTCCTTGGCAATCACTTGGTTTTTTCCCTTGTAATTTTGGCTATTGTCATAGAAGTGGCATCCTACAGTATGTAGCCTGTTGAGTGTGGTGTCTTTTATGTGGCATAATGCATTTAAGATTCATCCTTGTTGTTGTATGTTGTCAGCATTTCATTCCTTTTAATTGCCAAATAATTCCACTTTGGGGAGACAAGTTGGTTTTAGTGGAAGAATGTTTGAGTTGTTTCTAGTTTTGTTGATCATGAATAAAGTTCCTTAAGCATTTGCATACAGATGTTTGTGTGAATACCTAGGAATAGAATTGTTGAGTCATATGGTAGGTAAGTGTATGTTTACCTTTGGAAAACACTTTAGTAGTTTGTGGTATTCCCACCAGCACTGTGTTTTGGTTCCTCTGCATCCAGTGTTACTGTCAGTGTTACTGTTTTTTAATCTATCCTAATTTGTGTGATGATATTGTGGTTTGATTTTTATGTTTAGCTAACGACTAATTATACTGAATATCTTTTCATATGTTTATTTGCCATCCATACACTTGGTGAAGTATCTCTTAAAATCTTAATGCCCATTTAAAAAGTTGAGTTGTTGGGGAGCCCGGGTGGCTCAGTCCGTTAAGTGTCCAACTTCTGTGCTAACAGCTCAGAGCCTAGAGCCTGCTTCAGATTCTTTCTCCCTCTCTCTCTGCCACTCCCCCACTCATGCTCACAGTCTGTCTCTTTCTTTCTAAAATATAAACATTAAAAAAATTTAAAAAGGAGCACCTGGTTGGCTCAGTTGGTTAAGCATCTGACTTCAGCTTAGGTTATGATCTCGTGGTTCATGAGTTTGAGTCCCACATTAGGCTGATCAGGCTCTGCAGCTGATAGCATGCAGCCTGCTTGGGATTCTGTCATCTTCTTCTCCCCCCCCGCCCCCCTCTCCTGCTCTCTCTTTCTCAAAATAAAAAAAACAAAACCAGTGTCTCTTTTTTTTAACTTTTTTTTTTTCAACGTTTATTTATTTTTGGGACAGAGAGAGACAGAGCATGAACGGGGGAGGGGCAGAGAGAGAGGGAGACACAGAATCGGAAACAGGCTCCAGGCTCCGAGCCACCAGCCCAGAGCCCGACGCGGGGCTCGAACTCACGGACCGCGAGATCGTGACCTGGCTGAAGTCGGACGCTTAACCGACTGTGCCACCCAGGCGCCCCAACCAGTGTCTCTTTAAGAGCAGAAATTTTTAAGTTTGAGAAGCTCATTTTGTCCAGTTTTTCTCTTCTGGATTATATTTTTGGCATTGTTTTTAAGAAATCTCTGCCTAATTTGAGATTGCAACAATTTCTTCCATGTTTTCTTCTAGAAATTTCAGGGTTGCTTTTCAAGTGTTTTTGTTGATAGTGTATAAAAAGTATTTTTATTGTTCCTCATTTAATTTCTAAGAAATGGGCGGTATTTCTATATTTGGATGGAACAGTTTTGTCTAGGACAGCCTACTGGGCTCTTAGAGACAAAGTTCTCATTTCTTTTTCCAGCTTAATTCTGGAGCATAGAGAATCATTCCACATTGAAAAAGACCAATCTTCCTTTTAGGTTGATCGAAGGGGATTTTCCTCTAAAGTTGGTTGCAGTGGTACAGTAGAAGCATCAATATTAACAGTGTGTTAGTTTTGCAAACTGGAATTTGATGGTGCAAATAAAGAATAGATGATCAAAATAGTTGGTACAGGGTAATTTAAAAAGCCAACACAATTGGTTTTTTGTTTATCTTTGATTCCTCTAGTACTTAATGGCTTATACTCTGTAGATTAATGGGATAAAAAGTTATGGATGAACACTCAAATGTAAATTAGTGTAAGTAAAAACTGGAAAAATGTGAATAAAATTTGTAGATGATATTAATGTCAGTGTCTTGGTTGTAATGTTATAGTTTTGTAAAATGTTACCTTTGGGGGAACTGAGCAAAGTATACAAATATCTCTCTCTGTTATTTCTTAGACCTGCATATGAATCTACAATTAGTGAAAAATTCAATTAAGACAGTAAATCTGGGTGGGTCAGTCGGTTAAGCTTCCGACTTCAGCTTAGGTCATGATCTCGGTTTGTGAGTTTGAGTCCCGCATTGTGCTATGCTGTCAGCAGATCCTGTCTCTGTCTCTCTCTCTCTCTCTTTCAAACATAAATAAACGTTAGAAAAATCTGTTAAGTGGAGAAGAGGAACTAATCTGTTACCTTGATACTTTATAGATCATTTGATTATATGAATTATTTACTTAGTTTTTATTTTATTTTCCTTAAAGATTTCAAACCTACAGAAAATCTGAAAGTGTGGTGCAACGAACACCCACATACTCTCCATTTAGATTCAGTAGTTATCATTTTACTACATTTGTAGTAAATTTGTGTATGTGTGTGCATGTGTATATAAACATTTGTATATTAAACACAATTACTCACTTTTCTTCATGCATGCATCATGACATTTCACTCTTAAAAACTTTAGTGTACATTGCCTAAGCAATAAAAAAATAACATTCTCCCATACAACCACAATACCATTAATGCTTCTAAAGAAAATTAAAAAGTTTCATAATATATTGGGCGCCTGGGTGGCTCAGTCCTTTGAGTGTCTGACTTCCGGCTCAGGTCATGATCTCCCGGGTCAGCAGATTCGAGCCCTTCATCGGGTTCTGTGCTGACAGCTCAGAGCCTGGAGCCTGCTTCAGATTCTGTGTCTCCTCTCTGCCCCTCTTCTGCTCATGCTCTGTCTCTCTCATAAGTAAATGCTAAAAAAAATTTTTTTTAAAAACTTTCATAATGTAATGAGTTTTTATAGTATTATCTAAAAATATTTCATGATATTATTTAATCTAACATTCAAATCCCCCAACCCTGCATTACAAAAATACCATCATTGTATTTGTTGGTTTTTTGTCAAGGATCTGATCAGGGTGTCATGTTTTGCAGTTTGATACTACTAAATTTCTTTTTATCGAGAGTAGTCCCTTTCACTGTTTGCTTTTTATAACCCTTTGAAGAGTCTGGGCCAGTTATCTCATAGAATATTCTACACTTAGGATTTTTCTGATTCCTTAGATTACATAGGTTCAAGTTAAACATTTTTGGTAAACTACTTTGTAGGTGGTGGTTGTTACTTATTGTTTCACATAGGAACCTCCATAATTTCAAGTTGCTTACTGTTAGTGATGCTTATATTCATCACCTGGGTAAGGACATTTATCTTTTTGAGTGAGTGGTATTGAGTGAGGTTTCTTTTCTTTTCAATAAGGTTATCCCTGAGAGGATAGTTCTGTACACTAACCAGTGCCAGAAAGTGAGGTGAAAAGACATGGTTACTGCCTGTAAAATTTAAGAGATCAATGTTCAAACAGTAGTAGTAAGACAATAAGATGTTTGTTCTAAAGGAAGCGTGCAAACTACAGTGGAAGAAATGGTGAAGCCTGTCAAGGTTTCATGGCTTGAACAGAGCCTAGAGGGCTAAGTATGAATCCACAGTTGGACAGGTGGAAAGAAAGGGTCACTTGGCAGAGGTAACAATGTCTGTGGAAACATGGAAGAGAGACTAGGGAAAAGACAGACTAGGGAATATCAGGTTTTGGAGGAGCATATTTGCAAGGTTGATGGGAGTGGGAAGAAGAGAAGAGAAATATGTCAGTAGTGAGGTGGTGGTAAGATATGAAAACTACTTGATTAATTTAGATTTTATTCTGATGATTGGGGTTTTCAGACTTCTTTTAAAGCTGTGAATTATTTTGTTAAAGTTATGAATCAAGTTTCCTTTGCTAAAAGGAATCAATATATGAAATAGATAAAAGTGAAGCACTGTTTGAACAGTGCTGTAGATGATGAGCTGTAAAAGTGAGCAGGGGAGAGTGACATGACTGAGTATTTAGAATGGGTCTGGTGTGTAATCTGTGTGCAATAAATATTTGTTGATTGAATAGATAAATAATCTTTGGAGAGTAGACAGTTCACTGTTAGTAGAGCAGGCTGGAAACAGAAAGGCAAGTAGGAAGGCTGTTATAATACCCTAGGTGAGAAATGACAGGACCTGAACTAGAGAAAGGATGACAGAGATTGAGGAGAGGCCAGATGTGAGAATAGGAGATAGAATTAACTGGACATGGTTGGACAGTAGCTTGTAAGACAGGAATAGTCTAAATCAGTTGTACCATCCACAGGGCCAAATCATCCCCAAGGAGTGGTCTGAGAATTTATGGAGCCAGTTTTGGTCACAGAGATTGGAAGACAGTACTGGCATTTAGTGGGCAGGGCAGGCATACTGGATGTTATACAATGCACAAGACATTCCCAACAATGAAGAAATCACCCCATCCTACGAAGTGTCTCTTAGATGGGGAAAAATTTACATTTGAATCTAAATCCAAATTTCTATTTTACATATAAACACAGAGTAGTTTTTCACTGTTTTAACATATATTAAAAGATTTAGGAGTGTGACTCTTCCGTGAACCAAGAGAGTATACTGTTTTGTTTGGAATATTGCTAAGAGTTTTTTGCCATTTTGGAAAATTCTGTATCTATATCATCTTGTTTATCACTGGCTATATTTGGTTTACTTATACTAGAAAACTCAGTCTGCATTTGTACTTTTAGGTTCTGTGTTTAAGAATAGACATTTGGGGGGCACCTGGGTGGCTTAGTTGGTTAAGCACCTGACTTTGGCTCAGGTTATGATCTCACGGTTCATGGGTATGAGCCCTTCATCGAACTCTCTCCTGTCAGCCTGGAGCCCCCTTCAGATCCTCTGTCCCTTTCTCTATCTGCCCCTCGCCTCCTCTCTTTGTGCTCATGTATGCAATTTCTCGCTCTCTCTCTCTCTCTCAAAAATAAACATTGAGAAAAAAAAAAAAGAACATACATTTGGGGCACCTGGCTAGTTCAGTTGATAGAGCATGTGACTCTTCATCTTGGGATCATGAGTTCAAGCTCCCACATTGAGTGTAGAGCTTACCTAAAAAAAAAAAAAAAAAAAAACCAACCTGTTAGGTCATACTCAAGAGTATTCATTTTATTATATATTTTATTTTATGTCTCCTTTGATTACAGTTGTGGTAATATACTGATTGTTTATATATATGGATGTAGGAAGGTTTTATTACCTATGAATTTCACATCAGGATAATAAAAGGGGGGGGTGTTACAGAATTTGCATTACAAAGAAGGGAGCATTGGGTCTGACACAATTGAAGAATCACTGGTCTGGTGAGTCCCAGGTTTCTGGCTTGGTGACTGCCTAGATGTTGTTACTCTTCATCGAGATGGGGAAAATGGAAAGAGGTTTGAGGCTGGGGTGAAGGTAGTAAGATTGGGAATGTTAGTTTGAAGTCTGTGTGGGACATTAAAGTATTATGAATGGGGATTTGGAGTTCAGGAGAGAGTTCTTGGCTGGGGAAAAAGTAACAGTTAACATTTATTGAGAATGGTTAACATTTATTTATTTATTTATTTATTTATTTATTTATTAAATTTTTAGTGTTTATTTTTGAGAGAGAAAGACAGAGCATGAGCAGGGGAGGGGAGAGAGAGAGGGAGACACAGAATCTGAAGCAGGCTCCAGGCTCTGAGCTGTCAGCACAGGGCCCGACGTGAGGCTTGAACTCACGAACTGTGAGATCATGACCTGAGTCAGATGCTTAACCGACTGAGCCACCCAGGCTCCCCAAGAATGATTAACATTTATTGAAAGTTATAGGGTTAAGAATACAGAATGTGAGACCTGATTGAGTTTGTTTCCCATTGCCAAACTCAGTACCTGTCAATTTTACAAATTACTTAACTGCTCTTACACCCGGTTTCCTCATCTTTAAAAATGGGGATGAGAGTACCTATCCATTGAGTTAATGTGAGAAATAAATGCCATAAAACATGTAAAATACTCCTGTAGTGCCAACTTAAAAGCTGTACTCAAATTAGCCATTATTTACCAAACATTGAGTAAGTGCCAAGAATTACGGGTTAATATGTGAATTATCTCATTTGGTCCTTACTGAGCAATATTTTAATGAAAAAACTGGAGCTTAGGGAGATTTAATACAGTTTTGAGAGTCATAAATAACAGTCATAAATAATAAGCTTAGATTGGATAGGATTGAATCAAATGCTATCACGGTTGTACTCCATCTCCATCTCTGTTCTAAGACCAGCAGCTTCAGCATCATCTGGGAACTTGTTAGAAATGCAAGACCTCAGACTTCACGCTAGATGTGCTGAATCAAACTCTACATTTAAATGAAGTTTCCAGTTCAGAAAATGTGGAGGCCTCATTAAATGGTGTAGTTAAAAGGCCCAGGATGTAGAACACCAGATTCGGATGGGCCTAGCTCTAGGTTTTAGCTTTGTGACCTTGGCAGGTCTGTTTCTTCCTGTGGACCTCAATTTTCTCATCTTTAGGTGAGGCAAGTTGTCTTTTAGCTCTAACATTTTACGGTTCTAAGTCCCAGGTCTTCTACTGGGAAGGTGCTTCTGAAGGATGTTTAGAGTTTGGATAATGGAGGAGGTAAATGGTGGTTTGGGGTAGGAGGATCAACATAAGTACACTTAGGAATTCCTGAGTATGCCATGAATGGAAAATTGTGGATTTTACCTATTGTGGATTTATGAATTTCCATATAATTTTATCCTTTCTGAATTTTGTGTTTGAATTTAAGGGAAAATTTCTCCAGAATCTTAAAATTTAGGAAATACATCCTTTCAGCATGTCTTTAAATTTTGGGCCCCACATTTAATGCTGGCATGCTAATGTGGCAATTATTTTTTCATTATTAGGCTTATTGTAATTCTTAAGTTAACATGTCATAGTTGGATACATTTTATATTAAGTTCTAAAATGGTATTTTTTAATCTAAAATTCAAATTTTGTTTCCATATTTGCCAGAGTTTTGTCACTTTCCTTTAGACTTTCTGAAGGCATTAACAGTGTCTATTTCTTTGAACATGCAGGGAATTGTCTCAAATAAACACATTTTAGTGTGACTTTGATAATCAGATAATAATGTTTAATTTGTGAGTGTTTTATTTACATACTTTTCCATAAAAATGTAATTAATTTCTTTGCAGATGAAAAAATCCAGATCTTTCCCCCTTGAACATAGTTTCAAAGTGTTCTTTAGGATTACCCTTAATTTTAATGTCATACTCAGGTTGAGTGACTGAGGAAGAGGGATGGTATATATAAAAGTAAAGAAAGGTATGTGGGAAGTGGAGAACTTAGTGACAGGTGTATCTGATGTATAGTAAGGTAGAGAGTAACTTAGTGGTATAGGTGCTTGTGAGGGAGCTGAGTGAGGTTAAATTAGAAGCTAGAGACTACAAGTATACCTTGTTTTATTACACTTTGCAGATACTGTGTTTTTTACAGATTTAAGGTTTGTGGTAACCCTGGGTTGAGCAAGACTGCTCCATTTTTCCAACAGCATTTGCTCACTTTGTGTCTCGATGTCATATTTTTGTAATTGCACAATATTTCACACTTTTTCATTATTTTATTTGTTACAGCGATCTGTGATCGGTGATCTTAGATGTTGGTTTTGTAGTTGTTTTGGGGTTCTATGAACCACACCCATATAAGATGGCAGACTTAATGGATAAATGCGTGTGTTCTGACTGCTTCACTGACTTTGTTGTTCCCTCATCTCTGCTTCTCCTCGGGCCTCCCTATTCCCTGAGACTCAACAATGTTTAAGTTAGGCCAATTAATAACCCTGCAATGGTCCCTAAGTGAAAGGAAGAATCTCCTGTCTCTCCCTTTAAATCAAAAGCTAGAAATGATTAAGCTTAGTGAGGAATCGTGTTGAAAGCCAAGATAGGCTGAAAACTAGGCCTCTTCTAGTTAGCCAAGTTGTGAATGCAAAAGAAACCTCTTAAAGGAAATTAAAAGTGCTACTCCAGTGAACTCAAGAATGATAAGAAAGCAAAACAGCCCTGTTGCTGATAGGGAGAGTGTTCTAGTGGTCTGCACAGGAGATCAAACCTGCCACAGCGATCTCTTAAGCCAGTGCCTAATCCTGGGCACAGCCCATCTTTCAATTCTGTGAAGGCTGAAAGAGGCGAGGAGAGGAAGCTGCAGAAGAAGAGTTTGAAGCCAGCAGAGGTTGGTGTATGAGGTTTAAGGAAAAAAGCCATCTCCATGATATAAAAGTGCAAGGTGAAGGAGCAAGTGCTGATGTCGAAGCTGCAGCCAGTTATTCAGAATCTTATCTAGCTGAGATCATTAACAAATGTGACTACACTAAACAGCTTTTCAGTGTGGACAAAACAACCTTCTGTTGGAAGAAGATGCCATCTAGGACTTTCATAACTAGAGAGGCGAGGCAGTGCCTGACTCAAAACTTCATTCTGGGGGCGCCCGGGTGGCTCAGTTGGTTAAGCGGCCGACTTCGGCTCAGGTCACGATCTCGCACTCTGTGAGTTCGAGCCCCGCGTCGGGCTCTGTGCTGACAGCTCAGAGCCTGGAGCCTGTTTCAGATTCTGTGTCTCCCTCTCTCTCTGACCCTCCCCCGTTCATGCTCTGTCTCTCCCTGTCTCAAAAATAAATGTTAAAAAAAAAAAAATTAAAAAAAAAAAACTTCATTCTGTTTTATTTATTTTAAATGTTTGTTTGTTTATTTATTTTGAGAAAGAGAGCATGTGTGCAAGTGGAGGAGGGGCAGACAGAGAGAGGGGGGGAGAGAGAATCCCAAACAGGCTCTGCACTGTCAGCACAGAGCCTGACATGGGGCTTCAACTCAGGAACCATGAGATCATGACCTGAGCTGAAATCAAGAGTCAGATGCTTAACTGACTGAGCCACCCAGGCTCCCCCTGGCCCAAAACTTCAAAGGACAGGCTGAGTCTCTTGGGTAGGGGCTAATGGAGCTGATGAGTTTAAATTTTGATGCTCATTTACCACCCTGAAAATTCCAGGGCCCTTAAGAATTATGCTAAATCTACTCTACCTGTGCTCTACAAATGGAACAACAAAGCCTGGATGACAGCACATCTGTGTACAACATGGCTTACTAACTATTTTAAGCCCGCTGTTGAGATCTGCTCAGAAAAAAATATTCCTTTCAGAATATTCTTCTCCGTGACCTAAGAGCTCTGATAGTGTTGTTTTCCTGTTTGTTAACAACATTCATTCCACAGCCCGTGGATCAAGGAGTAATTCAATTTTTAAGTCTTATTATTTAAGAAATACATTTCATAAGGGTATATAGCTGCCATAGATAGTGATTCCTCTCATGCATCTGGGCAAAATAAGTTGAAAACTTCTGGAAAGGATTCACCATTCTAGATGCCATTAAGAACATCTGTGAGTCACAAGAAGAGGTCAGAATATCAACATGAGCAGAAGTTTGGAAGAAGTTGATTCCAGCGCTGGTGGATGACTTTCAGTGGAGGAGGTAACTGCACATGTGATGAAAACAGCAAGAGAACCAGAATTACAAGTGGAGCCTGAAGACATCACTGAATTCTTGCAGTCTCATGATAAAACCAGAATGGATGAGGAGTTGCTTCTTGTGGATGAACAATGAAAGTGGTTTCTTGAGATGGAATCTAATCTTAGTGAAGATGCTGTGAAGATTGTTGAAATGACAACAAGGGTTTAGACTATTACATAAATTTAGTTGATAAAGCAGCAGAAGGATCTAATTTAGAAAGACGTTCTCTGGGTAAAATGCTATCAAACAGCATTTCAAGCTACAGAGAAATAAGTTTGTGAAAGGAAGAGTCAGTCAATGTGACAGACTTCATTGTCTTTTTTTTTTTTTTAATGTTTATTTTTGAGACAGGGCACAAGCGTGGGAGGGGCAGAGAGAGGGGGACATAGAATCTGAAGCAGGCTCCAGGCTCTGAGCTGTTAGCACAGAACGTGACATGGGGCTCGGACCCACGAGCTTTGAGATCATGACCTGAAGTCAGACGCTCAACCGACTGAACCGCCCAGGCGCCCCTTCATTGTCTTATTTTAAGAAATTGCCACCGTCACCCCAGCCTTCAGCAGCCACCACCCTGATTAGTTAGCAGCCTGATCAATGTGGAGACAAGACCCTCTACAAGCAAAAAGATGACAACTCACTGAAATCTCAGATGATGGTTAGTTTAGCATCTTTTAGTAATAAAGTATTTGTAAATTAAATTATGGTATGTAGGGGTGCCTGGGTGGCTTAGTCGGTTGAGCATCTGACTGCAGTTCAGGCCATGATCTCATGGTCTGTGAGTTGGAGCCCCGCATCGGGCTCTGTGCTGACAGTTCAGAGCCTGGAGCCTGCTTTGGATTCTGTGTCCCTCTCTTGCTCTGCGCCTCCCCTGTTCATGCTCTCTTTCTCTCTCTCAAGAATAAATAAAACATTTTTAAAAAAATTTAAAATTATGGTATGTACATTGTTTTATAAGACATGCTATTGCATACTAATAGATTAGATAGTGTAAACATAACTTTTTTATGCACTGGGAAATAAAAAATTTCATTTGACACACTTTATTACAATATGTGCTTTATTGTGATAGCTTGGGATTGAACCTGCAGTGTTTTAGAGCTATGCCTGTATCACCTCCAAACTCTTCTTTTATCCTCTAGGATAAAAAGCTGTGTTCTAACTCCTGTGCTGGCTACCATTTTCTTTTCTCCCAGGTTTAGGAACATAAAGAAAGACAGCAAGTCTGGGAAGGCCAGAGATAGAAGAGAGGTTGTTCTAAAGGTGGATGATAGGGGGAGGAAGTTTGTTCTGTAAGTAACATGCTTATCTGGGTAAGTGTGATCTCATTTGCCTCTGTAGCATTTGTTGGCAGGACCTCAAGAGAGTCTTGTGCTTGCAGGATTGTCGTTAGACTTCTTCTAGAACAAGTGTGGCTGTGATTTAAAACCCTCCTCCAAACAATAAATATTCTAGAGGAAGGAAGAAGTGGATTACAGCAATTGACAGCTGAAGAGATTTTGTTGATGGGTTAGTCTGTTTCTCCATACAACTGCTTGAGATTAGAAGACTAGATTTTTTTTAAATCAAAGTAATTTGTTAAAAAAAACAGGTTTATTGACATATAATTGACATACAATAAATTGTGTATATGTACACATATATGTACAATGTGATGTTTTGACATGTAGACACTTGTATATCATCATCACAGTCAAGATAGTGAACATACCCATGATCCCCAAGAGTTCTCTTGAGCCCCTTTATAATCCTTACTTACGGTCCTTCCCTGCTTCCTTTTCCTAGGTAACACTAGATCTGTTTCTGTCACTATATATTCGTTTGTATTTCCCAGAATTTGATATAAGTGGAATCATACAGTACATATTTTTCTGGAGGGCTGCTCTTCATCTACTCAACATAATTACTTTGAGATTCACCCATGTTGTAGAATGTGTTAATATCTCATTTCTTTTTATTGCTGAGTACTGTTCCACTTTGTGGATGTACATTATTTATCTAGTTCACCTATTGGCAAACATTTGTGTGCCATTCTGTGAACAAGTGCTTTCATTTTTCTTGAGTAAATACCTAGAAGTAGAGTGACTAGATAATATGGTAGGTGAACTTTTAACTTAAAAGAAAAATAAACAAAAACTTTTAAGGGGCGCCTGGGTGGCTCAGTCAGCTAGTGTCTGACTCTTGATCTCAGCTCAGGTCTTGATCTCAGGGTCGTGAGTTCAAGCCCGGTGTTGGGCTCTGCACTGTGAAGCCTACTTAAAAAACAAAAACCAACTTTTAATTTTAGAATCATTTTAGATTTACAAAGAATTTCCAGTGACAATACAAAGAGTTCATGTGTATTAGGAGTCAGGAAACTTCTCCTGTAAAAAATGGGATAGTAAATATTTTAGATTTTGTGGACCCAGTGATCTTTCTTAGAAGTACTCAACTCTGCCAACATACGGCAAAACCACCCATAGACAGTAAGTGAATGAGCATGACTGTGTTCCAGTAAAACTTTATTTATAAAAACAGTTGGCAGATTGGATTTGGCCTGTGGGCTATAGCTTGCTGACCCCTGCTATATACCCTTTATCCAACTTCCCTAACGTTTAATCAGATACAGCTGTGTACATTTGTCAAAAACTAAGATACTAACTTTGCTACAATATTATTAACTACAAACTTTATTTGGACACCAGTGGTTTTCCTTCAGTGTCTTTTTGTTTCTGGTTTAAATCCTGCACACCACATTATATTTAGTTATTATGTCTGCTTAGTCTGTTGTTATCTGTATAGATTCGTGGATGTTCATTTTATTGTGGGTTTTAATCTAATACATTTTTTTTCTTGCTCATATTGTTGGTTTGACCATTGGGAGGTTTTTTAGGTTGACTGTGCTATAGACATGTCTTCATTTTTTCTTGTTTGAATACTTACTTTCTGGCTGAATAGCATTCCCTTGTATGAATGTACTCCTTTTTGTTTATCCATTCATCAGATGGTGGACATTTGGGTTTCCACTGTCCACAACATTTGTTGTTTCTCCTTTTTGGCTTTTATGAATAATAGCCATCCGTATGCATTTGCTAATAGGTGTTTGTGCGGTTGTGTATTTTCTCTGGGGTGGGGACCTAGGAGTAGGATTAGTTACATTTAACTTTTTAATAAACTGCCAAACTTGTTTACCAAGTGGCTGCATCAGTTTATATTCTCAACAGCAATGTATAAGAGTTCGAGTTTCTCCACATTATCATCAATATCTCTTATTGGCTGTCGTTTTGATTATAGACATCTAGTAGTTGTGAAGTTGTATTTCATTGTTGCTTTGATTGGTATCTCTCTAATGCTAATAACGTCCAGCAACTTTTTATGTATTTAGTAACTATTCACATATTTTTTTGTGAAATTTCTAAGATCTCTTACTCATTTAAAAAATTGGGGAGGGTAACACCTAGGTGGCTCTGTCGGTTAAGCATCTGACTCTTGTTTTTTGTTCAGGTCATGATCTCATGGTTCATGAGATTGAGCCCCATGTTGGGCTCTGTCCTGACACTATGGAGCCTGGTTAAGATATTCATATTCTCTCTCTCTCTCTCTCTCTCTCTCCCTCCCTCCCTCCCTCTCCCTCTCCCTCTCCCTCTCCCTCTCCCTCTCCCTCTCCCTCTCCCTCTCCCTCTGTCTCCCTCTCCCTCTCCGTCTCTCTCTCTCTCTCCCCCCTCTTGCATGCATGCCTGAACTCTCCCTCTCTCAAAATAAACATAAAATTATTTAAAGATTGGGCTGTCAGTATAAGTTATTTATATATCCTGGGTATAAGTCTTTTATCAGAAATATTCTTTTTCAGAAATAAGATAATACATTTTTTCTTAGTCTGTAGGTTTTCTTTTCAGAATTTAAAATTTTGATCAATTCTAATTTATCAATTATTTTGTAGGTGTGCTTTTATTATCATATCTAAGAAATTGTCCTTATTCAGGGTCACAGATGTTTTCTCTTAAGTTAGTTTTAAGAAGTTTTATTGTCTTAGAGTTTATATCTAGGTCTATGAACCTTTTTTTTTTTTTTTTTTTGAGGGGCATAGAGGGAGAGAGAATCCCAAGCAGGCTCTGTGCTATCAGTGCATAGCCCAGCACGGGACTTGATCTCATGAACTGTGAGATCATGACCTGAGCCGAAACCAAGAGTAGGTTGCTTAACCAACTAAGCCACCCAGGTGCCCCTGTCTATGAACCATTTTGAGTTAGTTTTTGCATATTGTGTGAGGTATTGATCAAAGTTTTTGTTTTGGGGGCAGGTTTTTTTTTTTTTTTCATACATTAAAATTTTTTTTTAATGTTTTATTTATTTTTGAGAGAGAGTGTGAAGAGTAGGGGAGGGGCAGAGAGAGACGTAGACACAGAACTCAAAGCAGGCTCTAGGCCCTGAGCTGTCAGCACAGAGCCTGATGAGGGGCTTGAACCCACAAACTGTGAGATCATGATCTGAGCTGAAGTGAGATGCTTAATCAACTGAGCCCCCCAGGCGCCCCTGGTGGGAGGTTCTTTATTTTTTGTTTTTTGTTTTGTGTGTGTGTGGGGGGGGTAATTTTTGTTGTTGTTGTTTTTGCATGTGCTCTAGCACTATTTTGTTGAAAAGGCCATTTACTGAATTGTCGTTCTACTTTTGTTGAAAATCAGTTGTTTATGAGCTTTTTTCTGGACTGTGTAGTCTATGTTATTCAATTTGTTTGTAGGCCATACCACATTGTCTTAATTACTATAACTTTGTAATAAGTCTTAATATTAAATAATGTTCACTCTCATGTTCATTTTCAGTTATGGCTATTTTTTGTCCTTTTTTACATATTCATTTACATACGAATTTTAGAATTAGTTTATCAGTTTCTATTAAAAAAGCCTATGAGATTGTGTTGAATGTATGTATCAATTTGTGGAAAGTGGGTGCAGTAACAGTATTTAGTTTTCTGGCCAATAAAAATGTATCTCTATTTGTTCAGGTTTTCTTTAATTTCTCACAGAAAAACTAATTATTTTAAAGACTCCATTTGTTATTTGCTAGTATGTAAAAATACTATTGAGTTTTGTATATTGGTTTTATATCCTGTAACCTTTCTATACTCAACTCTTTTAGAAGCCTTTTTGTAGATTCCATTGAATTTTTTACATAGGTGATCATATGACCTGTGAATAAGATACTTTTCCTTCTTGTTTCCTAATCTGAATACCTCTTTTTTTTTTTTTATGCACTGTCTAGAACTTCCCATAAAATGTCTAATAGAAGTGGTCAGATCAGACATCCTTGTCTTGCTCCTCATTTTAGGGCAAAGCCTTCTGGTGTTTTCACTGTTGCCCTTTGATTTCTTCCTTCATTGTTTCCCTTTGATAATCCTTCCCATGGATTATTTAGAAGTATGTTATTTAGTTTCAGATATTTGAGGTTTTTTTCAGAGAGCTTTGTATTGATTTCTGATTTAATTCCATTTTTGTCAGACAAGGTAATTTATATGATTGACATCCTTTTAAATTTATTGAGACTTGTTTTATAACCCTTTATTAGTAACAAGACACCCATGCCCCCTTAATGGCTCTGAATTTTTTCAGGAATGTGAATGAAGAACAAATATGTTTGAGAAATATATTTTGGTTATCTGAGTAACCAAATACATATTGCTTATAAATCATTATATTGCAAGGTAGAATTAACATAAAATTAACCATTAACTATTTTTTATAATGATAGTGATTCTTTTTTTTTTTTTTTAATTTTTTAAATGTTTTTATTTGTTTTTGAGAGAGACAGAGACAGAGACAGAGACAGAGCACAAGGTGGGAAGGGACAGAGAGAGCTTGAGACACAGAATCTGAAGCAGGCTCCAGGTTCCAAGCTGTCAGCACAGAGCCCGACACGGGGCCCGAACTCACGAGCTGTGAGATCACGACCTGAGCTGAAGTCGGACACTCAACCAACTGAGCCACCAGGCGCCCCAACCATTAAGTATTTTCAAGTGTACAATTAAATGGCATTTAGCAGATTTGAAATGTTGTGCATATATCATCTCTATCTAGTTCCAAGACATTTTCATCACCCCAAAAGGAAACCTGTAACTTTCTCTCCTGTCTGTATAGGTTCTAAGTTACTTTTATGTTTGCTTTTTTATGATGCTTTGGAAAGAACATTGGACAAGAAATCAAGAAGTGAACTCCACATACCAACTTCCCTGTTTTCCTCTTATCTGTGTGATTTGGGCAAGTCATTCATCTGTCCTAAGCCCCCGTTTCCACTTTATTTATGTGACAGCTTTAAACGAAATCTTTAAAGTCTGAAATTCTAGCCCACATTTTGTTTGATCGGAAGTTTTGTTGGACATCTGTGACAAATTTTCAATTCTACACTAACTTCTTTCTCACCCCGGGTGCTTCTAAGCCACCTTTTCCAGGTACTGAATTAAGTGTCCTTAGATTGATGTGCTTGGACTTACAAACTAATTTCAGTTTCAGCTTAAATAAAGTGATTAGGAGGGTAAAGATGCTTCAAGTTTAAATTCATCCAATTATTTAAATATTTAAATAATATATTTGTTTAATAATTGGATGAATTTAAATATTTAAATATTTAAATATTTAAATTCATCCAATTATTAAACAAATATATTTTGGGTTACCTGGTTTAGTTCCTAATTACCTTGTTTTATAATTTGGAAAACCAAAATTAAGGATATTCTATATTCTCATTCCTGTTTAAAATCCTCCAATAGCTTCATGCATTTAGAGTTAATTCTAAATTCCTTACCATTGCTTAGTGGGGTCCCCACAGAATCTTTCTGCTTTCACAGCCTTGCTTTGTGCCATTCTCTGCCTAGTGCATGTGCTTGTCACATCAGCTTTTTTTTTTCCTCATAAAGGCTCTGAGCTTCTTAGGCCCTTTGCACCAGCTGTTTCCTCTATCTGGAAGTCATGGGGGAACATGGCCTGTTACTACTTTTTAAATCTTAGCTCGGATGTCAGTTCATTGAAACCTTCCATGATTATCCTACCAATCTATGGCTTTAGAAATTTAAAGTAAATACTGTAGAGAGACTAATACAGTGAATTCCCATCATCAAGCTTCAGTAATTGTTAACATTCTGTTGTTTGTGATCACCCAATTTAAAGTAGTATCCCTGCATCTCCTCCTAACCCTGTCACTCTCTGTCATACTGCTCTTTTCATTTTTCTTTTTCTGCAGTTATGTTTTTTTGTTTACTTTATTGACTGTGTCCTCCCCCCCCCCGCCTCCCCAAGAGTGTGAGTTCATTTGGACAAGGATCTTGTCTATTCTTTTTACTCTTAAGTCCCGAATACTGGAATTGTCTCTGTATGTAGTAGGTGCTCAGTAAATATTTACCAAATGAAATAATGAAATAAACTTCCTTAAAAGCAGGGACTGTGTTTTATGCATATTTGTATTCTTAACTGTGCCTAGTAAAGAGGTTCTTTACATATAGTAGATATTCAGTAAATATTCTAATTTTTTAAAAAAAATTTTAATTTTCAATTTTGAGAGAGAGAGAGACAAAATAGGAGTGGGGAGGGGCAGAGAGAGAGGGAGATCCAGAATCTGAAGCAGGGTCCAGGCTCTGAGCTGTCAGCACAGAGCCAGATGCAGGGCTCGAACCCACGCACTGTGAGATCATGACCTGAGCTGAAGTTGGCCACTTAACCAACTGAACCACCCAGATGCCCCTAATATTTTTCTTTTTCTAAGCTCTTGTTCCCTTTTACTGACAGTGGTCTTCAGGATTTTTCTAATAGAAGGGAGAAGAGTATACTTTTGTTTACTTTCTGATCACCCTGCTTATTTAATGAGAACAGATTTCTTATTGACTGGAGATTTTTTTCCCTTGCCAGGTTCACTTGGTTTTTAATCTTCCTTGTCTGCTTATAGGTGATTTGTAACATTCTGGAAGGATTTGTTGCAAGACCATTTATCTTTCCTTTCCTGATCTATTGTTTCTAGAGCTATAGAAGGTTAAGAGCTGGAAAGGATGTTAGAGATAATTTAGCTTAAACTCACAGTTTTACAGATGAGGACATTGGCCAAGGTCATACAATAAAGTAGTGGGTTGAGTTGGGGTTAGAACCAAGATGGCCAAGCCTAGCAGTTAATAGTAGGCAAAGACTTAAAACATTTTCTCATTGTTTTGTATTTATGAGATCTGTTTTATCAGGTGGACTCTTACATTCTTTGTATTATACCCTTTTAATACCTTCTATAGCTTTTAGCACTAGGCACAGAGTAATATATTTGGATTTAAGAAAATAATGTGAAGGTATTGCTTTGAGAATTAATTTAATTTAATATTATATTTCTACCTGCCTTATGGGAAGAGCCACCTGGAGGGCAAATCTTGATTACTTGTGCAATGGGTATATAAAAAGAATTGGGAATGGGACAGATGAGATGGAGAGGATTAACAGAAGGCTGCAGATGGTGGCTTAGCATTTTGGAACGAGGCCATCAGTTCCTGCTGTCCAATCCAGTGTGAAAGATCCATCTGCGCCTCCCTTGAGTACAAGAATGTGATGTAATGGACTTAGGATGTAAAATCTGGGTTTTGTTGAAATTGTCAGGTTGAATAGACTTGGAAATGCTAGATATAGAGATGAGATACAAAGAACTGAAGACCTACGCAATGTAGGTCATGATAGAGTTCTCTTTCCATTCATCTAGTAAAATCCAGACCATTGGCACTTTGGTTTCTAGTTTAAGTCTTTATCAAAAAGTAAACTTAAGTAAATGTCCAATTTTAAAATAGTACCTTTTTTTTGCAAAAATTTTATTGGAAAAACTTTAGAAAATTGAGGTAAGCAAAAAGAAGAAAATAAAATGATTATAATTAGTTCTTTTGAGCCTATATAGATCTATATATAGGCAGACACATAATTTTTCAATATATGATATCATTTTATGATATAATGTTTTATGTCCTTTTAAATTATTTATTCATTTATTTTTAGAGAGAGAGCTCACAAAGCAGGGGAGGGACAGAGAGAGAGGGAGAGAGAGCGAATCCCAAGCAGGTTCTTGCACCAGGCACAGAGCCTGATGCTGCGTTCTAACTCATTAACCATGGGATCATGATCTTGAGCTGAAACCAAGAGCTGGATGATGCTCCACCGACTGAGCGACCCAGGAGTCCATTTTATGTCCTTTTAAAAGTAACATATAATATAGTTGTGGTATTGTAATAGCATTGTATGGTGACAGGTGATACCTATACTTGTGAGCATAGCATAACTATAGAGTTGTTGAATCACTGTGTTGTACACCTGAGGTGTGTCAATTATGCTTCAGTTTAAAAATAAGTAAATAAAGGTAATATACAAATTTTTTTTCATATTCAGATTTGTAATACTGTCATAATCAGATATGGCTATGCCATCATTTATAATCATTCCCCTGTTGTTGGGCATCTAGGATTTTCCCAGTCTTAAACTAACAGTGCTAAGATGACATCTTTGTTTATATGTATGTACATGGCTTTTCCTTATGATAAAATTGATAGTGGAATTTTTGTGCTCAAAGTTATGTACCAGTTTTGTGTGTGTGTGTGTGTGTGTGTGTTTTTTTAGTGATATTTTCGATTGTCAGTTGTTACAGCTAATAGTCTGATAACTTGCTTCATTTCTTCTGCATGTCAAATAAATGATGACCCATAATTGTGGTTGTAGTTCTGGTGTTCTATTATGAGTAGCTATGATTGGGAAAGTGTATTTTCTATTTACTCAAATAGAAGCTTCCCCAAATAAGCTAATAGGCATTTGTCACCACTGAGTCTTAATAATGTGATTAAGTCCAATTAATAAAGTCATTCTATTATTTCTTTTGACTACTCTTCATTTTTTGTTTCTAGCTTTTCTTTCCATTTTAATTTTCTACCCCACCCCTCACACTTATTCTTCAGCTACTTGTGTGTGTGTGTGTGTGTGTGTGCGCGCGCGCGCGTGCGCACGCCTGAAGCAGCCTTGGGTTTGGCTTGGTTCCAATTCATAGTACTGAAGAAGCCTTTGGCTCCCAGTTCAAAATCCTGTGGCATTCACAGGTGGAGGGATATGAGGGCTATTTCCATTCTGTCCGACCTTCAGCACAAGTAATTGTTGGAAGGATACTGTTGTGGGACCAGAGAAAAGGTGGGAAAATCCTTTTCTTTGGAGGCTCTGCTAAAGGTAAATTAGGACTTCTGAGGTTGGGAAAATTGTGTCTAGGAGTCCCTCAGTATGTCTATAAAAGCTTTTTGAAGTAAATGATGAAGATTAAATATGATTTGAGTCTCCATTAGTGGTATGTTGTGTCTTTATGAGGAGGCGGTGGGCTTCCTTGGTGCACGTCTATTTATGTGTGCATTTACATTCTCTTTTGAGGAAGATGTTCTCCTTTTGCAGATAGGCTCCATTCTGACTTGTGGTTACCATTGTTACAATTTTCTTCAGGAAATGCCTGACACCCCCTTCAAAACTGCTCTGAGGCGGAGATTGTCTGGCCTCAACCTCCATACCCTCTCTTTGAGCAACAAACTTTCTTTGACCTTGTCGGAAATACACTTTTTGCAGAGCCTTAGAACTTTTGCAGCCTTTGCAGTTAGTTTTGAGGCTGGCTTTAGATGAGGGATATCTGTGATTATTGTGGAACCTCCTATAAAGGAATTAGAATCAGAAAATTATTCTTGTGAGAATAAAGAATAAAAATATTCTTGTGACCTTGGGAGCTAGAGTGTGAAGGAAAACAGGGATAAGTTGTATACTCATAGCAGCAGAGGATAGGAGTTACTCCTTTGCAAGATTTTTTTGTTTCCAGGCAAATACTCTTTATAATCTAGCACCGCACTTTGGAGAGGCCATGGGTCTATTTTTGTTTGTATTTTGCTTATAACTGTTCTTAACATATGGTCTTAATGTGTTGGCCTATGTTGGCTCTTGGCTGTGATTGCCCCATTTGGTCAAGCTTGCTATGCTTGCTTAGCTTGCTTACTCCTTTAGCATTTTTCAGATCCACAGATCTGTGCAACAGGAAAAACAAAATGTTTGATGTCAGAGGATTTTCATCTGGCATTTAGCCTGACATTTTGGATATCCAAACAATTCTGTAAGCTAGATATATGGTTTAAATCTAGTCCAAATGTCATGTGAATTTGGAAGACAGATTCTAGAATCACTGTAGATCTCTAGAAAGACAGAGGTTCTCAATGACAGAATTGTGAAGTGTATTGCAAGTACTTTGTGAATTACCTTAGTTGGCAAATGACACACCTGAAAAATTAATTTGAGTAGATAGAAGGTTATTCTTGGACTATTTTCACATGCTTTCTAGGGAGAAAAATTGTTGGAGTGGATTATAGCTAGTATGGGCCAGAGACTGTATGTAATTTACCTTCAGCCTTTCTTAATATTGTTGAGAGAGAGAGAGAGAGAGAGAGAGAGAGAGAGAGAGAATCCAAAGCAGGTTCCAGGCTCTGAGCTGTCAGCACACAGCCCGACGCAGGGCTTGAACCCACAAACTGCGAGATCATGACCTGAGTCGAAGTCAGACACTGAGCAAACTGAGGTGACTGAGCCACTCAGGCGCCCCTTACCTTTAGCCTTTCTTTTTTTTTTTTTTTTTTTTTAATTTTTTTTTTTCAACGTTTATTTATTTTTGGGACAGAGAGAGACAGAGCATGAACGGGGGAGGGGCAGAGAGAGAGGGAGACACAGAATCGGAAACAGGCTCCAGGCCCTGAGCCATCAGCCCAGAGCCCGACGCGGGGCTCGAACTCCCGGACCGCGAGATCGTGACCTGGCTGAAGTCGGACGCTTAACCGACTGCGCCACCCAGGTGCCCCACCTTTAGCCTTTCTTAATTAACATACCTATTGTGGAGTGCTTACATGTTTAAGGCATCTATTTCTAACCAAGAATTAATTCCTGAGGTGTGGTTTATAAAGTAAGAGCTGCTTGTTCACAATGTTAAAATATTTTTTTTATTAAATTGTCTCTTATTTGGAGAGTAAAAATGTGTGTAAGGCAGTGACTTAATTCACCTAGAAGCCACTTGTGTTGGTGCCTACAGTGCTTCAGTATTTGAATAAATGAGAATTATTTTCTTTTTACTATGGAATCTTATTAACAGATGTGTATTTGGCTTTTAGTCTTTGACTTTAATATTATATTAGTATTATTTTCTTACCTTCCTTTTTTTTTTTTTTTAATTTTTTTTTTTTCAACGTTTATTTATTTTTGGGACAGAGAGAGACAGAGCATGAACGGGGGAGGGGCAGAGAGAGAGGGAGACACAGAATCGGAAACAGGCTCCAGGCTCCGAGCCGTCAGCCCAGAGCCTGACGCGGGGCTCAAACTCACGGACCGCGAGATCGTGACCTGGCTGAAGTCGGACGCTTAACCGACTGCACCACCCAGGCGCCCCGTACCTTCTTTATTCAACATTCTACCTTGCCTTTTTGGCCCAGTTTTTTCATTCAATATGCTACTAAGGTAGAACATTAGGTGAACTGCTTTCTGCTATATATTTCAAATAAAGACTGTTTGTTTTTTAATTAATATTCTTGAGAGAGAGGGAGTGCATGCGTGAGCCTGGGAGGGGCAGAGAGAGGGGGAGAGAGAGAATCCCAAGCAGGCTCTGCACTATCAGTGCAGAGCTTGATGCGGGGCTCAAACTCAGGAATCAGGAGATCATGACCTGAGCCAGAATCAGGAGTCCGATGCTTAACTTAGCCATCCAGGTGCCCCTCAAATAAAGACTTTTATAACTTAACAGAATAATTCAGATGTAAATTGGTTCATGACTGGCATTTTGGATGTAATTCATTCATTTAGAGCACTGGCAGTATGACATGGCCCATAGTTTCCTTCATATTTTATATGTTCCTCCAGAGAAATGCTGACAGACAAACAACATTCTCTAGATGACTCCAGGGTAGTAATTAACAGTTCCTAGTTTTACAAAATCCTCGGTTTCTCTGGTTACTTCACAGTGTTTTGAAACTCAAGGCACTCAAGATAAAATTTTAATTCACCCTAAGATGTAAGTCCATATAAAAAGATGTAAGGTACAGGGCTGCCTGGGTGGCCCAGTCGGTTAAGCATCTGACACTTGGTTTCAGCTCAGGTCAAGATCTCGCAGTTTATGGGTTCAAGCCCCACATTGCACTCTATGCTGACAGTGCAGAGCCTGCTTGGGTTCCTCTCTCTTCCCCTTTCCTGCTCGTGGTCTGTCTCTGTCTCTCTCTCTCAAAATAAAGAAATAAACTGTTAAAAAAAGATGGAAGGTACAAAGCTAAAGTATTGTACAATATCTAAAATCTGAAATCACTCCTTTCACTGTGAACTAGAGAGAAGGGAAAGTGAATTGTTTGTACTTACAGAAGAGTCACATTGTCTTATCTTCCCTTTAAAATGTGCTGGTATAAAAATAAAAATAAAAATAAATTAAAAATGTGCTAGTATTTAATAGTATTATCATTTAGTACCATGTGTGAAATATCTGGGCCTGCAGTTGAAATGAGATAGAGCTCTGGGAATGCAAGCTGGTGTAGGCACTCTGGAAAACAGTATGGAGGTTCCTCAAAAAACTAAAAATAGAACTACCCTACAACCCAGCAATTGCACTACTAGGCATTTATCTACGGGATACAGGTGTGCTATTTCAAAGGGACACATGCACCCCCATGTTTATAGCAGCACTGTCAACAATAGCCAAAGTATGGAAAGAGCCCAAATGTCTATCGATGGATGAATGGATAAAGACGTGGTATATGTATTCAATGGAGTATTACTCGGCAATCAAAAAGAATGAAATCTTGCCATTTGCAACTATGTGGATGGAACTGGAGGGTATTATGCTAAGTGAAATTAGAGAAAGACAGAAATCATATGACTTCATTCATATGAGGACTTTAAGAGACAAAACAGATGAACATAAGGGAAGGGAAATGAAAATAATATAAAAATAGGGAGGGGGACAAAACAGAAGAGACTCATAAATATGGAGAACAAACTGAGGGCTGCTGGAGGGGTAGTGGGAGGGAGGATCGGCTAAATGGGTAAGGGGCACTAAGGAATCTACTCCTGAAATCATTGTTGCACTATATGCTAACTAATTTGGATGTAAATTCTAAAAAAGATGAGATAGAGGCCAAAAGCATATGAACTCTTGGAAACAATGTTGACATATCTAAATATAGTAAAGTCTGAAAATCCAGTATTTCATATTCTGGAAAATCCTGGTGGTATGGCATCTATATGCTAAACCATTAGGCATACAGAGATTTTTATTATAATTGTGGATTGGTAGAGTGCATTTATTAGAACTATTTGGCTTGCTGGTGATAACAAAAATGTGGCAAATCTTTTTTTTAATAAGTAAGCTCTATAAGCAGTGTGGGCTTGAACCCTGAGATCAAGAGTTACCTGCTCTGCTAACTGAGCCAACCAGGTGCCCCAAATTGTGGTACATCTTAACTGAATGGAAGAGTATATCTTACATTCTTGATATATTTGCCATTTTATGTAATGCAGTTTGGAAGTCAAATGCTATATTTAGTTGTGATTATCTCAACATATTTTGACTTTTTATTTTGTATATAGTTTATGAAGGCCCCGAATAGCAAAGGTGTAGTAATGGTGGTATGGATTAATTTTAGTCATACCATCAGAAAATAACACTAGTAAAGTGACTTGAACAAGATGAAAACAGAAATGTGACCATTCAGAATTTCATTATAGGTTATCTACATTGCCTATAATAATTTTCATATGTAAAGTTAAAGTTTATTTTAAATTTTTTTAATGTTTATTTAAAAAAAAAATTTTTTTTAACGTTTATTTATTTTTGAGACAGAGCATGAACAGGGGAGGGGCAGAGAGAGAAGGAGACACAGAATCGGCAGTAGGCTCCAGGCTCCGAGCCATCAGCCCAGAGCCCGAAGCGGGTCTCGAACTCACAGACCGTGAGATCGTGACCTGAGTCGAAGTCGGACACTTAACCGACTGAGCCACCCAGGCGCCCCAATGTTTATTTATATATGAGAGAGAGAACGTGAACAGAGGAAGGGTAGAGAGAGAGGGGGACACAGAATTCAAAGCAGGCTTCAGGCTCTGAGCGGTCAGCACAGAGCCCGACGCGGTGCTCAAATTCACAAACTGGGAGATCATGACCTGAGCCAAAGTCAGACGCTTAACCGACTGAGCCACCCAGACACCCGTAAGTTAAAGTTTATTTAAATAGGAGAAGAAACTTACACTTCAAGTTTGTTATACTCTTTCAATGTTTGCAGTCCCCATTAGTATGCAGCACTAGTACATTAATTCTATCAATAAATTCTCTTTTACAAATCATTTCTGTGGCATTGAAGAATTATACTTTTCTTTGTATTTGTGGATTTTATTGGGGCTTTTTAAGTTTTAATTCTAGTAAGTTACTACACAGTGTTATATCCGTTTTAGGTATACAATATAGTGATTCAACAATTCTATACATCATCCGGGGCTCATCACAAGAGTGCACTGCTTAATCCCCATCACCTATTTAACCCATCCAGCCCCCTTCTGGTAACCATCAGTTCGTTCTCCATAAGTCTTTTTCTTTTCTTTTCTTTTCTTTTCTTTTCTTTTCTTTTCTTTTCTTTTCTTTTCTTTCTTTTCTTTTCTTTTCTCTTTTCTTTCTTTCTTTCTTTCTTTTTCTTTCTTTCTTTTTCTTTCTTTCTTTTTTGTAATGTGTATCATTTATATCTGAGAGAGAGAGGCAGAGCATGAGATGGGGAGGGGCAACGAGAGAGGGAGACAACAGAATCCAAAGCAGGCTCCAGGCTCTGAACTGTCAGCACAGAGTCCGACACGGGGCTCAAAATCACAAACCGGGAGATCAAGACCTGAGCCGAAGTCGGCCGCTTAACCAACTGAGCCATCCAGGTGCCCCAAGAGTCTGTTTCTTGATTTGTCTCTCTCTCTTGTTTTCCCCCTTTGCTCATTTGTTTAGTTTTTTAAATTCCACATGAGTGAAATCATATGGTATTTGTCTTTCTCAGATGAATGGGGTAAAGAAGATAGCATGTGTGTGCGCACACACACCCACCACCCACCCACCCACACCGGAAAATTACTCAGCCATGAAAAAAATGAAATCTTGCCATACAGCAGCGTGGACAGAACTAGAGAGCATAATGCTAAGCGAATCAGTGGACACTTGGTCTTGGTATATGGATCTTAGTGGGTATTTCTTCGTATAAGATGATTTAGTCAATGATTGAGGTACTCAATAAAGAGTACCTGAGTTCTATTGTTCTATGATAGTTCATTTAAATTACTATACCTTTCATAGTCAAAATGTGCACCATATGTGGGATACTGAGGAGATATCTTAAGGTAATGTAGAATAGTCTCCAACAGTCTGGAAAATTTGATGCTGGGCTGTGGGAGATTAGCAATTATTCTGACTTCTTCTTTTGGCCTGCCTTATTTGTGGGAAGTAAATAACCTGATAGCATATCTTTTGAGATGGAGGGTTGTATTTCTAAGTGAGTCAGAATTTGGAGTTTGAAAATGTTGGCCTTAGCAATTTCAGTTTATCTAATTATTCTTTGCTTTATTCTGCAAATAATTTGAAGCTTTTTATCATTCAAACAATTAATTCATCATCCATCATTCCATCCCATCTGTAGCATTCACTGGAGATTCAAGTCCTCACCACTTCTTGAGATCCAGGTTTTCCAATATATTGATGATTGCTGGGAAGAAATTGTTTTTAGGATTGCTTTTCTTATTTCCAGACTCTTTGCATTCTGTGTTGGAGAGGTTGAAGTGGTGGAATTATGAAGCCAGTAGTTAGCACTAAGGGAGTTGGATGGCATATTTACTGAAATACCTTTGAATGTGGCTCTCTTAATCATAGTTAATTTCAAATGAAAATACTTGAACCTAGGCAGCTAAGTGTTTGTGTAGAGTCAAAGTAAGCTAGAGACACAAAGAAAGGGGTAGTGATTTTTTTAATGCTTAGTTACGCTTCAGAATGATGACTAATACTGAATTTAGATTTTTAAAAAAATTTTGTGAGTCAGGAAGGTGTAATATGTATCCTTTTTATTTTCTTTTCCTAGATATTTATTGTCTCTTAACCATTTTTTGTGTTTGTTTCTTTGGCTTTATTTTTATTTATTTATTTAAAAAGGTTTTTTTTTAATGTTTATTTTTGAGAGAGAGAGAGAGAGAGAGAGAGAGACAGAGTGTGAGCAGGGGAGGGGCAGAGAGCAAGGGAGACACAGAATCCAAAGCAGGCTCCAGGCTGTCAGCTGTCAGCACAGAGCCCAATGTGGGGCTCAAACCCACGGACCGGACCGTGAGATCATGACCTAAGCTGAAGTCGGCTGCTTAACTGACTGAGCCACCCAGGTGCCCATATATATATATTTAAAACACATATATTTAAAAAAAAAGCTCAACCTGCCAACAACTAAGTAGATTGAATGCACTGGGACTTATCCAATTATTCCTCCACAGTTTGGACCCTTAGATTGTTTCAGTGCCTTAAAAAAAAAATAAAGTACCGGTGGATATCACATGTATGTGCACATTTATAATTATTTCCATATGATAAATTGCTAAAAGTATGAAAGGTATGAATCTTTTTAAGGTTTTTTTAAAAAATATTTTTGATGTTTTTATTTATTTTTGACACAGAAAACACAGGCTGGGGAGGGTGAGAGAGAGAGGGAGATTGGAACCTAAGTCGGTTCCTGGGCTGACAGCAGAGAGCCCAATGCGGGACTCAGACCCAGGAAACCACGAGATCATGACCTGAACTGAAGTCAGATGCTCAGCTGACTGAGCCACCCAGGTGCCCCTAAAGTTTTAAGTACCTATGTCATATTGACATTGTTGTCAGATATGTTCTCTCACGACAGAGTAACATTCTTTAAGAATTTTAAAATCATTTTATCACAGAGCTAGCAGTTTGGTGTTTTCCTCTTGCTAATTATCGAAGAATAGACAATTTTTGATGGGCTTTATTAAATACATTCAGGTATGTGTTGCATGTGTTGTATGTATTAGTAGAAATAGCACTTACATAATTTTAATATAAGCCTAGCAACAGTCATTGACTGGCATTATGGATTCTTTGAGGGTCACATCTTTTTTTCCCCCCCAATAACGTTTATTCAGTTTAGAGAGACAGAGACAGAGTGTGAGCGGGGGAGGGGCAGAGAGCCTCGGAGAGACAGAATCTGAAGCAGGCTCCAGGCTCTCAGCTGTCAGCCCAGAGCTGGACACAGGGCTCAAACTCAATGAACTGTGAGATCATGACGTGAGCCAACGTCAGCCGCTTAACTTACTGATCCACCCAGGCACCCCACGTTTTTTGTTTTGTTTTGTTTTGTTTTTAAAGATTTTTCTTAAAGTACACCCGATGTGGGACTTGAACTCACAGCCCTGAAATCAAGAGTCGCATGCTCTACTGACTGAGCCAGCCAGGTGCCCCAAGGGTCACCTCTTGATCATTCAGTTTTACTTTATAAAATGGGAAATTTTCTGTACTTTACTTGCTTCTTAGGCAGTAATTACTTTTATTTTTATAGAAGGAAAAGTTTTATAGTGGGTTAACAAGTTGTAGTTAGTGAAAGTAATATTATTGGTGAATTTGCTGACCAAGTTTTGCAAAAAGTAAGGGGAAAAAATGTTAGGATGCAGAATGTTATTGCTACAGTCTCTGCTTAGGGTGAATGGTAAAATTGTGTCTCTCTGGAATTTCCAAAGAAGCAGAGCTTTCTTGGGGGTAGCTGAGGTATCTATATATTGTGGAATTTACTCCTGTTTATCACTTTCTGGCCTAAGTTTTTAATTTATGAATTTTGAGAAGAAATCTTGATAGAAAGTATTGTAGTTCCCACTCTTTAAAAACAAAAATCAAATTTATTGAAGTATAATATACTTACACAAATTTCAAGTATACAGTTGAGTTTCAAAAACTATACTCCTATATAACCACCACCCCAAACAAAATACAGATCATTTTCATTCCCTTAGAGTCATTCGTGCCTCTTTGAGTCATATTGACCCCCCCATGCATACACATGCACACACACATGCACACCCTGCCCTATGCAGTCACTGATCTGATTTCTGTCACTACAGATTAGATTTGTTTCTTAGAAAATAAATAGAATCATACAGTATGTGTTCTTTTATGTCCTTCCCATCCTAATACAGTGTACAGGATATACTTTTATCTAGTCCCAGTAACTGCGTTCTAATGCCTGCACTGCATTGATTTACTTTATTTCTGTTGACCTGTGTATGTCCTCGCCCACTTCGGTAGCTCCACACTTAGGTTTGGGTGTTAGGGTTCTGTGCTAGCTTTTTAGAAGATTGTTTCTGGCTCTTCACTTCCTCAGACAACTGACTACTAGATACCACTATGTTTCTTGCCATTTTTTCTGCATTTTTCTTTCATAGGCCAGGTCTATTAAACTTTCAAACTTTCCACTATGGTGATACATGATAAATGCACATAATCTATACTTATATTTGTTTAGCAAAATGGTGAACATGGGTTCCTGATAAGCATTGCAAATGTGAGTCTGCAGGAGTGACTTACCTTTCTGCACCCTTATCCCTGCCTTTCTTTCCACATGTCCTTTGGCCATCATTCCATGTGTCACTCTTATTTTGTCTCCTAATTCTCTAAGTTGTTATATCAGCCAATTTATCTTCCATCAGCTTTTGTAATTCATCACACTCAATTATCTCTAACCCTCTCCCCTTCTACCCCCAAACACACACCCCAGTGCTCCTGTCTCTCACGCTGTGATTGATTTCCTCTCCTGCCAGCTTTCTCTCTAGTCTAGGCTGCCCTGTCAGATTTTAATACTGGGGAAAGAAGTGTTCCACCCTAAGACTAAATTGTACTTTGTGCAGCCTGACTTGTTTCTCAACATCCAGCCAAGGCTTCTTTGAAAACATCCAGTGGGGGGGGAGAAGAACAAGCTTGCATCATTCCTGTGGGTTGTGGCTGCAGTGTCTGTGGCTGGTTTTAAAAAACAGCTACCTGCTTGGCTCTCAGATGATCCTATAAACAATTACTTTGTATAAGTTGCAGTAGTTAATACACCATTACTACCCATTATTTAATTATTACTTAGCAGAATTATGATAACACACATCATTAAATATATGCCAGATTGCCTCTGTTAGTTTATTTGACTAATACAGTGATCTTTGTTTGTAAATGCTTTGTTTTCATCGTTTGTTCCTTATGTTGCATGGTTAAGTGCTTACAACTAACTTAAAGAGAACCTTGGTGGACATGACAGTATTGATCTTTGAATATTGATCATAACCCTGATCATTTATACACGTGTTGCTAGCTTTCTGAATGCCGTACCTGTTTTTGCTGAAGTTAGGGTAAAAGAAACAGAAATTTGAGTGACTTTAATGTCAGGCTCTTAATATACCTTCTTTCATTTAGCTTTTATAATAACTCTGATGTAGATAGCATTGTTTGTTTTTTTTTATTTAAAAAAAATTTTTTTAATGTTTATTTTTGAGACAGAGAGAGACAGAGCATGAACGGGGGAGGGGCAGAGAGAGAGGGAGACACAGAATCGGAAGCAGGCTCCAGGCTCTGAGCCATCAGCCTAGAGCCCGACGCGGGGCTCGAACTCACGGACCACGAGATCGTGTCCTGAGCTGAAGTTGGACGCTTAACCGACTGAGCCACCCAGGCGCCCCAAATAGCATTGTTATTGAACTGTTCTCCTCTTGTCTGGAGGATGTTGGGTTTTTGAACTATGTTATTTTATTTTATTATTTTTTTAAGTAATTTTGAGAGAGGGAGACACAGAAACTGAAGCATGCTCTGGGCTCTGAGGTGTCAGCACAGAGCATGACACGGGGCTCGAACTCACAAATCGCGAGATCATGACCCGAGTTGAACTTGGATGCTTTACTGAGTAAGCCACCAGGCGCCCCAGTTTTTTGAACTGTTTTAAATGAAGACCGTAATACCTACCTTGCAAGGTTGTTGGGAAGATTACAAATAGTATATATGTAAAGCATCAAGCATAGTGCCTGACACTGAAACTTACACAGACATGTTTCCTGTTCTTGAGTAAATTTATGGTCTAGAACATCTTCTAAAACTTACTAGCACTTGCTAGAATTTATTCATCTTCAAAGGTAGTTCATTTCATCTTGAACCACAGCATAAAATTATTTGTATAAAGGTCTTGAATAATTACCATCAGTACTTTGCTTTTATATACTACTGTTCAACTTGAATTCAATATAATTAAAATATAAGCATTAAAAAACCACATATCCATTTGAATGGTATCAGTGGAGCATTACTTTAAAATGAAAAACAACCACAACCACAACCCATTTCCTGATATTTTTTCAAAGACTGCCCTCCACCTTGCTCGTAACAGTTCATTGAGATATTCATACCCCATACAATTCAGTGGTTTTTGTATATTCACAGAGCCAACCTTTAATCACCACAATCAATTTTAGAACATTTTTCATCACCCCTTAAAAAAAAAACCAGACTCTTGGTAGTCACTCTCCTCTCCTCCCCACCCCGCTATCTGGAAACCACCAGTCTAACTTCTGTCTCTGGATTTTTGCTTGTTCTGGGCATTTCCTGTAAGTGGGATCATTCAAAATACAGTCTTCTGACTTCTTTCACTTAACGTGTTTTTAAGGCTTATCCATGTTGTACAGGAATTAGTACTTATTCCTTGATTGCGAAGTAGTATTCTCTTGTATGGATTTGCCACATTTTGTTTATCCATTCATCAACTGATGAACATTTGTGTTTCCACTTTTGGCTGTTATGAATATGCTGCTATGAACATTCATATATAAGTTTTTGTGTGAACGAAGGTTTTCATTTCTCTTGAAGAACTGCCAGACTGTTCCATAGTGACTGCACATTTAATATTCCCACCAGTAGTGTATGAGGGTTCCAGTCCATATCCTTACCAACACATTTTTATCTGTATTTTTTATTATAACTTTCATAGACTTTCACATATTGACCTTGATGACAGATGCTTTAATGATACCTGTACATGTAACATACTCTGCATCATGTTTTCCTGGGCTTCTGATCGCCAAAGTGCTGCACTGACTTTGGGGTGGAACACTTCTGTCATTGGCAAACTGGAGGAGTAAATTCTTTGACTTAATATGAATGATACCACTTACTGGTTAAGATGTGTGCGAAGGCCTAGTATTGCTGTATCTTAAAAATCTTCAGAGGGGCGCCTGGGTGGCGCAGTTGGTTAAGCGTCCGACTTCAGCCAGGTCACGATCTCGCGGTCCGTGAGTTCGAGCCCCGCGTCGGGCTCTGGGCTGATGGCTCAGAGCCTGGAGCCTGTTTCCGATTCTGTGTCTCCCTCTCTCTCTGCCCCTCCCCCGTTCATGCTCTGTCTCTCTCTGTCCCAAAAATAAATAAAAACGTTGAAAAAAAAATCTTCAGAGATATTTTTCATAAGTAGTTTATTTCAATAATAGATTTTAATGGGAATGCTGTTCTTCAGTTTGAGCAAAGTTTATGTGGAACTGATTAGAGTATTTTAAACTTTGTTGGTAACATATCAATTCAAATCATGTGGTGATCTGGTCAAAGAACTTAAAATTAACTATTGTTAAGCATTAATTAGATTGATATTTCCCCCTTGTGACTCCATTGGTGTTTTGTTTGTTGTTGTTGTTTTAAGCTTGTTTGTTTACTTAAGTAATCTCTGCACCCAACATGGTACTCAAACTCAGGGCCCTGAGATCAAGAGTTGTAAACTCTTCCTATTGAGCCAGCCAGGCGCCCCGCATTGTTAATATCCAAACGCTATTAAATGCATTCTCAAGGGGGTGGTATTCCCCAAAGGGGTTTGGAGTGTTTTGGCGGGGTATGGAGTGAAAAAAACCCTTAGTTATTACAGTGATTTGTGACCCTTAAAAGGACCACAGTACGTAAACTGATACATAGTGTATCTATAAGACTAAAATTTTATGGTTTGGGGATGATTAGGAAAATAATATCTAAAAAAGTTTCTTAAGGGGGTGGTAATGAAAAACAGGTTGAGAAACACTTCTCTGTTGCATAAAACAGAGATGCTAGAATATGCAATCATTAGAGATCATTTAACCAGATTACTTCCTAGAATAAAATGAGCGCCTCATATGTGCTAAGCACTCTATTATCCAGGAGGGTAAAAAATGAAAAGACCCTTTGCTTCTTTTGGGGGAAGTCTTATATATTAGTTAACATGGGATGATTATTGCTTTAGTTTAAGGAGGTATACTCAAGGTGAGAAGGCCATATAAATTAGATTGAGGGAGACAGGGAAGAAGGGTCCAGAATAAGTATGGTGTGTAAGCTCTTGAGTCTTGACTTCTAGGCCTCTGTAGTAGAATTTATTTTTCAAACTTTTAGAACCACTGGATTATTGTTTAAAATGCGGCTTCTGGGGGGCACCTGGGTGGCTCAATCTGTTAAGCGTCCGACTTCAACTCAGGTCATGATGATATGATTTGTGAGTTCAAGCCACACGTCAGGCTCAGAGCCTGTAGCCTGCAGCCTGCCTCGGATTCTGTGTCTCCCCCTCCCCTGCTCATGCTCTGTTTATCTCTCTCAAAAATAAATAAACAGTAAAAAAAAATTAAAATGCAGCTTTCGAAGTCCCACCTCATGTAATATGATTTGGGATTGGGTCCTAGAGATTGTGATATGGGTAGCCTAAGGACCTTTTTTTTTTTTTTTTAATTTTATTATTATTATTTTTTTTTTTTTTCTAGGGGTTGGGACCTGTCTTAAATGGTGGCAGTAGAAATTTTTCAGGGACAAACACTGGTCTAATTTTGTTTTATGGGAACTTCACCTATTAGGCTGTCACCTTTCATCGCTTTTCCAGCAGCTTAGAAATAAATGCCCCCCAACCCTGTATTAGGATTTTTTATTCCTGGCTAAGCTGTCACTGTTTCTTGATTATGTTTTGTTTGTATATATTTTCTTTAGCAGTATCTTTTGTAGCCATTTAGGGTGATGGAATCCTTTACTTACTCGTGTTCAGAATAAAGACAGTGTTAGTCCTCTTTTCTTAACTAGTTGAAGAATATGTGTTAAATTCTAGATGCTGCAGGTGAAAGGATAGTGTCCAATCGAGGGTGACTTGAAGAGGAGAGGAGATGAGCATTATCTGGAACTGATGGAAAAAAGGAACCATGAATATTTAACCTGGGAAAGTACACATACAGGGCCTAAACCTCTGCTCTCTGAAGTTGTAGACCTGGACATCAAATTCAGATACCTGCAGGGCTAGACAGGTAGTTCAGCGAGGGGGGTGGGCCTGATGTACAGTCGATAAACTGGAGGGTGCGTGTCCATCTTCAAAGGGGGCAGTCCCACTCATCAGCTTCAGCTGAATCTTGTCACGAAGGACCATGAGTCGGAATCAGATCCCCTTTTTCAAGAGAAGTGAGATATCCAGACTTTTATGTAAACTCTCCCAGATTTTTTTTTAACATTACACGACCAAATAAATAAAAACAAAACTACAGACCAAAACATTTCTCCGTGCTATAGTTTGCATTCTTATATATCAGATGAATTTTGACCCATGAGTCTTTTCAAATTCTGTGATTAAGGTAGATAGCCCAAAATAGGGATTTACATATTTGTAAGACCCAGACCTTGGCAGCAAGATTGTAAAGCAAAGTAGAGTTTGGAGAGGGTTGTGTAACATCAAGAGCATACTTCTATGAATTGTTGGTTGAAATTAGGTCATCTCAAAGTGAGATTTATGGTGCACTGTCTCTTCATCTCTCTTCTCTAAATTTAGAGGACCCCAATTAGAGTTATGTATCCTGACAGAGGCAGGTTTTTGGGGAATTAGCAAGTGAGATTGGTCACAGAACATCCATTTTTGTTTAATCCAATGAAAATTCTGGACAGGTCATATGTACATTTAGCATAGAATAGGCCCACTGAATCTCCTTGTAATCCCTAAGAAAAATTAATAGGAGTGGGACTTAACTCACGTAAATGATTATTTTCTCATGGTTGTCCTATCCCCTTAGACTATCCAGCATCTCTCTGGCCATTAATTAGTATGTCAAGATGTTCTGAAATACACTGTAATTCTGTTTGGGGCCATAGAATATGAATTCTCTACGGGTATTGGTCATCAGGAAAGTTGAATTCCCCAACTTCCTCACTTCGTTGGATCACAATTTGCTGTTAATTTTAATTATGCTTAATTACAGTCAGCTGAATTTGGTCTTTAGGTAACATTTTATGTACAAAAATGTACAGTATTTTGGTTATAGTAACATCACCTATGTTTAGTTTATCACATAAAAAGTTGGAGTGGCTTAAGACTTGAGTCAATTAAGAATTCTTTACATGCTGCTTATTTGTTCCTACCTTTGACATGTGTTTTAGTAAACTTGCTTAGTGGTCTTTCATCAAATGTGTAAGCTATGTCCCTTTTGAATAATTAATGTCCCTTTTGAATTAATTAATTACTCTTTGGGTAACTGATTTTGAAAAACCTATATGTGTATTGCTACTGATTCCGACAACCCTTTTCTCAAATTGAGATGCCTTCTATGCCTACTCATTGTTGACTGAGTTTGTCACCACTGAGTTTTTCCCAAACAGGGAAGGCCTATGGGACCAATATCAGTCCTCGGTCAGGAAGAGGTTGTGTAAATAGCTGTGCACACACTCTAGAGTAGGGGAAGGAGGAGAATTTAAGTGTCTGTCCCCAGATGTGAACTCCTCCTGTTTTTGTTTTAGGGTAATTAATGTTTCCTTAGATTGAGCTAAACTTTGGGCTCTTGGTTTCTGACTTTCAGTTCTGAATCAGCATCCTTTAGGCATAGGTTGGGGGTGGGGGAAATGGAGTTTGTATTTCATGTCATCCCAAAATGAATGAAGTAACATGAGAGCCATGCTTTTTTAAGCTTGGACTTGAGGCTAGAAAATTGGCTATATGAAGGTGAAAACTGTCACCCTAGAATCATAGGGACTTGGGAGGGATTAGACTGTAAGCAGTCTCTTGTTACGCTATTGTGACTCCGATTCCTAAAGATCATGTTGGGTTTTGTGGTGTTTGCTTCTAGGTTCTCTGGTTGAATATTTGTGTTATAAGGTGGTCTTGTTCCTGTCTGCCATTCTGCCTCCCTTGGCCTTCTAAATTAGATACATTCCCCCTTCTGCTCCCAGACGTCTCCATCTCTTCGTCCCCTGACACAGCAATCATTTATCAAGTTGTTTCACGCGTTGTCGGGAGGGGGGCCCTGGGGACTCGAGTTTGTTTCGTCCCTTTGTTGGAGCTCCACAGGATCGTCCAGCTTAGTCTCCAGCCAACTGCTGAGAGTTGCTGGACTCCAGGAGCAAATGTTAAAGGGGCCCCCTTTCATCTACTTGCTGCTACTTCAATCTTTTATTTTAAATTCCAGCTTATTGCAACTGTAATCACACATACAGTTTCTAGACATGTATGTAATCCTGAGAGGGTTTTTTTCCCCCCTTATTCCAGTCATTGAAGATATGGAAATAGATTTTTAGTCTGTCTTCTTTTCTTTGTTGTTTCTTGTCCATTTTCTGTTCTCCCTTCATTACTACACTGCCTTTTTCCAAGTGGTAGATTATTATAGATAGATTTATTAAGTGGGAGTTTGTTTTTTTATTAAGTGGGAGTTTGTTTTTTTGTAAGACACCTTCTTTTGGATATGCTGTAATTTATCAAGGTGTCCTTTTTTCCTGATGACATTTCATTATCAATAGAAATATCTAAACAGTATAGGAATAAAAAGATTTTAAAGTTAGTGAAATTTTAGTGCAAGGTGAATGTTACTGTTTGTTACTAGGGGTTATGCAGGTTATCTAAAGTGTCTTAAAAAGTAAAAGGAAAAATATAATTAGACATGTATGAATGTTAACCAGTTACCATGAATTTGAAAGATGGATATTGCTTACTGTAACTTAATAGTTTAAAAGAACAGTGTTTCTTTGTGGGGTACTGGAAGTCAGACTGTAATAAGGCTTACAAGAATTTTTTTGGTGATTCTGGAACATTTCCTCCTAGTACTTTATTATAAAACTGCCAAATGAACAGAAAGGTTGAAAGGATTGTATGTTATATTTTGGGCTTAAATTTGTGTTTTTCTTTGCCAAGCTGAATAAAACATGCAGTAATCTCATAATGTATTATAAAATTACTCTTGGAAGCAAAGTAATGAGAAAGAAAATACCCCAGATGATATGTGTTAAAAAGCCTGAATTCTGCAATGAGCCTATTTACTGTAGACAAGCTGAGCCTAGAACCTAAAGTTGTAGAGTATCACTAATCATCAAGTTTAGTGGGGAAAACTTGTGTTTTCCCTCCTCTTCAGGTATTTTATGTTGTAAATATAGCCATCGTGATTAGATTTGTCAGCTGAAAAATAGTTTATAATGAAAACTAAATTGTCTTGAGTGCTGTGACTTTAACATCAAAGTGAGCCCGATGATTTCCCTTAGAGTATATTCTTATTATTGGAATATTTTTCAGCTGTGAAACTGTAGTGCATTATTTCTCATTGATTTTCACAATAAAACTATAAAATTGCAATTGCTAATAAAAAGGATTTTTTCATATGTAATAGTACTATCCAAATATCAATAATATTCAGCTATATTTCAAGTTAAGAATATGAAAGCATGGCGACCTTATATTCTGAAAATTAATATGTATTGTTTACCAGATGCTGTTTTAAACAGAGTATAGCAATAAATAAAATACACAAAAATCCTCTTGGAGCTTATATTCTATGGAGGGAGACATATCAGGTACTTCATCTTCTTTTCTTCACATTCAGTGGCAAGGTTGGTGAGGTTTTTTTCTGTAAAGGGCCAGACCATTTTTTTTTTTAGTTACTTGACTTTGCTATAGAAATGATTAGGTAAGGCTGTGTTTCAGTAAAACTTTATTTATAATAACAAGGAGCAGACCATAGTTTGCCAACCTCAGTTCTAAGCTGTAGAAGAAGGACAACTAGTAGATCATAAAATTTTTAAAAAGTGTATTTGTATAACAATAGATACCGTTAAGTCAGTGGACATAGATGAGGTTTAAGAAAAAAATTGGCAAAGCAGATGGCAAGGTGTCAAATACTGTTAATACACATACATCCCAAGGGAACATGGGCAAAGGATATGAAGAAACAGGTCTTAGAAGAACAAATCTAAATGGCCAACAGATATCTTAAAAGATGCTCATCTGGGGGCGCCTGGGTGGCGCAGTCGGTTAAGCGTCCGACTTCAGTCAGGTCACAATCTCGCGGTCCGTGAGTTCGAGCCCTGCGTCAGGCTCTGGGCTGATGGCTCAGAGCCTGGAGCCTGTTTCCGATTCTGTGTCTCCCTCTCTCTCTGCCCCTCCCACGTTCATGCTCTGTCTCTCTCTATCCCAAAAATAAATAAATGTTGAAAAAAAAAAAAACTTAAAAAAAAAAAAAAAGATGCTCATCTGATTGGCAAAACTTACAAGGATGGTAGGTAATATGTATCAAAGTAGGCTCCCCTTATCCTCATGTTCATCTTCAGTGGTTTTAGTTGCCCACAGTCAAATCAGATGTCTGGAAGCAAATGATCCTCCTCCTAACTTCAGAAGGTTGGGGTGTGGCTGGCCCAGTCCAAAGAGTCTGCAACTCTTGATCTTGGAGTCTTGATCTTGAGTTTGAGCCCTATGTTGGTTGTAGAGATTACTTAGATACATTAAATTTTTTTAAAAAAAGGTTGGTAGTAGACTAATGCTGTGATACAGTGCCTACGTAGTTCACCTCCCTTCATGTCATCATGTTAGGCATTTTATCATCTCACATCATCGCAAGAAGAGTATGTACAGCATGGTAGGATATTTTGAGAGACATTGAGAGACCACATTCACGTAGCTTTGTTATAATGTTATAACTTTTGTTATAATTTTTATTGTTATAATTTTTCCATTTTATTTTATTATTTTTTTAATGTTTATTCATTTTTTGAGAGAAAGACAGAGCGTGGGTGGGGGAAGGGCAGAGAGAGAGGGAGACGCAGAATCCAAAGCAGGCTCCAGGCTCTGAGCTGTCAGCACAGAGCAGGACTCAGAGCTTGAACATGAGACCATTACCTGGCCAAAGTCAGATGCTCAACCAATTGAGCCACCCAGGTGCCCCTCCACTTGATTTTTTATTATTAATTGTTTATTATGCTTAATTTCTAAATTTTTAAAAATGTTTAATTTATTGAGAGAGAGAGAGAGAGAGAATGAGCGGGGGAGGAACAGGGTGAGACAGGGACACAGAATCCAAAGCAGGCCCCAGGCTCCAAGCTGTAAGCACAGCACGCAACGTGGGGCTCGAACGCACAAACCGTGAGATCATGACCTGAGCCAAAGTCGGACACTCAACTGACTGAGCCACCCAGGTGCCCCTACTGTGCTTAATTTCTAAATTAAACATTATTATAGGCATGTAGGAAAAAATATAGTAAATACAGAGTTCGGTACTGTCTGCAGTTTCGGGCATCCCCTGGCGGTCTTAATGTATACCCCTCAGATAAGTGGGAAGTACTGTATTGGAAGATTAAAGGGTACTCTTATACATTGCTAATGTAAAATGAAATTGATGCTGCCATTTTGAAAAATAATCTGACCTCTGTTAATAGTAAAACTACTTTCTTTGTCTCAGAAATGCAGCTCCTGGGATGGGTGTGTGTATGGTGGTATTTCATTGTGTTTTTATTTTATTTTTTCTACTTTTTTTAGATTGTAGTAGAATACATATAATAAATACATAGCTCATTGGTATTAAATACATTTGTAATATTTTACAGTCATCACTACCATATCCATCTCCAGAACTTTTTATCTTACTAAATTAAAACCTCATACCTATTAAACAGTAACTGTCCATTCCCCCTCAAACCCCCCTGCCCTGGCAACTACCATTCTACCTTTTTTTTTTTTTTTTAATGTTTCTTTATTATTTTGGAGAGAGAGACAGTGTGAGCAGGGGAGGGGCAGAGAGAGAAGGAGACATAGAATCTGAAGCAGGCTTCAGGCTAGAGCTGTCAACATAGAGCCCCGTGCGGGGCTCGAATTCAGGAATTGTGAGATCATGACCTGAGTTGGAGGCTCAACCGACTGAGCCACCCAGGAGCCCCACCATTCTACCTTCTAAGATTTTGACTACTCTAAGTACTTCATATAAGTGGCATCATACAGTCTTTGGCCTTTTGTGACTGGCTTATTTCATTTAGTGTAATCTCCTATTTCATCCATATTGTAGCATATGTCAAAATTTATTTCACTTTTAAGGCTAAATAATATTCTGTTGTATGTATATATCACATTTTGCTTATCCATTCATCCATTGATGGCCACTTGGGTTGCTTCCACATATCAGCTTTTGTGAATAATGCTGCTGTGAACAGGAGTGTACAAATATCTCGTTGAGAGCCTGCTTTCAGTTCTTTGGGGTTTATACCCAGAAGTGGAATTGCAGGATCATAGGGTGATTCTATTTTTCATTTTTTGATGACCCACCACATTGTATTTCTTTCTCAGTATCTCTTTGATAGTATATTCCCATCAGCAGTGTACTGGGTTCCAGTTTCTTCACATCTTTACCAACATGTTCTTTTATTTTTTTCTTTTTTTTTACAATGGTCATTCTAGTGGGTGTGAAGTTATATCCCATCGTAGTTTGGATTTGCATTTCTCTAGTGATTAGTGATACTAGGCAGTTTTTCATGTGTTTATTGGTCATTTGTCTTTTTTGAAGAAATGTGTTTTGAAGCCTTTTGCCCATTTATTTATTTTTAAAGATTTTATTTTTAATCTCTCCACCCAGTGTGGGGCTCAAACTCAGATCTCCAGGATCCAGAGTTGCATACTCTACCAACTGAGCTACCCAGGCACCCTTCTTTCACCCCCCCCTTAAAAAAATTTTTTTTAATGATTATTTATTTTTGAGACACAGAGACACAGCACAAGTGGGGGAGGGGGCAGAGAGAGAGAGAGAGAGAGATACAGAATCTGAAGCAGGCTCCAGGCTCCCTGCTGACAGCACAGAGGCCGACAGAGCATAGAACCCACAAACCACAAGATCATGACCTGAGCCAAAATCAGACACTCGACCAGCTGAGCCACCCAGGTGCCCCTCTTTTGCCCAGTTTTAAAACAGGTTCTTGGGCTTTTGGTTGGTTGAGTTGTAGGAGTTCTCTATATATTTTGAATTTTAATCCCTTATCAGATACATGATTTACAGATGTTTTCTCACATTTGTGAGTTGCTTTTTACTCTGTTGATTAGTGTGTTTTGATGCATAAATTTAAAAAAAAAATTTTTTTAATGTTTATTTATTTTTGAAAGAGAGAGCATGAGCAGGGGAGATGCTGAGAGGGAGACACAGAATCCAAAGCAGACTCCCGGCTCCAAGCTGTTCTCACAGAGCCTGACACGGGGCTGGAATCCACGAACTGCATGATCATGACCTAACCTGAAGCTGGACACTTAACCGACTGACCCATCCAGGCACCCCTGATACATAAAAAATTTTAATTTTCATGAAGTTTATATTGTCAGTTTTTTCTTTTGTTGCCTGTACCTTTGGTGTCACATGCAAGAAAGCATCATGAAGATTTTTGTCCTATTTAACTTTTAGGAGTTTTATACTTTCAGGTTTTACATTTAGATCTTTGATCCATTTTCAGTTAATTTTTGTATATGGTGTGAAGTAAGGGTTCAAATTCATTGTTTTGCATGTGGATATTCAGTTTTCCCAGCACCAATGATTGAGAAGACTCCTTTTCCTAGTGAGTGGTTTTGGCACCCTTGTCAAAAATTATTTGACTGTATGTGCAAAGATTTATTTCTGGATTTTCTATTCCAATCCATCGGTGTATAGTTTTTTGTTTTTTGTTTTTTTAAGTATAATGCACACATACCGTGTTATTAGATCCAGGTGTACAATATAATAATTCAGTGATTATGTTCATCACTCAGGGCTCATCACAATAAGTGTAGTGTCAATCCCCTTTATTCTACCATCCTCCCACCCATCACTCCTTTGGCAACCACCAGTTCTTTGTATTTAAGAGTTTGGGGGGTTTTTTTTGGTTTGTCCCTTTTACTCATTTGTTTCTTAAATTCAACATATGAGTGAAATTGTATATTTGCCTGACTTAGCATTATAACCTCTGGGTTCCATTCTTTTTTATGGTTGAGTAACATTTGATGTGTATATATACTACATCTTCTTTAAACATTCATCTGTGGACGGGCTCTTAGGTTACTTCCATATCTTGGCTATTATAAGTAATGCTGCAGTAAACATAAGGGTGCATATATCTTCTCAAAGTACTGTTTTAATGTTCTTTGGGTAGATACCCGGTAGTGGAATTGCTGGATCATGAGTAATACTATTTTTAAGTTTTTGAGGAACCTCCATACTGTTGTCCACAGTGGCTGCACCAGTTTGCATCCTCACCAAAAGCACACAGAGTTTCCCTTTTCTCCCCATCCTCATCACCACTTGTTATTTCTTGTGTTTTTGATGGGTGTGAGGTGATACCTCATTGTGGTTTTGATTTGCATTTCCCTCTTGATAAGTGATGTTGAGCATCGTGTCATGTCATCTGTCTGTTGTCTATTTGTGTCTTTTCAAAAATGCCTATTCAGATCCTCTTCCCATTCTTAAAATGGACTATTTGTGGTTTTTTGGTGTTGATTTGTGTAAGTTCTTTTATATATTTTGGATATTAACCCCTTATCTGATAGGTCATTTACAAATATCTTCTCCCATTCAGTATGTTGCTCTTTTTTGTTGATGGTTTCCTCTGTAAAAGCTTTTTATTTTGGTGTAGTCCCAATAATTGTACTTTTGTTTCCCTTGCTTGAGGAGACCTATTTAGAAAAATATTTGTACAGCAAATGTTAAAGATATTACTGCCTATTTTTTTCACCTAGGATTATTATGGTTGCAGATCTCACATTTAGGTCTTGATTCTATTTTGAGTTTATTTTTGTGTAAGGTGTAAGAAGTGATCTGGGTTCATTCTTTTCTGCAGGCAACTGTCTAGTTTTCCCAGCAGAGACTGCCTTTTTCCCATTGTATGTTCTTGCCCTTTTGTCATAGATAAGTTGACCATTTCAACGTGGGTTTTATTTCTGGGCTCTCTATTCTGTTTCATTGATTTATATGTCTGTTCTTGGGCCAGTATTATACTATTTCAGTTACTACAGCTTTGTAGGCTATCTTGCAATCTGGGATTGTGATGCCTCCAGTTTTCTTCTTTCTCAAGATTCCTTTGATTATTCAGGATCTTCTTTAAAATTTATTTATCAAGTTATTTATCAAGTTATCAAGAGGGGTTGGGGGGAAGAGAATCCCGAGCAGTCTCTGTGCTGCCAGTGCAGAGCCACCCATGGGTCTTGAACTGACAAACTGTGAGATCATGACCTGATCTGAAATCAAGAGTCAGATACTCAACCAACTCATCCACCCAGGTGCCCCTGACTATTCAGGATCTTTTGTGGTTCCATACAAATGTTAGTATTATTTATTCTAGTTCTGTGAAAAATGTTGTTGGTGTTTTGATAGGGATTATATTAAATCTGTAGATTGCTTTGGGTAGTATGGACATTTTAACAATATTGGTACTCCAGTCAGTAAGCATGGCTCCATTTTTCCATTTGTTTGTGTCATCCTCATGTCCTTTCATCACATGTTTTATAGTTTTCAGGGTACAAGTCTTTCACAAACATGGTTAAGTTTATTCCTAGGAACTTTATTATTCTTGGTGTAATTGTAAATGGGATTTATTTTCTTAATTTTTCTTTCTGCTGCTTCATTATTAGTGTAGAGAAATGCAACAGATTTCTGTATTTTTGTATCTTGAGACATTACTAGAGTTATTTATCAGTTCTAGTAGTTTTGGGGTGGAGTCCTCAGTGGGTTTTTTTTTTTTTTTTAATGTTTTTAATTTATTTTGAGAGTGCGGGGTAGGGGCAGAGAGAGGGAGAGGGAATCCCAAGCGGGCTCTGTGATGTGGGCTCGAACCCACCAACTGTGAGATCATGACCTGAGCCTAAATCAAGAGTTAGATGCTTAACCAACTGAGCCACAATGCACCCCTAGTGTTTTCTATATATGACATATCATCAGTGAAAATTTTACTTCTTCCTCACAATTTGGATTCTTTTTATTTTCTTGTCTCACTGCTTTGGCTAAGACTTCTAGTGTTGTGTTGAGTAAAAGTGGTTAGAATGGTGGACATCCTTCTTTTGTTCCTGTTGTAGAGGAAATGTTCTCATTTTTTTTTACCAGTGAATATGTTAGCTGTTAGCTGTGGGTTTTATATATGTATATATCCTTTATTATGTTGAGGTATAGTTCCTTTAAATCTACTTTGTTGAGAGTTTTAAAATCATGAATGGATGTTGTATTTTGTCATGCCTTTTCTGCCTCTATTCAGATGATCATATGATGTCTTTCTCTATGGTAGTACCACATTGTTTTAAAAAAATTTTTTTTAACGTTTATTCATTTTTGAGAGACAGAACGTGAGTGAGGGCAGGACAGAGAGAGAGAGGACGACACAGAGTCCAAAGCAGGCTCCAGGCTCTGAACTGTCAGCACACAGCCTGACACAGGGCTTGAACCCACAAACTGTGAGACCATGACCTGAGCTGATATTGGACGCTTAACCCACTGAGCCACTCAGGTGCCCCAGTACCACACTATTTTGATTACTATAGCTTTGTAAATTTTGAGATAAAGAAGTGTTAGTCCTCCAGGTTTGTTCTTTTTTCAAGATTGCCTTGTTATTTCAGATCCCTTCAGATTCCATATGAACTTCAGGATTTTTAGGATTAATTTAGGGCTTTTCTGTTTCTGCAGAAAAACATGGGGATTTTGATAGGGATTACGTTTACTTTGTGGATTGCTTTGGGTGGTATTAACATCTTAATATTAAGTCTTTCAGTTCATGAACATGGAATATATTTTATTTATGTCTTTATTTCAGCAATGTTTTGTAGTTTTATTTGTAGTTTATTTATAAAAGTCTTTTATTTTCTAGATTGAGTTAATTCCTAAGTATTTTATTCTTTTTGATGCTATTGTAAATGGAATTATTTTCACAATTTCCTTTTTAATTGTTCATTATGTATAGAAATGTAACTGAATTTTGTGTTGACTTTGTGTCATGCTACTTTGTTGCATTTATTTGTTTTAAACGCTATCTTTAGAGTTTTCTCCATAGAAGATAATGTCGGTAAACAGGTAATTTTGTTTCTTCCTTTACAATTTGAATACCTTTTGTTTATTTATTTATCTATTTTTGTCTAATTGCTGTGACTAGAACTTCCAGTACTGTGTTGAATAAAAGTGGTAACGTAGGCATACCTGCCTTGGTCTTGATCTTAGAGGAAAACTTTGTCTTTTACCACTCCTGGAATTTTAGCCCATAAATGCAAAACAACACCAAGGGCATATGCACATGGAAGCTCATTTTGACATGGTTCTAAGTGGCAAAAAATAGAAAACAAAATGAGAGGCTACCTGTCAGGGAGTAGATGAATAGAATATGGTATCTTCACACCATGGACTATTAGGTAGCCTTTAAAAGAGTAAGTTGGAGCTATATCCCTTGACTTGGAGGGATTTGCGCAAGATAATGAGAAAAGCAATATGCAGGTAGGTATGGTTAACATTAATCTATTAAAATAAAGCTTATATTTATGTGTATATCTCCATGTATGTATGTGTAAATCTTACATGTGTGATTTTATGTGAATTGACAAAAGTGAAAAGGGATATATACTTAATTGTTAACATGGATACATCAGTTATTGATGTTAAAGGTAGAGAAAAGAGGGGAAAGTTCCCAGAATTAATAGCATGATGGCTTTCTGAATTTATGTAGACTGTGTCTGTGTATCTATATATGTGTATATTTATTTACAACATTTTTTTTTTTTTAAGGAAAAACAGACACTGTTACTCAGTCTTTACAATTCTAGCAATTTGTCAATGGGCTTGCTAGCTCCCAAACTTGATGTCATAAGATACACTTGCCTTTATTGTGCATCTTTGATTACTTGTCCAATTTGCCCTGTGGCTACAAAATTGAAGTCTTTTTCCCTGTTTTTATGGCACAAAAACTTTAAAAGATTGAAAAGTGCCTTAGAGAAATGAAGACTCTAGGTCATACAGCTAGTAACTGATGTTTGAATTGAATCCAGACCTATCCTTATACTTTGTACTATATACCATGCTGATAATCTTTGTCTCATGATTTCCTTTGAGCTTCTTTGTTGATGATTCACCTGGTACCTGATCCTGTACAGAATGTTGCTTTCCTTGGGATCAGTGAAAAGTAACGTTGTATAGCGGATTTATAAGAAAAATTTTATTTCAGTTATCTCTTAACAGATTTAATAAGAATGGAGTAATACCATTTCTTCACCACCCCCTCAACTCCCTCTCAGTCTGGGATTGAGAAGCTAGGGGTGGCTGTAGACACTCTTATTCCTCAAATATTAATTTCCAGGGCTAGGTGATTTAGCAGGTAGGTTTTACGCACGTCTTGTCTTCTTTGGTCACTGTCTGCTATGTTTTTATTTTGGATAAACCTTCAAAAAACAACACTATCCAACATGATAATTGTACAGTCGTTGTAGGCTTAATGTTTTCTGGCATATTTATTCAATAACTTAATGTCCAAAAGATAAATACTTTATATCTATGTTGATAAATTTGTTTCTATTTCCAGTTATTTTGAAGGTTATCAGGTCTTAAAAAAATTTTTTTTAACATTTGTTTATTTTGGAGAGAGAGAATTATGAGTGGGGGAGGGGCAGAGAGAAAGGGAAACACAGAATCCGAAGCAGGTTTTAGGCTCCAAGCTGTCAGCACTCAGCTGGACATGGGGCTCGAACTCATGGACTCTGAGATCGTGACCTGAGCCAAAGTCAGACGCTTAACCAACTGAGCCACCCAGGTGCCCCTGATTTTGTAACTTTAGATAAGAGATTTTAATATCATGTGGTATTTCCCTTATTTTATTCTTTGCATAGGATACTTAACATTTTTATGTGTGAATTTGCTTATACAAGTTAGAAACAGTGTGTTTAAAATATCACTGGATAATAATAGTGATTCACATGATTCCATAGAATCATTAGCAATTTTTGTTTAATGAGTTAATGAATCATAGTTGTATATGGGATTTTTGCTGGTATAGTAAGACCTTGGTTTGCAAGCGTAATTCATCCTGGAAACATGCATGTAATCTAGAGAACTTGTTTATCAAACCAAATTTCAAGAACCATTGGCTCAGTTGTAATCATGTGACATTTGGCATCACGTGTTATAAAACATCACTAGTTTATCAAGTTTAAATTCATTAGAAATGTTTGCTCATCTTGCAGAACTCCCTCAGAACAAGTTACTTGCAATCCACGGTTTACTGTATTTGTTGAGGGGTGTGTGTGTGTGTGTGTGTTTCTAACTTGAAAAATCCCTTTTTTTCTCACTTAAAGAACTTATTTTGAATTTAATTGGTCTGTTTTTAATTGCTGTCCAGTCTTGCTCAGTGCTGTGTATTTCTTCATACTGTCTGCCTCTGAGCTCTTCTCTAGCTTGTTTTCTTAAAAAATAAACAAAACGTCCCACCAGCCATTCTACAAATCCTGGTATCTATAATGTGTGAAAAAATGAAGCAGGTAGAAAGTTGAACATTACCTTAGAACTAAGGGCATGCTTTTAGAGTTAGTCTTACATGTTTGATCTTACCATTTGGTAATATTTCACAGGGTAATAGACCTATTATTATAATTCTGCTCAGCTATAAGTTGTTAGCAATTGTAATCCTATTTTATTTATTTATTTTTAAAGATTTTATTTTTAAGTAATCTCTACACCCAATATGGGGCTCGAACTCACAACCCCAAGATCAAGAGTCGCACTCTCTACCAGCTGAGCCAGCCAGGAGCCCCCGTAATCCTATTTTAAACAGTTTATTATCTTTGAAATTAATCTTGGAAGATTCAAAAAAGAAGAAAGGAACAAGTTCCTTTAACCAACAGGAATCTTCTAAAGATTCCTTGAGAACCTTAGTGCATATGGTAGAAAGGCACCAGTGGGGAGGAGAGAAGATCATATTCAATCCTGAATGTTTACTCATTTCTAATTTTGACCCAACAGAAGGGAGAGGAGAAAGGTCCTAGCTGAAGTGACTTCAGCAGCTCCATTCCCTGGCTTAGCAGTGAGGGAGGTCTTCTCCCAGCAGCTCAGCTCTTGTCTGTGGAGACTGTGCTTCACTTCCCGTTCTCCCAGTGTCCTTTCTGCTTTAGCCTGCTTCACGTTTTTAGGGTTCCTGCCCCACTCTTGGTGTCATTTAAGTATATGCCCCTAAAATAAGAGGCTCTTGGCTAACCAGCTGACTACAGGAGCAGATGTGTTAAGAGTCTTTTGAAACACAAAGATGTAAACTAGAAAAGCATTTTGAAATGTAGAACAAAGAGAACAAAAAGCCATAATGTAAAGAAGTCAAATTTGATGATTAAAAGCAAGGTGATTTTTAGATTGTTCACCTGCTTCTCTTGTCTACTAGAAGATTGGTTAAACCCTTTTATGCTTCAAAATCATCTAGGTACCTGCCTACACATACACACACTCTGCTGGTATTCTCATAAGGACTAACAGTGCACCCTGTCTCTGGAGAAATCCTCTCCCATGGAACTGAGTCCAGTGTCTTTCTTTCTTTCCTCCCCTCTCCTCCCCTCCCCTCCCCTTTCCTCCCCTCCCCTCTTCACTTTCTTTCAAGTTTGTTTATTTTGTGTGTGAGAGAGAGGGGGAGACAGCATGAGTAGGGGCGAGGCAGAGAGAGGGAGAGAAAAAGAGACAGCATTAGTGGGGGAGGGCAGAGAGAGAGGGAGAGTGAGACTACCAAACAGGCTCCATAACTGTCGGCGTAGAGCCCAGTGCAGGGCTCGAACTCATGAACCCTGAGATCATTACCTGAGCTGAAATCAAGGGTCAGACACTCAACCAACTCAGCCACCCAGGCGCCCCCTGTTTCTTATCACTCTCCTCGGCCTGGGTGGTTGTTTCTTCCATAGTTGATTGCAGGCGTGGAATTGTTGCTGGCTAATATAGATAATGTTAATTTCTTAGGTGGCACCCAAAGCACCAAATGATACATGAACAACCAAGTCTTTTAGGTTGTCAGGCTGGTAAGGAGTTACCTACAAATAGCTTTGAATTACTACCATCACTACCATAAGATTTCCTATAAGAGAAGTTATGTAAAATGAGAAATAGTAATAAAGTCCTGTAAACCCTGCCTAGAATTACTCTCTGAAATAGTTTAACTAGAAAGAGAAGTTATCCTTCTACACAGAATTAAAGAGTTAGTGAAAACTTACTAAGAAGGAACTTGAATGTACTGTGTTAATAATGTCAGAATAGGGGTGCCTGGGTGGCACAGTCGGTTAAGCGTCCGACTTCAGCCAGGTCACGATCTCGCGGTCCGTGAGTTCGGGCCCCGCGTCGGGCTCTGGGCTGATGGCTCAGAGCCTGGAGCCTGTTTCCGATTCTGTGTCTCCCTCTCTCTCTGCCCCTCCCCCGTTCATGCTCTGTCTCTCTCTGTCCCAAAAATAAATAAACGTTGAAAAAAAAAAATAATAATAATGTCAGAATAGTAGCAAAACTTCCTAGGAAGGTGATACAGACAGTACCCTCATAGCTACACTAAAAAGAATATTCAACAAATATACCCAAGTATTCTTACTTTAGATGAAAAAATATATATATCATGATTTCCTGTTGAAAAAGTGATTTGTTAATTTCCCAAATAGGTAAGATTTAATTTTTCTCTTGCTACTTTAATGTTCTTAAATGCTTTTGATCTCTACATATTAGTAACTTGGATCTGTTGGACAATTCAGTTACAAGTCTTTAATGTCCTATATAAGGGAAACATACTTTACGCCCTAAGATCTATAGATTTTCCTTTCAGCAGCAGCATTGATTCATAGCAGTTAAATTAGTTCTAAAGCCTTGCATCAACAGCATTAGCATGACCTCGGAGCTCGTTATTAATGCCTTATTCCAGACCTAGATGAATCAAAATCTGCATTTTAAGAAGTTCCCCCATGATTTCTGTGTGCACTCAAGTTTGAGAAGCACTTTCCTAGAGCAGTGGTTTTGTACTTTGACTGCATTTAAAAATCAGCCTAGTTTAAAAAAATATTTAAATCTCATTTCTGGAGACTTAAAAAAAAAAAAAAAAAAGGCTTTTGACTAGGCATTAGGATTTAGAAACTTCTCCTATGTGGTTTTATCACATAGGCAAGGTTGACAACCATTGTTCCAGAGCTACACTGTGCAGTGTAGTAGCCACTGTCCACATGTGGCTATGTAAATTTACATTACTTAAAATCAAATACAATTTTTAAATTCGTGCCTCAGTCACGATAACCACATTTCAAGTGTTTTAATTAGCCATGTGGCTAATGGCTGCTATATTGAATAGTGCATATTGAGAACACATAGAAATCCATCATCAGAAAAAGTTGTATCTTAACATTTTGACAGCATTCTGTAACTTATTTTCAGAGAGTTTTAATTTTAGGGAGTTGATTTATACTATTCTTATAAATTGTTTCCTGGGGAAGAATGCAAAAATAGGCATTCAAAGACTAGGAAATGAGTAGGCTGTGAAAAAACATCTATATTTTGGTTGAAATTTTCTTTTCACATCAGTTCACAATAACCAGTTATGCTTTTGCTATATGTAATTAGTTCAAAAGACAAATGAGAGATTGATAGTGCATGTTCATGAGTTAAAAAACTGGTTAGACCTGACTACTTTTGGCAAATAAACACTTGATGTACTAATATGAAAAATGAAGTTAGATTATTTGTGTAACTAGTTAATGTAATATCCAGCTTTGTTTTGTTACAATTTTTAAAATTTTTTAAATGTTTATTCACTTTTTGAGAGAGAGAAAGAGACTGAGAACGAGTCAGGGGGAGGGGGAAAGAGAGAGGGAGACAGAGAATCTGAAACAAGCTCCAGGCTCTGTGCTGTCAGTCCAGAGCCTGATGCTGTGTCTTGAACCCACGAACCATGAGGTCATAATCTGAGCTGAAGTCAGATGCTTAATCAACTGAGCCACACAAGCGCCCCTGTTTTGTTATAATTTTTAAGTTAAAATTTTTAAATGTAATTAATACAATTTATTGTGTATAATGCATTTAAGAAAGTGGTACAAAGGATGGTAACCTTGTTGTCAAACAGCAGTTTCTCCATTTACTAGCTGTGTGACCTTTGGTTTTCCCTGATGAATGTCTTTTTTTTTTGCATATATATAAAATATGGTTAATAAAGTTACCTACTAATAGTATTGCTGAGGATTAAATGAAATAGTCAACGTAAAGCTCCAAACACTGCCTTGTATATACTAGGTTTTCAATAAGGGACAGCTAACATTATTAATAGTATATTTATACTCTGGTGCTAAATAGTTCTAGTGTTGATATTCTGCATCTATTCGTTGTTGTCTTCCTCCAGCAGGAGTCCAGGGTCTTTTTTAGGGCTATTGACTCCTAATGCCAAATCAATTGCTTCTTATTTTGAACTCTGTAAAACTTTCATTCCCTCTATCATGGCTTTCCAGATGCCCCTCTACTAACACTCTTTCAGCCTGCCTTTTCTTCTTTTCAAATTCCTTTTCTTTTACCCACCATTTAAATGTTAATATTCTCTTTTCTGCCCTGGGTGGTAAAATCCCTGAAACTATAGGAAGAGACCATTGTTTGAAAACAAACTCATCTCCTGTGCTCTACACTGCTTACTGATACCCTCACCTGTTTGTTCTTCAGTTACTTCGGACCCAACAAGCTTAAGCAGTGAATTCATTTCCCCCAAAACTCTCAAACCAATTATTCTGCCTGTCTCCCCTGGATTGAACTGGTACCACCATTTATCTAGTTAAGACAGAATTTTAGAAGTTTTCTCAGTTCTCCCGTTTTTCATAGTTGCACACATTTAGTCGGTAACCAGTTCTTACTTCCTAACATTACTCGATCTTTCCTTCTTCAGTACTTCAGCATCTTTTGTCTGAGCAGTTGTGGTGGTCTGGTAAGTTTTCCCTGCCTGCAGCATGTCTGTCACAACAATCTAGAGACACACTTCTCTCAAACATACTTCATTTAAGTTATTCATGTGCACATAGCCACATTGCTATTAGACCAGGTTCCTTGAAGACAAACATGTCTCAGCACTGCGTCTTCAATACCATGCACAGTATATGAACGTGAATAAACTGATGGTCCCTCAAATGCAGGGACTTGTGTGAGTAACCTCATTCTATTTGTAAGGATTGAGAATAATACGAAGCAGGATTCTTTGAACTCACTCTCTTAGTGGCCTGAATTTTCTGTTGTTTTCTTACATGAAATTTGAATAGTCTTAAGTTTTAAATGTATGTGCAAACAGTTTAGATACCTTTAGGAAAAGAATGGTATAATCTTTTTTATTTAAAATATATTTAGGCGCATCTGGGTGGTTCAGTTAAGTGTCTCTGACTTTAGCTCAGCTCATGATCTTGCAGTTCATAAGTTCCAGCCCCGTCTCCAGCTCTGTGCTGGCAGTGCAGAGCCAGTTTGGGATTCTCACTCTCTCTTCCTCTCTCTGCCCCTCCCCACTCGCACGCTCTCTCCAAATAAATAAACTTGGAAAAAAAGTATATATATTTAAATACAATTAAAAAAAATTTCAACATGATACTACAAGTCCTACCCAGAGCATTTAGGCAAGAAAAAGAAATAAAAGACATCCAGATTGGAAAAGAGGAAGTAAAATTGTCTGTTTGTAAATGGCTTGATACCAAATAACAGAAACCCCTAAAGACTCAACCGGAAACTGTTAGAACTAATAAGTGAATTCAGTAAAGTTCCAGGATGCAAAATCAATATACAAAAATCACCTGCATTTCTGTATGTTAATAGTGAACTGCATTTCTGTACATTAACAGTGAACTATCAGGAAGAGACGTTTGGAAAACAATTCCATTTATAATAGCATCAAGGGGCGCCTGGGTGGCTCAGTCGGTTAAGCGGCCGACTTCGGCTCAGGTCACGATCTCTCGGTCCGTGACTTCGAGCCCCGTGTGGGGCTCTGTGCTGACTGCTCAGAGCCTGGAGCCTGTTTCCGATTCTGTGTCTCCCTCTCTCTCTGCCCCTTCCCCGTTCATGCTCTGTCTCTCTCTGTCTCAAAAATAAAAAAATTAAAAAAAAAACAAAAAACGTTATAATAGCATCAAAAAGAATAAGATCCTTAAGGATAAATTTAACGAAGGATGTGAAAGATGTATACACTGAAACTATAAGACAGTGATAAAAGAAACTGAAGACACAAGTAAATGGGAAGATAATTCCATGCCCATGGATTGGACAAATTAATATTGATAAAATGTCCATACTAACCAAAGAGAACTATAGATTCAATACAATCCCTGTCAAAATTCCAATGGCATTTTTCACAGGAGTTGAACAAACAGTCCTAAAAGTTGTAGGGAACCACAAAATACCCTGAATATCCAAAGCAGTTTTGAAAAAGAACAAAGCTGGAGACATCACACTCCTTGATTTCAAATTATATTACAAAGCTATAGTAATCAAAACGGTCTGCTATTGGCATAAAAGCAGACACGTAAGTCAATGGAACAGAATAGAGAACCCAGAAATAAGCTCACACATATATGGTTAATTTATTTTCAACAAAGGAACTTAGAATATACACTGGGCAAAGGATAGTCTCATCAATAAATGATTTGGGGAAAACAGTATTGGCATAAGCAAAAGAATGAAACTGGATGCCTATTTTAAACACCATACACAAAAATCAACTAAAAATGGATTTAACACTTGAACATAAAACCTGAAACCGTAAAATTCCTAGAAAATGTAAGAGGTAAGCTCCTTGCATTAGCCTTGGCAATGCTCTTTTGGATTTGACACCAATGGAAAAGACAACAAAAACAAAAATATATATGTGGGACTATATCAAACTAAAATGCTGTGCTCAGCAAAGAAATCATCAACAAAATGAAAAGGCAGCCTATTGAATGGGAGAAAATATTTGCAAACATCGTATCTGATAAGGGGTTAATATTCAAAATATCTAAGGAACTGGTACAACTCCATAGGGGAAAAAAAATCTAAATAATAAAAAATGGGCGAAAGACCTGAATACATATTTTTCCAAAGACATAAAAATGACCATTTTCATGGTACATGAAAAGATGTTCAGCATCACTCATCATCATGCAAATGTGCAGATCAAAAGCACATTGAGGTGTTTCCTCACTGCCGTTAGGATGGCTGTTCTCAAAGAGTCAAGGAATAACAAACAAGTGCTGGGAAGGATGTAGAGAATAGAGAACCCTGGTGCATTGTTGGTGGGAATGTAAACTGATACAACCTCTATGGAAAACAGTATAGAAGTTCCTCAAGAAATTAAAAATAGAGCTACCATGTGACCCAGCAGTCCAACTTCTGGGTGTGTATCTGGAGGAAGCAAAAGCATTATCTGGAAGGGATACCTGCATGCATGCCCATGTTTCTTGCAGCATTATCACAATAGCCAAGCTATGAAAACAACCTAAGTGTCTGTCAGCGGATGGATGGATCAAGCAAATGAATCTGTCTCTCTCTCACGCACACGCACGCGCGCACGCACGCGCGCACACACACACACACACACACAGGAATATTATTCAGCCTTTAAAAAGAAGAAAATCCTGTCATTTGCAACATTCTGGATGGAACTGGAAGGCATTATGGCAAAGTGAAATTAAGCAAAGACAAATACTGTATGGTATCACTTATACTGTGGAGTCTTAAAACACACACACACACACGAACTCACAGAAACAGTAGAAAAGCAGTTGCTGAGCGATGGGGAGAATAGGGAGTTTGTTAAAAGGGTAATCAACTTTTAATTGTAAGATAAATTCTGAGGATATGATGTATATAACACAGTGTCTATAGTTGATAACATTTTATTGTATAATTGAAGTTTGCTAAGAGTAGAACTTACATGTTCTCACGTACCCCCAAATGCGGTGATGGGTGGGAAGAATCCTTTCACAGTGTATGTGTATCAAATCATCACATTGTATACTTCAAATACCTTAGTTTTGTCAGTTGTATCTCAATAAAGCTGAAAAAAATTATTAAAAAATTTTTTTTATGTTTATTTTTGAGAGAGCATGCGAGTGAGGTAGGAACAGAGAGAGAGAGAGAGAGGGAGACACAGAATCCAAAGCAGGCTCCAGGATCTGAGCTGTCAGCACAGAGCCCGGTGTGGGGCTTGAATTCAGGAACCGTGAGATTATGACCTGAGCTGAAGTCGGACACTTAACTGACCAAACCCCCCAGGGGCCCCTGAAAAAATAGTTTGTAATAAAAAATGATACATTAATGAATTTCTTAAAACATTGAAATGGTACAAAATCCTGTGCAATGAAAAGAACTCCTCATTAACCACTGGTCATATGTATCTTTCCAAAAATACTTTGTGCATATATAACCACCACCTGCATGTATACATTTCCTTTTTCCTAGTTAATTACTTGATGTCAACTTGATTTCCCCAATCTCTAATCCAGGTTTATTGATTATAATGAATTGCATCATTATTCACTGAATTTTTGCCCACACCAAAATACTGAGTCTCTTTAGCTTCCTTCTTTCCCTTTGCCTCACACCTTTCTACCGACCAGCAATTATGTTGGTTTTGCTGTCAGCATAAATCTCGAATTTGTCCACTTCTATTCATTACTTGTCCTGCTTTGACTTTATTCTAAACCACCATCATACCATAACTAGATTATCATAGTTCTGTTCTAACTGATCTCCTTGCTTTTCTTTGTCCCATCTAATCTTTTTTTTTTTTAATATGTTATTTTATTTTTAATTTGTATCCAATTTAGTTAGCATATAGCGCAATAATGTTTTCAGGAGTAGATTCCAGTGATTCATCCCCTATGTATAACACCCAGTGCTCCTCCCAGTAAGTGTCTTCCTTAATGGCCCTTACCCATTTAGCCCATCCCCCCACCTGCAATCCCTCCAGCAACCCTTAGTTTGTTCTGTATATTTAAGAGTCTCTTATGTTTTAACAGCCCCCCGTTTTTATATTATTTTTGCTTCCCTTCCCTTGTGTTTGTTTTGTACCTTAAATTTTATACATGAATGAAGTCATATATTTGTCTTTCTATGACTGACTTATTTCACGTAGCATAATACCCTCTAGTTCCATCCACGTTGTTGTAAATGGCAAGATTTCATTCTTCTTGATCGCCGAGTAATACTCCATTGTTTATATATACCACATCTTCTTTATCCATTTATCCATCGATGGACATTTGGGCTCTCTCCGTACTTTGGCTATTGTCAATAGTGCTGCTGTAAATATTGGGGTGCGTGTGACTCTTCAAAACAGCACACCTGTATCCCTTGGATAAATACCTAGTAGTGCAATTGCTGGGTCGTTGGATAGTTCTATTTTTAACTTTTTGAGGAAGCTTCATAGTGTTTTCCAGAGTGGCTGTACCAGTTTGCATTCCCACCAACAGTGCTAAAGGGTTCCTTTCTCCACATCTTTGCCAACATCTTTGTTGCCTGAGTTGTTAGTTTTGGCCAGTCTGACAGATGTGAGGTGGTATGTCACTGTGATTTTGACTTGTATTTCCCTGATGAAGAGTGATGTTGAGCATCTTTTCATGTGTCTGTTAGCCATCTGGATGTCTTCTTTGGAAAAGTGTCTATTCATGATTTTTGCCCATTTCTTCACTGGATTATCTGTTTTTGGGGGGTTGAGTTTGATAAGTTCTTTATAGATTTTGGATACTAACCCTTTATCCAGTATGTAATTTGCAAATATCTTCTCCCACTTCATCGGTTGCCTTTTAGTTTTGCTGATTGTTGCCTTCACTGTGCAGAAGCTTTATCTTGATGAGGTCCCAATAGTTCATTTTTGCTTTTTGTTTCCCTTGCTTCTGGAGACATGTTAAGTAAGAAGTTGCTGCGGCCAAGGTCAAAGAGGTTGTTGCCTGCTTTCTCCTCTAGGATTTTGATGGCTTTGTGTCTTACATATAGGTTTTTCATCCATTTTGAGTTTATTTTTATGTATGGCATAAGAAAGTCTTTGGTCCAGGTTCATTCTTCTGCATGTTGCTGTCCAGTTTTCCCAACACCTTTGCTGAAGAGACTGTCTTTTTTCCATTGGATATTCTTTCACGCTTTGTCAAAGAATTGTTGGCCATATGTTTTGAGTCCATTTCTGGGTTCTCTATTCTGTTCTGTTGTCTGTTTTTGTGCCAGTACCATACTGTCTTGGTGATTACAGCTTTGTAATACAGCTTGAAGTCCAGAATTATGATGCCTCCAGCTTTGGTTTTCTTTTTCAACATTACTTTGGCTACTCGGAGTTTTTTCTGGTTCTATACAAAATTTAGAATTGTTTGTTCTAGCTCTGAAGAATGCTGGTGTTATTTTGATAGGGATTGCTCATTTGTCTTTTTTAATTCAACCCTCTAGAATACTAAAGTGAGGATGGAGGAGGGAGAACAGAAGGGAATTACTTTTCCTCCTCCATGTTATACTCCGTTAAACCACAAATTATGTCCTAGCACTATAGGTTTTTATTTGACTCATTTATTATTAGTTTGAATGCTATTTTGTTTTATACTTTTATATATTTTATGTATTTTTCTACTTATTGTGATCCAGTAATTTGCTATTCAAATTGTTCGGCTGTGACCAGTGGGAGCTCTTCCCATTGGTTGATTTGGTTTGGTTAGAGTACTTTATTACTTTCAGATACCAAAAGATGCACCAGGCTCATATATTTCCTACCCCTGTCTTAAAATCTGCTCTTTCTCCAAGGAGTTCTGATTTCTTTTGTTGGATAATGAATATTAGAAACCAAGATTTGGGGATGCCTGGGTGGCTCAGTCGGTGAAGCATCTGACTTCGGCTCAGTTCATGATCTCACAGTCCATGTGAGCCCCACGTCACGGGGCTTCTGGCGGAAACTCTTGCCCAAATCACTTGACCCCTGCCGGGGTTTCCGGGAGATGATCCTTCACCGCTGCCTCCAGGGTCAAGCAGTCAGATGGTTTATTGAAACTGCCGAAGTGGGGAATCCTCAAAAGAGCCACATATGTGGCTTGAGCATTCCGTTTTGCTTTAAACATGAGTTCTCCAATATTTTGTCGGAAGACTCAAGACCCTGCTTTCAATGGGAGCCCTGGTAGGCATGCCACTGAAGTCTTGCTTGGCGTGTCCGTCACAGCGCAGATGCATCGGCTTTTGATTTCCAGTTTCAGATTCTTCTCGAGTCAAGTGAGCACTTCAAGGCATGGGGACCCAATCTGTGTGCAGAATGCTCGTATGTCACATTTCCAACTGACCCACCACTAAGACTTTGCAAAGCAATCAGCTTGGGTTTCAAAGAAATAAGAACTCTTCTTGTGCACACGTTTTATCCATCTAGGTAGTGTTGAATTACATTTCCAAAAAAAAAAAAAAAAAAAGAGCCCACGTCAGGCTCTGTGCTGACAGCTCAGAGGCTGGATGGAGCCTGCTTCAGATTCTGTGTTTCCCTCTCTCTCTACCCCTCCCCCTCTCATGCTCTGTTTCTCACTATCAAAAATGAGATAAACATTAAAATTTAAAAAAACACCAAGATTTGAATGCTGGATATGCTCTTTGCTACTGGATTATTTTTGCCCTCGGCCCTCTCAGCTGACAGAGTAAGAAGATACATGTGTATATACTCACCTGTGTAAATACAAATATGTATAAATATATCTGTATGTGACCATCTCTGTAGTAACATTAAACATTAGTTCACACTAAGGTCTCTAAGTCTAAGCTATTACTCCAGGGATCATCCTTGCCTCTTCCCCTTGCTTATTTGTAAATTCCCACTCCAACAATGAGAATCTTGGCAACCACCATTTGCCATTCATTTGTTCAATTATTCAGTTCTAGTATATTATTGTATAGCAGTGTAAGAATTGTTAACCCATATCCTCATGAGAAATAGTTTTATCAACTAGAATACAGTGCTTCTATAAAGTGTCTTTTGCCTTTTAAATCTTACAGATCCCACTCATTTCTAAAGTCACTTAGGTCAGCATGCATGTATTTTATAGATTCATTATTTTTTAGACACTCCTTCTTCCTCCAGCACAGAAGGCAGTCTAGTGTCCTCAGTACCCCCTCATTTATGACACTGACCTGTTTACACTTGTAACTTGGAATCTCCTCTGATGTTTCTTCCCTTGTTTTGGACCCTTGAGATGGAGTTAAAGGTTGTTCATGCATGATTCGTGTATTCCCCAATCAGGTGTTTTGATTTTGGAGGTTCACCTTCTTGCACAGTGAGTTCTTTTGCCCCCTTTCATTTAACTTGCAAGCTTTAGGTTGACAAGTCTGGACGGAGACAGTCTTTACATTTATTTTATGGAGCGTCTCTTGTCTCTAGTCATATGCCGTCACTCTTAGTATGTTAATCTATGCCTGGTAGTTAAATCAACCATCTTAAACACTGTATGCATTGCTACACCTGTATTTCATATCCCATGTTTTTCTCCGTAAACTCTAACTTCATTTTGGGGAGAAAGCCTCTCACATTTGCACCAAATATTCCTGCCTAGTATTTCATTTCTAGGTCTCTTCTGGTGTTAGTAGTCTTCCATCTCCGTAAAAGCTAGTAGGATGTGGTTGACAGGTTTGGTTTAGTCTTAGCTGGCCTTTTGCCACATTCTGGAGACCTGTTTGTTGCTTCCCTAATTCCAAACATCAAAGAAACACTGAGTACCAGGATGGGTGTTCCCCCGTGGTTCTAGTAACAGCTGCTGTGCTGGTACCCCTTGTTACTCCTCTGCAGAAGCAGAAAATTGTTTTTATGCAGGTCTTAGTTAATCTTGCATGAGTGAATTAAGTTCTTGTTTTCTGTGTTGGTGCAGAGTTTATTCTTTTCTTCAAAGCAACTTCTCTTGCCAGATAAGTTGCTGACATTAGTTTTGATTCTCACCAATCTCCTAAAATAATGTTGAGTTTTTGAAAAAAACATTATTTACTTGCTCATCTTTTAAATATTCTCTCTTGAGACAGTATTTTTCAGTCCCCTTTCTTTTTTCAAGCACTCATAGCTGATGGGTGTCTGAGGCAGAAAAATAAGTATAGCATACATCCTATATGCCTCACCTCCTCCCATACTTCCATACTTTCTTTCTTAGGTTAGGGCTCTTGTTTTAAGTTACTGTCATTTAAGAGACTCAGCCTCTCTCTCTCTTGAAAGTCCTAGGTACAAGAGTATGGCCGCATTCGTTATCAGTAGACCAGTTTGTCCAGGTGAAGGCAATTAGCAGTCTACAATTAGCAGAAATCTGTTAGGGACCCAGGCCGACTTATAACTGAGACCAGACTTTCTCACAGGTGATCCTCTATGCGCCAGAGTGTGCAGAAAAGCATCTTTTCTTCCAGATGTTTGCCATGTTTGTCCCCTGTGATTGGATAGGGTGGTAGTGAATGAATGACATTTATTCTAACATGCAAGAGACGACAAGAGTAAAGATTGGGAAGTGTCTGTCATTTCTGAAAAATAACGTATTTATTTAGCAGCAGGGAATGGATGGCTTTGTGCTTAACTGCCTGAAATATTTCTTTATGTAATACAGCTTTCAAGTAGCTTCCAAATCTATCTGGTAAGTGACAAGTGTTCTGGAACACTTACCATTTAGTTCTCCACAAGATCTCTAGCTTAATGGGAGAATATTGAAAAGGTACATTGAGGTCTTTTCTAAATGGCTTTGAATGATAAGCTTAGTAGTTTGAGTGCATATGCTCAATTTGGTGAGTTGTGAGGAATCCTTGGAGGCTTCTAAACAAGTGATGTGACAACAATTGGAGCCAATTTAATATGGCAGCAGAGTAGATCAGTCTGTGTTGGAAGTGGGAGACTGGAAGTTCAGGTGAGAACTGACAGTGCACAGCCTGTCTGTATTAACTCAGTGGCAGTGGAGATGGGGAAGAATCCATGGAGTTAATACTTAACTTAAAATAGAGCTCTCATTCAGTATCCTGCGCTCCCCAACACTACTAAGACCCCAAGAAGTGCTTCTGTATACCTTGTGTCTTAAACCCATAAGTGAGGTTAATTTTTTCCTGAAACCAACACATGTATTTGCTGTGTTAGTGAATACCTACAGATTTAATTTTTGGAGTAAATAGTTTTCACAGACTAGGTAATTGTTTAATGACTTCAGATCAAACTTCAGAGAGTCATAAAACATTTCAGATGCTTTATTTTCATAACATGCTTCTCAATATTCATACCTTTATTATCCCTTGTAATAGCTGGGATTTAGGGCTTCTTTTATTGGGTTATAATCTTAAGGTTAGAATCTTGGCTGATGGATACTGCCTAACTTCTTTCAAAAATATTTCTAAGTACTGTGGGCAGGGACAATTTTGGGGAAATGGGCACAGAGTTCCTCAAGAGATTTACATAATTGCAGTGGAAGAAAGAATATAAATGCATATAATAGGTGAAAAGTGAATTACAAAAATAAAGCATAATAAATGAACTAGAGAATGATGTTCAGTAACTAAGAGGGCAAACCATGCAGATACTAGGGATTGTGGTCTTAACAGCCACAGGAAGAGCAAGTGCAAAGGTCTGGGGCAGGAGCATTCTGAGGATCTAAGAGGAAGGTAAGAGGCTGCTATGCTGAGGGGAGTGAACAAGAATGAGAGTAGCACTGTAATGATAGAGGGTCAGCAGGAAGGTATTACTAGGTAAGGTCACGAAGGCCATAATATAAACTTAGCATTTTATTCTGAAGATTTTTGCACAGAAGTGACATGTTCTGACTTAAGTTTTGTAGGTTCACTGGCTATTATAGGAACACATAAGGAAAGAAGCCAGGAGTTGCGCTTATAGGTTATTAAATAGTTGATGCTTAGACAGTGGGTAGTGGAGAAGATGCTAGTGAGATGAGAGATCAGTTTCTAAACCTGATTTGTTGAATGTGAAATGAGAGGAAAAAGAGAAGAATCAGGGATGACTCAAAGTTTACTGCTGGAACAACTGTGGGAAGATTCCATTTACTGAGGTTGAAAATGTCAGAGTGGAAGCAGGTTTAAGGAGGTCAAATAAAAAATTCAGTTTTGGTTATGTTTAGTTTGTTATGCCTGTTTGATTCCCAGTGGTACAGTTCGTTACAGGTACCCAGTTGGATAAGCCAACTTTGAAATCTGAGGATGGGTTATGAAGGTATAAATGAGAGAGAGTGATTGACTAGCATAATGGATGATATTTAAAGTCATGGCTGGATGAACTCATCAAAATGGGTGTAGGCCAAAAGGATAACAAAGAGAGGAGGTTCAAACACAGCCCGAGAGGTATTCACCAATCTTTAGAGTATAAGAAAGGGCAGAAACCAGCAAAGAAGATTGAAAAGGAATACTAGTGAGGTGAGTGTTGTGAAGCCAAGAGATGAAAGTTTTAAGACGGAGAAAATAATCAGGAGCTCCCGGCTGGCTCTTTGGGTTAAGCATCTGAACTCTTGATCTCGGGTCAAGTCATGATCTCATGGTTTGTGGGTTTGAGCCCTCATCGGGCTCTGGGCTAGTGGTGTGGTGGAGCCTACTTGGGATTCTTTCTGTCCTTGCCACTGCCCCTCCCCTGCTTGTGTGCACACGCGCACACTCTGTCTCTTTCTCTCTCTCTCTCTCCCTCCCTCTCTCTCTCTCTCTCAAAATAAACTTTAAAAAAGATGGGAAGAAATAAGTAGTTTACATACTTCTTTTTTATTTTTTTATTTAAAAAATGTTTATTTATTTTTGAGAGAGAGCGAGCATGAGCAGGGGAGGAGCAGAGAGAGAGGGAGACACAGAATCTGAAGCAGGCTCCAGGCTCTGAGCTGTCAACACAGAGCCTGACATGGGGCTCAAACCCATGAACTGCAAGATCATGACCTGAGCTGAAGTCAGACAATTAACCGACTGAGCCACCCAGCCACCCCAACATACTTCTGTTTTAGATCCGGTGTGATGAGGCTGTTGATTACTTTTGACTTGGTTACAGTAGAATGTTGGGAATGAAGATTGATTTGCACTACTAATATTGGTGATAATATTTTACACAAAGATTCTTTTTACCATCCCTTGAGGTTCAATCATTTTAGTGAACAGTTTCATCAAAAATGAACTACTGTTTAATTGGTTTGAGGCAAATAATCAGGAGCTTCATTGCTTACGGCCAGCTGATGAAATTTCTTGGCTAGTAATAAGTTTTAAAAGGTATCTACAGGGCGCCTGGGTGGCGTAGTCGGTTAAGCGTCCGACTTCAGCCAGGTCACGATCTCGCGGTCCGTGAGTTCGAGCCCCGCGTCAGGCTCTGGGCTGATGGCTCAGAGCCTGGAGCCTGTTTCCGATTCTGTGTCTCCCTCTCTCTCTGCCCCTCCCCCGTTCATGCTCTGTCTCTCTCTGTCCCAAAAATAAATAAATGTTGAAAAAAAAAAAAAAGGTATCTACATAATTTTTAAAAATTTTCCCAATTCTTAAGTTGTCAGACAAGTGAGTGTATTGCAGTTGGTTAACTGCTGCACATACTTGAAAAGGAGAGATTTGACAGAGTATCTTTGCTCTGTGATTCCTTTTTACAATTCCTAATTTTGGTTAATTTTGGTAGTGACCACATGTACTTTAGGCTCATTACACTTTTGAGGAATAAAAGTCTTTCCAGTGCTTTCCAACACTTTTTTATTTTCTTTTTTGATGTTCTGGCCTGTCCTAGAGATGCCAGTTTCATCTCCATTTAAATGCCATCAGAATTTGTAATATTCTGCAAAGTATCTAATATTTTTGTTAGAACCACTTGGTAACCCTATTTCTTGGTTTTGTCCTTTTTTTTTTGTATCCATAATCTACTTATATTATTCCTCTGTCCTTCAAGCTGTTTGTATCAAATTCTTTAATCAAATCCAGAGTCTTCTACCTAATATTCAAGGACCTTTACCAGTTTTTTCTTGTTACCTTTCAACTCTTCCCTGCCATAAAGTTGACATTTCCCACTACAGATATTGATAAAACCCAATTGGAAAACATTGGATTGTTTGCTTTATTATTCAAGTTGATCAAATACAAAACAGCAGTTCTTATGTGGAGAATGAGGGCAGATGGAAGGAAAAACATAAATAGGGAGGATCGATCTGGAAATTATAAAGATTCCTTTTAGATTGGAGCCCAGAGAACCAGAAGGATATGTATTAATAATTGGTGTAGGGGCACCTGGGTGGCTCAGTGAGTTGAGCATCTGACTTCAGCTCAGGTCATGATCTTGCAGTTCGTGAGTTCAAGCCCCCACATCGGGTTCAGAGCCTGGAGCTGCTTCGGATTCTGTGTGTGTGTGTGTGCCTCTCTCTCAGCCCCTCCTTGTTCATGCTCTGCCTCTCTCTCTCTCAGAAATAAGTAATAAAACATTTAAAAAAATAAAAAGTAAATAAAAAATAATTGGTTGTAATGGGGTACTTTTTGGAGGATGGGTAATATCATAGGGTATAGGTAGTGATTCTTATCTGTTTGGAAGTTGAATACGTAATATAATGAATCAGTTAGGCTATGTTTTATTAGAAATAGGGTCATTGTAAAATATTGTTTTCCATGCCTGTTCCCCTTTCCAGATTTTTATGGTCTCTTCCTTTATGAGAGATGTGATTCTCTTTGAGACAGTGGAAAGAGTATGAGTTATGATTCTTGTTCAGTCATTTTCGTAGTAGTATTAACATGTGTAAGTTGCCATAGAAGTTTCAATTTAGGCAATGCCCCATTTCCCAGTGAGATGATTCAATAAAACTTTGGGAGTATTGACTTATCATAGTATATAAAACTTGTAATAACACATACGAAATAGTCAAAGTTCTATTTGGAATCTTTATTTTGGGAATTTTACATGAACATTTGAGTTTTTAAATTTAGAAATAAATGCTTTTTCCATTTTTATTTCTAGAAATAACTTCTTCATCATCATTGGACCACTTTTGAAGAACTCAAAAGTACTCCAGCCTTGCTTCTATCTTAAGTTTCTGAATCAGTTCTTGATATGTTTTCTGAAAATTTTATCCCTAGCCACATGTATTTATTCATTCAATAGTAGGATAGTTTGGTTTTTCACTTGCTCTGTAGGTGTATATTCATGATCATTATAACATAAACACATATATTTCTATTTAAAATGATTTTTATAATGACATTTAACACCTGAAGTTTAGCTCCCACCCCCAGAGCAGTTACTGAGTCATTATAAGGGTTTTTTACCTCTTTATAAAATAAATTCAATCAAATGACCTCTGTAAGATCCAAAATTAGCATTGATTGAGGTTGTTTCAGGCCAGTGTCTCTTTCTTAATTTCTGTTACCCAAAAGTAAAATGAGTGAGTATCTTTTAATAGAAGAAACTTGGCAAATGTATACAATCATTTTTTTTTTATTTAAAAAAAAAAATTTTTTTTTATTTTTTTTTTTATTTAAAAAAAAAATTTTTTTTTAACGTTTATTTATTTTTGAGACAGAGAGAGACAGAGCATGAATGGGGGAGGGGCAGAGAGAGAGGGAGACACAGAATATGAAACAGGCTCCAGGCTCTGAGCTGTCAGCACAGAGCCTGACATGGGGCTCGAACTCACAGACCATGAGATCATGACCTGAGCCGAAGTCAGACGCTTAACTGACTGAGCCACGCAGGCGCCCCAAGGTAAATCTCTTTTATAAGAGAGAATTTTGCTGAGAAACCTTTGCCTCAGCCCAGCAGAATCCTGTCTGTTTGCCAGCTTTACTTCTAAGGTAAAAACAATTTCAGTAGACTCAGAGTTGGAGAATGACATTTTGTTTCTTTATAATTGGATAGGTATCTTTCCATTGTCGTATTCACACCTGCCATTCAACACACACCACCTTCCTAATACCAAGATCCACTTGGAAATGCTAATCAAGAATCTCAGAGGGGCACGTGGGTGGCTCATTTGGTTGAGCATCCAACTTTAGCTCAGGTCATGATCTTGAGGTTTGTGAGTTCAAGCCCCACGTCAGGCTCTGTGCTGACAGCTCAGAGCCTGGAGCCTCCTTCAGATTCTTTGTGTCCTTCTCTCTGCTCCTCCCCTGCTCGCTCTCTCTCCCTCCCTTCCTCCCTCTCTCTCAGAAATAAATAAACATTAAAAAAAAAAAAAAAAGCATCTCAGAATCAAAAGAGAATGGATTAGTCTTGAGGGGATAATTTCTTACGGGCCTGATGAAATATTCCTGCCCCATAACCAAGTGTCATCGGTTCCTCTCCCTCAGCATCGAGCTTGTTAAACACTGCCAAATTCTTTACCTTGGGACATCTTTCCCATTATAGATAGCATATCCCCTTTCAGTTGTAACCTCTCCCCCCCCCACACACCCCCCAACAAGATTTCAGTACTGTTTTCTTAGTTATAATCACACCCTGGTCATTTCTAGTTTGTCCTGCCTTTCCAGATTTCTTGATTGTATTTCAGGCATTTCTGCACTCGCACATTCATCTTTTTATTTTTATTTTTTTAAGTTTATTTATTTATTTTGAGAGAAGGTGAGAGAAAAATCAAGTGCAAGGGGGGAAGGGGCAGAGAGAGAAAATTCCAAGCAAGCTCCATGCTGTCAGCACAGAGCCCAGTGTGAGGCTTAATCCCGCAAACCATGAGATCATGACCTGGGCCGAAATCAAGAGTCGGATGCTCAACCAACTGAACCATCCAGGCACCACACACATTCATCTTTTAGATTAGTTGTTCTCAGTGGCTAATTCCTTTCAGTTTTCTCTGAACATTCTGTGACACTTACTCTGTGGAGGCACTGGGCAGTACCAGGGGTTTTGACACCGGTCATTGTTAAGTTTTCATTTTTAGTAGTAACCTAAATTTTATCGAGACCCTTACTGTTCCTACTACCCTTGTGTGAACTGGCTGCACCTTGCTCATCCTTCAGCCTATGCTAATTAATCTCCATAGCAGCATTTTGCTTGCTTATCTCCATAGCACTCTGCTGTAGCAGTCATCACATTGAATGGAAATTACTTATTTTTTTCCTGCCCCTCAGCTCCCCAGTTCTAGATCTTATGCTACATGAAGGTAGGGTTCTTTTTTTTTTTTTTTTTTAATACATATTTATTTTGAGAGAGAGAGAGAGGAAGCGCACACGCCACCAGCAGGGAAGGGGCAGAGAGAGAGAGAATCCCATGCAGGTTCCGTCTGCCATCACCAAGCGCAATATGGGGATCATGACCTGAGCCCATATCAAGAATTGGAAGCTTAACCAACTGAGCCACCCAGGTGCCCTGGAGGTAGGGTTACTATTTTTCTCTTTGCATCCCCAGCGCTTAACACAGAGCCTGGCACATACTGTGTCTTCAGATGCTAGGGATGCCTTTTCACTTTATGGTATCCCACTGGCACATGCCCAAAATAACGTTGAACTGATCACATTGATTCAAAGGGAGCCCTACCTCCCTGCACACACTAAAGTTTTAAATTTTAAATGTGTATGTACATTTTTGCCACTCTCACACAGGACACAAGGACACTGTCAAATATGAAAAACAGCATTTAGGACATTACAAGATTGTTTCCCACTTCAAAACTTCTAGGACCTTATTTTGAATATCAAGTCTTTGTTGTTTCTTCCCGCTGCCCCCTTCTTCCCATTCACCTTTCAACTTTAATCATCCTTAATTTCTGTTTACCAATTTAAAATACCATAATATTTTTTCAGGGGTGGGGGAGGATTAGAAATTGTTACCTAAAATTTCTTTGCCCTTTTCTTATCCACATACAGTTAGTTGCAAAGTCTTACTAATTGTCCTTCTGAAATCCTCTCCTTTCATCTCTATCCTCTTTCTCGTATTGGCCCTATCACTTCTTCCCTGGACTAGAACAGAAATCTTCTTACCCTGTAATCTCTCTCTCTAACAATGCGTCCTGCAAACCACATCCAGATTTTAGCCTTTCTCTTTTGATTATTCTTTTTTTCCCCCTGTTCTTTAGTGGCTCCCCTAAATACCTAAAATAACTTCCAACTAATCCAGTAGTGAGCTTCTAATGACAGGGAATGAAGACTGCGTAACTTGATAGGCCTAGATCTATAGCCGCAAGTGGCTCCAAACAAATTCTCTGATGAAGTCTCCTGTCTTCAATTCATGCAGATGTTTAAGTTAAAAATATCTTCTCAACAACAAGTAAAACAGTGAAAACAAACAAAAAAATAAAAATAAGACTGACTCTCTAGAAGCTGTGCCATTTTAAACAGATGGTTTCCCATATTCTGACCACACACTGGAGCCCCAGGAACACACGTACCCTAGTTGGAAAGCCTTGTTCCAAGTGGTGAAGTCTAGACTACTTGACCTTGTGTCTGAGGTTGTATATGGTCTTTCAAGAACTTGCTTTTCCAGATCTCTTGCCTGCATGGCTATACAGTATACTATGTCCAGTACTCTAGCCTCATAGAACTTATTGAGGAGCTTTCCAAGTTTTTCAGTGCTCAGAAATTGTTTATATAATAATCATGGGCATTTCGTTATGGGAGAATATCTATGAAACTTCTGAGCCTTTTTTTTTAACTGCTAGAGCCAGTTTTGATAATTTATGCCTTTTCAGAAAATCATATTCTTCTAAATTTCCATATTTATTGGTATAATTGGTATTTTCCAGTTACCCTCATATTTTAGGGTAGCAGTCATTTGAGGGGAGAAGCTATTTTGGTTTCCTTTCTGTTACCCAGCTGCATAGCCAGTGACACAGCTGTTTCATGGATGGTTGAGAGGAATGGTATGGTTGCAGCAAAGCAGCGATACAGACCTGCTGGCCTTTGGGGACTCCTGGGATAAACCACTTGGCCAACTGAAAGTGTTATAATAGCCAGTTTCAGGTCCCTCACCATTATACCCACTCGAGCTGATTTATACTTTACAGTCTAAATTGGCATGGGGCAGGCCTTTGGGATTAAATTAATTTATACCAAGTTAGAAAGCATCAGCTGCCAAAGTCAGGGGTGCCTTCTGGAGGCTAGTGTGCTTATTTCTTCATGTATTCTAAGCTCACACTCCAGGCATTCTCTCTTGGAAAGCAGCTGGGATAGTCCTTCAGGAAGCCCTGCTTTGCATCTCCTTTGTGTAAGCACAGTTCTGGGTCCTATACAGAAACCCCCATCTTCTTCGGAGACACTGCATTTCAGTTGGTCCTTGTGCAAATTAGGAAGATTTGTAAACCTTCTAAAATCAAATACAGCATGTATGATTATTTTTTATCTTTAGACCTTTTTTCGCTTCTTAAGTAAACTCAAAGAAATTATTGTACCTGAATGGCAGTAGTACAGATCTATGATCTTGAACCTTTACTTGGAAGTTGAAGAAAAGAAAGTTTATCTCTCTTTACCACCTTCTTTTCTTTAGCAAAAGATTAAAGAAAATTTCGAGAGATGAGAAGTGTGTCAAACAATAAAAAGTTACCTGTAATATTATTTAAGAAAAGGTGTTGAGTGGGTGGTTGTTGTCCATTAAAGGAATTGGTGATATTCTTCCTGTGTCGTTTGACTGTCTCTAGTCAGGCAGGCAGGCAGGACTTTTTAAAGTAACAAATTGTAAATAAACATTTTTCCACGACATATGTTAAAGGCCCTATTTCTCTCCCATTGCCAATCAGCATTCGAAGCCTTTCCCCTTGCTCAGTCCTGAGTTCTTTTCCCAGCAGCCCTTGCTTGTTCTTGAGGGTGGAGGAGGTGGAAAGACGTTAAACAGACTTGTCCCTAATGAGCTGTGACGCCAGCTGCAAAGAGGGCAAATCCTGTTACTCCCTCCAGCTACTCTCTGAAGCTGCAGAGGAGCAGTAGGGATGGGTCTCCTTTCTCTAGGCTGATTGGTGAGTTTTCTGCTCCCCCACCCCCACCTACCCACCCCTGCCTCTTCTGTCCCAGAGCATCTTGGCAAAGTTCAGATTTCTGTGCTCACAGCTCAGTGCCCACAGTGAAAAGGAAATACAAAAGGGGAGGAGAGAAAGTGGGGGGGGGGGGGGGTAGGGGGGATTTTAGAAGTGTATTCCTTATTGCCTTACTCTAAGACTTAAGCTCTGGGTTTGAAGGCCTAAGTAGTAAAGCTTTGAATAACCTGGGTTTCCAAATAGTTCCTTAGAGAACTGTTGGCTTTTATTGGCTTATGAACACGGTAGGCCATGTATTAAAAGGATTTTAATTTCTATTGTCCAGAAACCTCTGAATTTTGAAAAGGCCACTTTCTAGCTCTTCAGTCTTTGCCTTTTTCCACACACTTTCATTGTAAGGAAGATGACATAATTGTAATATTAACATGTTATAGAATATTTACTGTGTGTGCCAGGCTCTGTTGGCTTTTATAAGCATTGCCTCATTTAATCATTACAAAACCCTTGGTGGTGGACAATTTTTTGTCTAAATTGTGGTAAGAAGCATAATACACAATTTGGCTTCTTAACCATTTTTAAGTGCACAATTCAGTAGTGTTAAGTATATTCGCAATGTTGTGAAACAGAGTTCCAGAACCATTTCTTCCTGCAAATGTGACACCATACCCATTAACGTGCACATTTTTTAACTGATGAGCCAGTTCTTCTGTTCAGGAGGATTGAAATTACCTTTCTTCTTTGCTGTCTTCCTATAACATTCTTAATCTTTATTTCCACCACAGGGTGAAAACTGAGGCCTATATATAGTGTGCCTTGGTTTATCCATTTGATCCCAACTACTGGGGTTAACAGTAACTAAGGGGAAAGTGGGGGGGGGGGGGGGAAGCTTTGCTCTCCAGAAGGTTATCACCTATTCTTCATTCTAATCTTTACTGATTCTGCATTTTAAGTTCTGCTGAGCTAGAGGGGAAAAGTTTACTGATAACTTTGTCACCTTACAAGTTACCATGGCCCTGCATACTTTTTTGGTGGGTTATCTAGATAGCTACTGATTTATGAAGCAAATAGAAATACATGTGAAAAGCAATTTTATATTTTGAGACCCATTTTCTTACTGATTTACAAGTTTACTGTATTCTATGGGTAGAATGGTGGACAAAGGAGAGGGGTTGAATTTTATTTGTAAATAACAGAATTCCTCTCAATACTTGTGTCATTTGAGGGACAGTTCAAGTCTGGTTACTTCTCCTTGGAAGAGCGGATCCAAATCCCTGATATTCTACCTTTCTATGTAACCACTTTCCTTAGTTGCTCCCTCATTAGGTCATGGTTGTGCTGGAAAAAACAAACCTAGGTTCGCTGGGGAGAAGTTTTTACCAGTCCCCTTTAGCCTGTCCATCATAGTTGAGTATTGAACCAAGAGCATTTCATTTTTTTATTTTTGAATTAAAATAAGGATGCTGAGCCTCGGTTTCTGCTGATAATGTTACGAAAACTATGGTTGAATCACCAGTGAAGCCTGGTTATTGAAGCAGGCAGAAAATACAGTGAAACAATTTTGTCTTTCCTTCTTTTTCTTTTGTAAATTTCAGATTCACAGATTTTTATTAATCATTGTTCTTGATTCATGACACTCTCATCATTGATCTAGGAATCATTTTATTCATTTATAAGTGATATCATCTGAAAATCACCTCTATCAGAATTAGATCATCAATATCGATGCTGCTCTCCCATCCAATCTTCTGCCTCCTAGCACCTATGGGAACTTTTAATAATGCAGATAGAGAATAAAAAGTTACCTTAGATTTATTGAAGAAAATATAGATTTGTTATACAAATTAATAATCAACTATTGGGTGCGTAGTTTAAGATAAACAGTTCTTATACTTACTAATTATAACTTGACTAATTTTGATTTCTGCTAACTACCACAGATTAACAAGATGTTAGTAATTTCAGACTTGAAAATTCATAATCTACATGTAAGTAGAATGTAGGTTTAAGGACATCTTATCTTTTGGCCATATCTCCTGTAACCTTTGTAGGTCTTAGCTTTTATTTTGTCATTGAACATCTTGTTTCACTCTAATTTGTCTGTAATTCTACTTGATGATGCTCTGGAAATAGTGATAAAAGGATATTGGTAGTTGATAGTGTTTGGAGAACACTTTAACCAGAAATTTCATGTTATGTTCATATTCTAAATAGATTTATTGGTAGAAATGAGATTCTTCTATAGGGACCAAATAACCCACTCTTTCCACCAGTCACCACTAATCTTGTATTTAGAGGAGATTATTGAGTGGTTTGCCTGGATATCTGAATTACATTTCATTCTTCAGTCCTTTCAACAGGCTTCATAGTTAGAGTTAGAACTGTAAATTCCACAGATATTGATAACCACATTTTATCTGCATGGTTTGATTATAATCATACATTTATGCTAGGGCTTTTAGATAAACAAGGGGCTTTAGCTTGAGATTAATCATTTGACTGTGTTTGGGGTTACATTATAAGGATTTAATTCAGTCCTTATGTCAGAAGTTGAATTTTGAGCTTTCTTATATGTTTTAGAGCATTTTTGGTCTATGGCATTATTTCATTTCTTTTGGTAATTATGCCTTTTGTTTTTTAAACCAGATTTATTCATCTTCCACGTGTTCTCAAATCCTCCCCTTCTTTATTCCCACAGCTGCTGTTTTATTTATCACAGACTCCGACCTTTTATCTTCCAGAATAGCACTTCCCAAACTATATATGCATATGAATCATGGGGCTCTCGTTAAAATGCAGATTCTGGATTCTGTAAGTCCATAGTGGCTCCTAGGTGCCCTACTTCCTGCATCCTTCCAGGTGATGCTGACACTTGCCTCCATGGTCCTTACCTCTGGTACCACTCACAGTCATTCTGCACCCTGCTCTCAGAACTGTTTTTCTGAGATACAGATCTGATGATTTCACTCTCCTTCAGATTTGATTGCATATAGAAGTAAAATCTACATTCTTTAGTGTGGTTTTCATGGTTTTCAGAGAAGGTCCTCAAGGAATAGGCCTGTCCTATCTATGGTTCTCTAATTACCCTCTCCACTTTGAGGAGGGTCCTTGGTACTTTCTACACATGACATCAACTTTTGCATGCTCTTCCTTACTGTGCATTTGCCAGGTAAGAGTCTTCCCTTCAGAGCTCTGTGCGAATCTTACCTCTTTGGCAAAGTCTTACTCTACACTCCTCAGTTTCTCTAGTTTTCTCCATTTTCCCCTATCACTTTGTATATTTAATGTAGCATTTGTTACATTGTCCCCATAATTCTGTGCTATCATTCAGTCAAGAAAACATTTGAATTTCTACTGTTTCTGGTTGCTGGGGGAGACAGTACTGAACACAATGATAGATAGATAGATAGATAGATAGATAGATAGATAGATAGATAGATAAAATTTTCCATTCTGGCTTACATTTTAGCCTTCCCTCATTCCCTCCCTTCCATCCATCCCTCCCTCCATCCATTCATCCATTCATCCATAAACATATTAGGACTTCATTCACTCTTGTATCTATTACCTGGCATATAGTAGGTAAATGAAATTCAGTCAAGAAAATATTTGAATTTCTACTGTTTCTGGTTGCTGGGGGAGACAGCACTGAACACAATGATAGATAGATAGATAGATAGATAGATAGATAGATAGATAGATAAGATTTTCCATTCTGGCTTACATTTTAGCCTTCCCTCCCATCCATCCATCCATCCATCCATCCATCTATAAATATATCAGGACTTCATTCATTTTTGTGTCTCTATTACCTGGCATATAGTAGGTGAATGAAAAAAATTATAACTTAAAAAAATTTATTTGAAAAATTTTTTGATGTTTATTTATTTTCGAGGTAGAGTATGAGCCAGAAAGGGGCAGAGAGAGAGGGAAACACAGTCTGAAGCAGGCTCCAGGCTCTGAGCTGTCAGCACAGGGCCCGACTCAGGGCTCAAACCCATGACCTGAGCCAAAGTTGGATGTTTAACTGACTGAGCCACCCAGGAGCCCCTATGTATATAAACTTTTTTTTTTTTTTTTAATTTTTTTTTTAATGTTTTATTCATTTTTGAGACAGAGAGAGACAGAGCATGAACGGGGGAGGGGCAGAGAGAGAGGGAGACACAGAATTGGAAGCAGGCTCCAGGCTCTGAGCCATCAGCCCAGAGCCCGACGCGGGGCTCGAACTCACGGACCGCAAGATCGTGACCTGGCTGAAGTCGGACGCTTAACCGACTGCGCCACCCAGGCGCCCCATAAACTTTTTAAAGTTAATTTGATGACCACCTACTATTTGCTAATTTCTGTGCTAATGTTATAGGTAGGGCCACAGAAGAAAACAAGAATGTTCCTTTTCCATAAGCACCTTATGTAGATGAGTAAAACTAACACTGTTATGTTAATATTAAGGAACAGAAAGCTCATTCAGTGATTCTATTGCTATATTTTATTGTTTCCTCTTCAGAGGACAATATCATTAGGTATAAACTGGACAACTAGAACTTGGGTCTAATGAAAGTTACCCTGAAAGAAAGGGAAACATTCTTGTCCAGCGTTTCCACCTAAGCCAGAGGGGAATGTCTGTTGGTGGGAAGCAGGAAATGAAAAAGAAAGGGAATTCATAGCTTTAACACTTCCTGTATGAATGATTTTTTTTTGTAGTCTCAGCTTAAAAATTAATGCAGATTTTACATTTTTCTCTGTAGTAGGATTCCTATAAAATTAATGTTTTGAATTATTTACTACTGAATAAAATTCATCCACATGTATCCTGTGGCTTCTAGGAATCCTGCCAGACCTCCATTTAATTTGGTACTTCTGTTCTTTAAAAACACTAAGAAGCATCAGTTAGTACTGACTATAGCACCTTTAGTCAAGAATCACATTGTGCTATTTAATTTAATTTAATTTAATTTAATTTAATTTAGTATACTGATGAGGAGGACAGCACCTCAACAGGAGCGTATAACAATATGTGAACACACATGGTGTTGAAGGAGTTCCTGGAGGAACCAGCAAAGTGAAACTTGACTAGGAAGATTTTATAGATAAAAGTTTTTCACGTAAAGGACATGCAGTCCTTGGCAGAAGGGGGAGCAGATAGGGATTTCTTTCTCCTTAGGGGAATGGTATGTGTGAGGGCTTGGTTGGGAGTGATGGAAGTGGGTTATTGTCGCTATTATAGCCATCAGCCTTTCTAGGATAGAGAGCATGGGCCAGTAGGAAGCAGTTTTACTCTGTGGGAAGAGCCTGGGTGGGGTGGTCTGAGTTTCACTGAGTTCTGGCACTTTTTGCTGAGTACAGCAAGAGGAGTCAGTTAACCTTCCTGGGCCTACCTAGTTTATTTATCCTGACATTGGGGGAGTTGAAATAATACGATCTATAATTGACCCTCCAGCTCTACCATTCAGTAATTCTGACTTCTCTATCAAACGAGATGGCCTGGGATTTTTTGCTTCAAGGGTTCAGCTTCTGTTATAATTGCAGTTTGCTTCGGAGTGTTGTTCAGTGACCAAGCCTAAAATATGAACCATTCAAATCTTCCCTTGTTTTGCATCACATTTACTTCTGTCAGATCTTGAGTTCGTGTTTCCTCATTGCTGCTATTTCTCTTGTTTGGGAAGTCCTTCAGAATCTTTCTCCCCAGGCTGTTGTTTGTGTTTAACCTCACCTCCCACCCTCCACCGCTAGAATTCATCTTAAATACACAGCAGCTGTGCCCTCTCAATAAAAATAACTGTAGTGAGTCTTCTTTGTCTTCCAAAGAAAAGCCAAACTCATTAGCTCAGTATTCAGTATCAGCTATCAATCTTAGCTCACATTACTCCCCTCATATGATCTAGAGAACAGTTAAACTGAAGCCAATATCCTCTTGGTGTCCTTGCTCCCGTTGTTCCCTACACCTGGTTATGCCCTGCACTCCCCCCACATTGTCACACAGCCACAGTTTTCCCATCTCAGGTGCCACCGTCTTGATGCAATCTCTTGGGCTTCCTGCAGCCAGAAGTAATCCTTTTCTTCTCAATTCCCATAGCACCTATAGCACCTTTCCTGTACCTAATAGTGCTAATTAGTTGGTATGTCTACCTTTTTTGTATTCTTATCTCTCTAAACTAAACTAAACTAAACTCCCCAGTGCTTAGGAAGTACTATATTATCTTACACAGGGTGGGTGCCCAGTAAATATTAGTTGAGTGAATGAATTCTGGCTAATTATATTTCAGATCTTTGTTATCTCTGATTGGTAAAGTTTCATGTTTTTCTGGATAATCTCTAACTAGAATGTAGAAAAGAACTCTGCAAACAGGAATTAATAAACTAATATAAGAATAAGAACCATTACTATAGATGTGTTATAATTCCCAAGTTTGTAATTAAAGCAAGCAAAATGTTTGCAAGCCTCAGCCTTGTCTTTGAATTTTGAGTCTCATTCACCAAGGCTTTCAACGCAGTATAGGGCAGATGAACCTTTTCAAGTGAACCACCTCAGGGTAGTTTCTGTTTTGCTTATTTGTGTCGGTTAATATGCTTAGCAGTTTTTTGTTTTATGAAAGTTTTACAAGTGATTCCCAACTTGAGAATTTAAAAAAATAATAAATGGAACAGTTAACTTACAAAATTATTTTTTAAAATTATTTTATTACAATTATAATTGTCACAAAAACTTTACTGTTTTTACAGTAGAAGCAGACTACCCTGCTAAGTATGCACTGCCCTATAATTGGTGTTAAGGCCAGAAATTGCTTCTTATGCACACCTCAGGCTTTCAGAGCCATTAATATGAGCCTTCAAAGTTTGGTTTTTCTGTGGTTATAGATCTGGTCAATACAATAAGCAGTCAAACCATAAGCTTGGCAGACCCTTGGGAGATGGCCTGCATGCAGAAGACATCATCCTGGTTGAAACAGTGCTAGCAAACTTTATGTCCCAGGAGTTGATGACTTAGAGCAAATTCCACCATCTTAGAAAATACTGGTTTATTACAGAAGATTGAAAAGAGAAATAGGATCTCCTAAAATTTCCCACTGTCACTTTTTGTCCAAATAGCTCCTCTCAACCAATCTTTGGTCAGAATAGTGTACTAAGACCAGCTAACTATTTGGCATTATCTGCTTGAATCCCAAGGAAGGAAAATATATCTCACCTATGATTAGACCATTAACATAGACATTACCTCACTTCTGTCCAGATGATGTAAGATTAATCTCAGTTCTAGCAATCTCCTGTCATCAGTCCTCAAAATAAGAATCGCTACATTGCTCATTACCAGTGCTTTTTCTTTTCAATAAATTAGTGCTTCTTTAAAGCAGTTGCAGATGGTGTACCTGTTAAAACTGTTAAGTGAATGACTAATACTTTTTAATTATGTATTTGCCCCTTTATTCTCCTCTTATTAAAGTGGAAGGCATTGCAGCATATTTGTAGAAGTTAAGGTCTTTGAAATTATGTTAGCTAGCACGGACTTATAAAAAGAGATATATGTGTGTTCTCACATGCAGAAAAAAAGGAGTGGAGCTTGGTAGTGGAGCAATGGGAGAAATAAATTCCATGGAAAAACAAAAAGTTGAACTCATTGCTCTTCTAGCAGTAACTATGGGAAGAAAGGCAGAGTTCATCCATGGCAAGCAGTTTGGCTGCTCTGACCATATAGTTGCTTAGAGGGTGATGTCAATAGTGTGGGTAGTAGGAGGGGAGGGACAGGTAGATTTTAAGGAATCTCTATGTTTGATCTCTCAATTTCTCTCTCTTACCTCTTAGGAGTTAGAAGCAGCTCTTCACAGAGATGATGTAGAGTTTATCAGTGACCTGATCGCCTGCCTGCTTCAGGGCTGCTATCAACGAAGGGATATCACGTGAGTAATCCTGATTTTACTATGTATTTTGTGCATAAAGAACTAATTAACCAGGTGCCATGATGTTTCAGGTCTCCTGTAAGAAAACAGAACTGATCCTTAGTTGGTGGCATTTACAAATGGATTCCACAGATTTGTGTTTGGCTCCTTTTGCAGTTCAGTTTTAATTTTATTATAATCCTTGAGTTTATTTCACTCTCACAAATCTATATCCTTTACTTTTGGATCCACCAGTTAACATAATCAAGTGTAGAATTTCTTCCTGTCAGTATATGCCTTTCTTCCTGAGTTTTATAGAAATTATAGTCTCTTGCATTACTGGTAAAAGGTAGCCTAACAAATTAAAACTAGATTTTACATTTCTGCCACTTGAATATCTTCTATTCATATAACCAGTAGTTATAACCATAACTACATAACATACATAATGTTTAATATGGAGCTTCTAGTCTCCCTCACACCATAACTGCTAAGTAAACCGCTTTCCAATACATTTGAGATTTGTAGAAATTTGGAGCAACATTTTATTTGTGTAGATAAATAAAGGAGGTTCTTGATAAGCCTCATTCCTTCTTTTGACCCTAACTTGATAACACGTTTTCTTCACTACTACATTTCTATACGGAACAGAAGTGTATAGAGCCAACTCTCAAAAAGCTGAGACAAAATGGTTTTCCGGTTTTTACCCTCTGGTGCCATGCAGGGCAGGGGTTTGGAGTGTTATGGTTTGTATTTTTCATACAGTTAAAGATGGTATCTCAAATACTTCTGTTCAATTAAATCTACTCTTAGGTGTCTGCTTGGGCTGGGAAACTAGGCCCAGTATTAATGTGCAATAAACTTGTCATTACAAGATGAGTGAGAGATTGATGAAATGCCATTTTGTTCAGGGTAGAAGTTTGTATCCCTTAAGGGAGAGTTATTGCTCCTGGACTCACTGTGTTAATATAATGACTTTTTTCCCCGAGAATACCCAGATGGTTGTGCTAGACAAAGAATAGATGAAAGGGGGAAATCATCTATTGTTTTACTACTTGAACATGATAATTAAGTTCTTCCATTCTTTTATTGGGATGTAGATTTGGGAGTTTATGTGGTTTTTAAGCACGGTTGTGGTCATAGCATGATAGAATTTTACATTTTCATGTCTTGAATTTTTTCATTGTAACAGTTTATTTTCTTAAACCACCTTTCCTTTAAACATGATTGTCAAATGATTCAATTTGATAGCTGGACATTTGCATCTAGCTTTTAACTGTTGTAAACAGGCTATAATGCATAGCCTTGGACATAAAAGTTTGCTCATCTAGTGAATTGTCTTCTTAGTTTAAATTTCTGGAATTGTGGTCACTCAGAGGAAATGTCCCTTTAAGATTTTTAAAATGAATTGCCAGGCTGCCCACCACAGGGATTGCTCCATTTTATCCTTGAACCCTCAATGAATGAAGGCATCGGATCGCTTAAAACCTCCATCTGGATATTGCCCACTATTTCCTGGCCAGCACGTACTGGTATAACAAACAGACACTCTCAGGGCCTTCATGGAATTTACAGTATTATGCAGGGGTGGTAGGGGTTCACTAATAATTACAGTAATGGTTATATAATTACTGTGATAAGTGTTCCAAAGTATAAAAATACAGAGTGTTAACAGAGCATATAACCTCATATGAGAAAATGATATGTGAACTGAGCCTTTATATTTGGACTTCCTTAGGCCAGTGCCCATGTCTTATAAAGCACAAGAAATAAGTAAATGAATAAATGAATGAATGAACAAATGAAATGACCAAAGATTTACAAGTAGAAGGAGTGATAACCTTAGAGCAGAGCCTAGAGATTATAGACTTAGAAGGTCTCATGTGGTTCAGAGGCGTGATTTGTTTACAGTCTTGGCCCCCCAGTGTTAAATTGTAATTTGTTGCCAACATCTAAAATGAGATGTCACATTTCAAATTCCAGCTTATAGCTTTTAGAAAACATCTAATGGTCTGCTAACCATGAAGACAGCCATCAACTAGAGGGCAAACAGGGTCTGGTCTGCCTTAGTCCTCAGCATTCCTGATAACTCTCCCTTGAGGAGGCTGATTGTCACTCATCATCTGTCATGTTCACTTGGCCCACCATATTTATTTACTTTTATTTATTTATTTATTTTTTAACATTTATTCATTTTTGAGAGAGACAAGAGTGTGAGTTGGGGAGGGACAGAGAGAGGGAGACACAGAATCTGAAGCAGGCTCCAGGCTCTGAGCTGCCAGCACAGAGCCCTACATGGGGCTCGAACTCATGAACTGTGAGATGACCTGAGCCAAAGTCAGACATTTAACCAACTGTGCCACCCAGGTGCCCCTCATCTTCTTGATTAATTGATTGATTTTTAAACCTCCCAGTCCCTTGCACACATTTTGGTTTAAGGAATCCAATATGGCACAATAGGAATTGGAGCCTACTAGGCTTTGTAGGCTGGGTTAGGAATTTGGGGGTATAATCCTAAAAGCAGTCTCCAGCAGGGGACTGGTCAGGTAAGCATCCTGGGCAAGCAGGGGGGTAAGCAGGAAGACCAGTTAGGGGCTAATCATTTAATCGGGGGAGAAAGGAGAGATGTACACAGAAAGAGGGACTGTTATGAAGGTAAAATTAACTGAACTTGATGTCTCTAATCTTGACCAGTCCAATAGGTATAAAGTTGTTTTAATTTGCATTTCATTGATCAGTCTTCACATGCTCAATATCTTTTCTTAAGGTTTATTGGGCACATTTGAAATCCTTGTATACTTGAACTTCTTGTTGTATGCTTGGGTCATTTTACTGGTGTGTTGATTGAAGATCAGGGAAAAGAAATGCTCACTTAAAATTTGTGAGGCTTGGGGGGGCCTGGGTGGCTCAGTCGGTTGGATGGTCGATGATAGCTCAGATTATGATCTCGCAGTCTGTGAGTTCAAGCCCTGCGTCAGGCTGTGTCCTGAGCGCTCAGAGCCTGGAGCCTGCTTCCGATTCTGCGTCTCCCTCTCTTCCCCTTCCCTGCTTGCTGTCTCTCTGTCTCTCTCTCTCTCAAAAATTACAAACAATAAATTAAAAAAAAAATTTTGTGAGGCTTTCCTCCTCTTGGCTCTTCTGTTTCACTCTTGCACGAGAGTCTTCCTTTACCCTTGCTAGTGCTGGACATTGCCCATAACATGCCAGCCCCTAGGTGCTAGTAGGATAAAACAGTGTCCTATCTCTTGTGGAGACTATGGTCTTCAATGTGTGACAGTGGAGGCAGAGGGGACAGTCTGTGGTTAAACATTTAAATAGCTAAAGTCATCTCATCATTTATGGAATAAATCTCCTCATCCCTGTTGGTGTGATATCTCTTTGATCTTTTACTAAGTTTTTGCTCATGTTAGAATCTTCTTGGTTCTTTGTAATTGTACCTGTCGGTCTCTTTTGGCTCTGATACCACACTGTGTGTCCCTAATATTTTCACTAGTTTTGTGAGCTTTGCCTCAGTTTTTTCATGTATAAAATGTGTTTAATGATAGTATCTACTTGTTGGATTATTGTTAAGGATGAAGTAACATTATGTATATGAAATAGGGATATCATCTGGACACAACAACTAATAACATGAGTGATTATTCCTTTATATTATATTTTAATGTTCAATGAGGATAGTCCCTCTAATTAATCCCTCTATTTAAAAATTGTCTTGAGGCGTGTGGGTGGCTTGGTTAAGCGTCCAGCTCTTGGTTTTGACTCAGGTCATGATGTCACAGTTTGTGAGTTCAGGCCTCACATCGGGCTCTGTGCTGACAGCGTGGAGCCTGCTTGGGATTCTCTCTCCCTCTCTTTCTCCTTCTCTCTCTGCTCCTCCCCCACTCATTTTCTCTCTCTCTCTCTCTCTCTCTCTCTCTCTCTCTCTCTCTCTCTCCTCTTTTTCTCAAAATAAGTAAACTTTAAAAAATCTATTTACAAAAAATAGAATAAATTTTGTCTTTACTAATCTTGCTTCTTCATTCTTCTTTACTAATCTTGCTTCATCATTCTTCATGATGAGATTACTTTATCTCATCATGTTCTGTAAGAAATCCCCTTATATTGATTAGAGTCAAATAAACCTATGAGTAAATTCAAGCAGAATTGACCTCTTCACAATATTGAGATTGCTTTTTTATTCAGACTCTATTACCCAGTAAAATTGTATAGCCTGATTCATCTATGTCAGGTAACATACCTGGCTATCTTAATTTTTGTTGCCATTAAGAGTAGAATCCCATTCACACTATAAGTACTTTGGAAATATATTCTTCTGAATAGATCTTGAATCTGCCCAGTTTATTGATCCTGATTATTTTTTAAGGTGCTTCTCTTCTGATTTTCTAGGATTATCATCCCTCTTTCCTTTTGGTGTTTTTATTTCTTGTCTCTTTTATGCTGTACTAGTTATCCACTATGATGTAACAAATTACCCTAAAATTTACCAACTTAAAAACCACAAAATATTATTATATCACAGTGGGTTAAGAATCTGGCTGCAGCTTAGCTGGGTGTGTCTAACATAAGATCACTTACAAAACTGCAATCCAGGTACCCAGGACCTTGACTAGGATTACAGTCCTCTCAAGGCTTGACTGGAGCAAGGATCCACATATTTGTTTTATGTTGCTGCATAACAAATTTCTCCAAACTTAGTAGCTTAAAAAATCCATTTATTATCTCAAAGTTTTATAGGTCAGAAGTTTGCGTGGGGCTCACCCGGACTGTCTGCTCAGTTTCTCACAGGGCTACAGTCAGGGTGTCAGCCGGGCCGTATTCTAATTTGGAGGCTTACCTAGGGAGCAGTCCGAGTTCAGTCAGGTTGACGGCAGAGTCCTCTCCTTGCAGTTGTAGGACTGAGGTCCTCATTTTCTTGCTGGCTGTTGACTGGGAGCTGCTGTCAGCTCCCACAGGTCACCCACAGTTTTTTTCCAAGTGGCCTCTTCATGGCTGTTCGTGTTCAAGGCTAGCAGGAAAATAGCCCTTGTCTGTCAGGAGAGAGTCTTATCTGCTATAATCATGGGAGTGACATCCTTTTGCCATATTCTATTGATCACAGGCAAGGTATAGACAGTCTGTCACACTTAAAGGGAAAGGATTGTACAAGGGGATGAATACCAGGAGGCAGAAATCATTCTGGGCCTCTTAAAGGCTGCCTGCTATGCATGTTTTTATCATATTGACCAGATCTTCCAGAACAAAACTAAATAATAATGGTAAGATGGGGGCACCTGGGTGGCTCAGTCGGTTAAGTGTACGACTTCAGCTCAGGTCATGATCTCACTGTTCATGAGTTCGAGCCCCGCATCAGGCTCTGTGCTGACATCTCAGAGCCCGGAGCCTGCTTTAGATGCTGTGTCCCCCTCTCTCTCTCTGCCCATTGCTCACTCTCTCTCTCTCTCTCTCTGAAAAATTAATAAATATTAAAAAAATTTCAAAAAAATAATGGTAAGATGTATGTATGCTTGCATCTAATTACATTTACTTAGTTATTAATATTTCATAAATTGTGTGGGTAGTTTGATGGATTTTTTGTGGACAAGAACCAATTAATTGATTTTTGCATAATCATATTTAGTATTAATGGATCTTATATATATGTGTGTGTGCATTTGAATTATATATATGGATCATATCACATATAAACATATAAGAATCATATATATGTGAATTATTAATGAGAGATTTTGACTTGCCCCTTTGTTTTTTTTGTTTTTTTTTTTAACATTTATTTATTTTTGAGACAGAGAGAGACACAGCATGAACGGGGGAGGGGCAGAGAGAGAGGGAGACACAGAATCAGAAGCAGGCTCCAGGCTCTGAGCCATCAGCCCAGAGCCCGACGCGGGGCTCGAACTCACAGACCGCGAGATCGTGACCTGGCTGAAGTCGGACGCTTAACCGACTGAGCCACCCAGGCGCCCCTTGACTTGCCCCTTTGTAAAATAAATGGCTGTAACCAACTTGTTCTTCGTTTAATTTTATTCCTCCTGTATTTACCATAAGTCTCCACCAAAAATTATAGAAAAGTATGTAATTACTTTGATAAAAGTACGTAAATACTTTCCTATAAACATAATTACTTTGAAAATAATGGTTATGTATAAAATAATGGTATTTAATTTAGAATCTACCTTTTCTCATCATTCATTATATTTTCACTTGGGTTCATTTCACTTTTTTCAGTCTTCTTGTGAGGTAAAGAGGAGATGGTGTGAAGTCATCTAGATTAATAAGGTCCATTTTACAGGGAAGGAAACATAATCCAGACAGTTTATTTATCAGGTCATGTGCTATTTAGAAGGTGAATAATTCCTGGGGCACCTGGGTGGCCCAGTCAGTTAAGCATCTGACTTCGGCTCAGGTCATGATCTCACAGTCTGTGAGTTTGAACCCTGCGTTGGGCTCTGTGCTGACAGCTCAGAGCCCTGGAGCCTGCTTCAGATTCTGTGTTTCTCTCTCACTTGCCTCTCCCCTGTTCATGTTCTGCCTATCTCTCACTCAAAAATAAATACACGTTAAAAAAAATTTTTTTTAGAAGGTGAATAATTGCCACAAAGAATTGAAAGAACAAGAGTTTGAATATTAGAATCTGAATTTTAGGCCTATAACTCAGACCCTTTCATATTTTTTCTTAACATAAAACTAATGCATTTTTGCAGTATTAAAAATTTTTTTTTTTCATGAAACAAGTGTTGTTGAGGATGTGGAGAAAATGGAACTATTGGTGGGAATGCAAATTGGGGCAGGCATTGTGGAAAACAGTATGGAGGTTCCTCAAAAAATTAAATTAAAACTACCCTGTGATCTAGTAATCACTCTACTGGGTATTTACCCAGAATACAAAAACACTAATTTGAAAGGATATATACTCCCCTATGTTAATTGCAGCATTGGAAGCAGCCAAAGAGTCCATCAATTGATTAATGAATAAAGAAGAGTATGTGTGTGTGTGTGTGTGTGTGTGTGTGTGTGTGTGTGTGTATACACACACATATATATATATACACACACACTGGAATATTATTCAGCCATAAAAAGAATGAAATCTTGCCATTTGCAACAATTCAGTGGATCTAGAAAGTATAATGCTAAGTGGAATAAATCAGTCAGAAAACAAATATCCTATGATTTCACTCATATGTGAAATATAAGAAACAAAGGAAGAAAAAAAAGAGGAGAGACAAACTGACTCTTAACTATAGAGAACAAACTGATGGTTACTGGATGGGAGGTGAGTGGGGGATGGGTGAAAATGGTGATGAGGATTAAAAGCACACTTACTGTGATGAGCACTGAGTAATGTTTAGAATTACTGAATCACCATATTGTACACCTAAAACTAATACGACACCCTATGTTAACTATACTGGAATTCAAATTAAAAAAAAACAATAAAATTTCAAAAATATAATATAAAAAAAAATCACCAAACATAGTATAGAGTAGGCATCCCCATCCCCTTCCTGAAGATGGGGTAGGTACAGGATGAGCTGTACAGACTAGGTTTTGTCACATAAGTATATATACCTAGAGGTAAAAATAGCATTTATAGATTTCAGAATGTATTTTTCTCATCAAAACTGTATTGGCTCACCAGTCACATGCAAATGCCCAGTTTCATTCTGTCATCTGTTTCTTATATGTCCTCTCCACAGTTTATGCCTTTGTAAGACCGCACAGAGGCCAGAAGTGGGAAAAGTGCATTGCCTGCTCCCCTTCCACAGTGCTGAATTATAGCAGCTTTTATAAATACTTTTCCTCCTTATCACAACAGTGTATCAGTTACTCCTAAATGATTTCTTTTGAAATGAGGGATTAATTTCTTTAAAAAAAAAAAAAAAGGCCTCAGTCAGATTTCATAAAATTTCAAATACTTGTAACGGGTAAGAAAGAAAGGAGTTTTTCCCCTCCCCTTTTGCCAGCAGCTACTTCTTTGACTTTTCTGCTACTGAAGGAAAATATGAAAGAGAGTCTCAGATGGACAGAAGGGAAAAAGAGCCCAGGGCTCTCAGTCCTCTTAATATTCATCATCCTTTGGTGGGGGGGGGGGGGGGGACGGTGGGGGAAGCACAGGTCCTACCAGTAGTGATGAAGAGTTCTTCCTGACAAAGCAGAACCTGCTGTTCTGTGCTGGGGCAGGGAGGCAAGCAGTTTTCCAGCATTTTTCAAACCACATTCTGCTAAACACACCTATAAGATGTCAGAGTATTGTGGAAAACAATCAGTTAATTTTATCTGTGTAAGTACAGATGAAATAAAAATATTTCTGGATGGCCAGATAAATTTGGGGGACTGGCAGCCCAGAGATTTCTGAATTAATTGTTCTGGAATGAGACTCTGACCTCAGCCTTTTAAAAACTTGTTATTATTGATATATAATATACACACAGAAAAATGTGTATTCTGTAGTTCTACAGTTAAGTGAATACTTACTTACAGAACACACCTGTATAATGAGCACCCAGACTAGAAAGTACACTACGGGGCACCTGGATGGCTTAGTTGGTTAAGCGTCCAACTTCACCTCAGGTGCTGATCTCGCGGTTCCTGAGTTCAAGCCTTGATTGCGTTCTCTGCTGACAGTGCAGAGCCTGCTTCTGATCCTCTGTATCCTTCTCTCTCTGTCCCTTCCCTGCTCACACTCTTCTGTCTCAAAAATAAATAAACATTTTAAAAAAATGCTACAGTGGGTTTTACTTTTTCCATTGAGAGGAATTGCCCAAAGTGATGGTCATTTTGTCCCACGAGTGGTATCCACTAGCAATTAGAGCGAATGCATGCTTTCTGAAGTTTTACTTTCATCTCATCCTAAAGGGAAGTTTGACAAATGAAGTCTTGGCTTTTCTGGTTCTGAGATTTACCTGATATGTGGAGGTAAGACAGCTGCTTAATCTCTTCATGTATAACTTGCCTCATCTCAGAATGAGAACAGTACTAAAGTTATTGTGAGGCTTAAATGAAATAATTTATAAGAAGCCTTAAAACAGTCTCAAGCTACTAATAAATACCAATTTATTGTATCAATGTATGTAGAAACATTTTCATGAGTTTCTACACGTGCTGAGTAGAAAGCAGACATTGGTTCAAGCAGCTTTCCATCTCTTATCTATTATGGTTTGCATGTTTTGAAACTGGGGTCAGCAGACTTTTTCTGTAAAGGCCCAGAGAATAGATAATTTGGGCTTTGTGTATATCACATGATCTGTTGGAACCACTCCACCCTGTAGTGCAGAAGCGGTGCCTAAATGACTGATTGGGGCTGTGGCATTTTTAGAACTTTATGTACATTGAAATTTGAATTTTATAACATTTTCACATGCCATGAAATAGTATTGTTTTGATTTTTTCCCCCCAAAGCATTTACAAAAGGATGGTTTTTTACATTCTTAGCTTACAGGTTGTTTAAAAAAAGCAGCAGCGAAAAAGACAGGCAGGCCAGATTGGGCCCACAACCCATAGTTTGCCAGCTCCTGTTTTTAGAAAACTAAAAATGATTACTATTCTAGTTTCCACTAACTCATTCTAACCTTTAAACTAGCATACGGAACCCACATTTGTTTTTCATTGCGTTCTGCAAACTGAGATTCTTGCCTTTACAGGATAGAATAATGCTTGTTTGTTTATCCTTACTGTCCTAGCCAATGCTGCAAATGCTTTTCAGGAACTTTTATTGAATCCTTATGATGCCTAATATAAATTCCTTTCTCATCTGTTAAGGATGATGAGTTTGAGGCACAGAGAGGTTAAATAACTTGTCCAAGGTTACACAGCTGGTAATTGATATAGGATAGATTTGGCCCTTAGCAGTGTGATCCCAGACCTCCAGCTCTAACCCACAGCCCCATTCTATAAAGGAATTAAAAGAAAAACATTACAGGTTTTCATCTAAAACAGGATTTTTAACTATTTTGAACTATGTACTTCTTTGGCATTCTAATGAAGTCTATATCTAAGAATATGATTTGAAATCATAAAATAAATAGAATTACAATAGGATCCAAATATACTGAAATATGGATAGTAAAATTTAATGAAACAAATTTTTGATACAGTAATGTATTTTTTTGTTAACTCATTAACATAATCTAGCAGCAGGCTTTATTTCTCAAGATTACTATCTTCCAAGTATTCATGATTACAAATGTTTATTTTGGGATATTTACAGTATCTGTAATGTGATACAAAAATACCTGATTTCTTTTGACAAAAAATACTCATGCTACTATTTTGTTGCCTACATTTATAATTGAGCAGAATGTAAAATTTCTGTTATAGGTTAGTAAAATAAAAATATTTTCTTAGCTTCATGGACCATGTGAATTGTCTCTGGGGACCTCTGCTTTAAGAGGTTTTCAAATCTCGTATCATCTGGTGTAATTTTTTTTTTTTTAATTTTTTTTTTTAATCTTTATTTTTGAGAGAGAGAGAGACAGAGTGTGAGTGGAGGAGGAACAGAGAGAGGGAGACACAGAATCCGAAGCAGACTGCACAGAGCCCGATGTGGGGCTCGAACTCACAAACCGTGAGGTCATGACCTGAGCCGAAGTCGGACGCTTAACCGACTGAGACACCCAGATGCCCCATAATTTGTTTTTTTAATCCATGAGGAAACTAAAGTAAGCAGCAAAACTGTACCCAAGTCATGACTGTCACTTTCACATGTGTTCCATTGTATGCTATTGTAATATTTGCTCTCATATATGTCTAAATATTTTCTGCATCATACAGCAGGATTCGTTTGCAAATCTTTGGTTTGGCTTTGTGTTAGTTATAACTGTGTTTAGTAATTTGTTGTATCTGAGAGACATCTAGAATAAAGGCTCAGTTCAGAAGTTTTTCAGGAAATTGTTCACTTTGTTGCCAAGGAAGAGTGGTACAGTAAGTAGTAGTCCCTCATCTGCAGAGGGTACGTTCCAGGACCCCCAGTGGATGCCTGAAACTGGCTAGTATTGAATCCTGTATATTCTGTATTTTTTCCTATACATACTTATGATAAACTTTAATTTCTAAATTAGGCACAGTAAAAACTGAAATTTAGATAAATACTTAAAAATTAAAAATTAGTAGAGTGCTTTTTAGATAAATACTTAAAAATTAAAAATTAGGCACAGTTTATTGACAACAATAAAAATAAAATAGAACAATTCTAACAATCTACTGTGATGAAAGTTAAATATACACACACACACTCTCAAAGTGTCTCACTGTACTGTACTTACAGTGTATTATACTTCTGTACTAACCATGATGATGTGAGATGATAAAATGCCTAAACTATGAGATGAAATGAGGTGAATGATGTAGGCATTTTGATGTAGCATTAAGGCTACTGTTGATAAGTCAGAAGGAGTTTCATCAGCTTGGACCTCAGGTTACTGAAACTGGAATGTGAAACCACAAAGACAGGACTGCTGCATCTGAATGGGTAGTGGACTTGGCAGTTCGACTCTGAGTAGGTCCTCAGAAATTCTGTGTCTTTGTGTGATTCCTTCCCTTTGAGTGTGGGGTAGCATCTGCTCCTAACCGATAAAATGTGGCAACATTGATGGGATGTCACTTTCCTGATTATTTCATACCATATAGGACTCCATCTTGCTATCAGGTGCTCTAGAGACTCTCTTTATTGCTTTGATGAAGTAAGCAACCATGTTGGGAAAGCTCACATGACTAAGAACTGCAGTGGCCTCTAGGAGCCGAGGGCAGCCAAAGCATAGCTCTATACATAACCGTGGATAAATCATGGAAAATAATGTTGAGCAAATAAATCACAGAAGCATATGTACCAGTGATTACGTTTTTATAAATGTCAAACAAGAAAAACTAAATAAGGATAAATATATGTAGGAAACTTACAAAGAAAATCAAGGGAATGATTAACACAATTCAGGAAAGTGATTCTACCTGGTTGGAAGGGAGAATACTGTAGCTAGGGATAAGCATAAATGGTAATAACATCTAAAGTAGTGATTCTTAAACCTTAGGGAACATCAGAATCACTTAGAGGACTTGTTAAAAGATTGCTGGCCCCACGGCTATCTAATTCAGTAGGTTGGAATCTGGCTGAGAATTTGCATTCTTTTTTTTTTAATTTTTTTTTTTTAATGTTTATTTATTTTTGAGACAGGGAGAGACAGAGCATGAATGGGGGAGGGTCAGAGAGAGAGGCAGACACAGAATCTGAAACAAGCTCCAGGCTCTGAGCTGTCAGCCCAGAGCCCGACGCAGGGCTCGAACACACAGACTGCGAGATCATGACCTGAGCCGAGATCATGACCTGAGCCGAAGTCAGACGCTTAACCGACTGAGCCACCCAGGCGCCCTGAGAACTTGCATTCTTTACCTAATTCAGTAGGTTGGAATCTGGCTGAGAATTTGCATTCTTTACAAGTTCCAGATGATGCTAATGTGCTGGTCCGGGACCATCCTTGCAGTGCCACAGATCTAAGGAACTGCTAATTTTCTTTTTCTCAAGCTTGATGGTGGACACATGGGTTCTTACTTATTTTGTTTTGTTTTTGCACTTTCTCTACTGATTTATCCCCTTCAGTATATAAACTTAAAAGCAGAGTAACATACTTTGAGTTGGTAACATACTTGTTATGGCTTTTGAAACACTATGTACTTTTCCTCCTGTTAGTCTCCCTGGAATTGCAATTCTAGCCAGTTGATTTTATGAGCCTGTATCAATAAAAACTGTCGGCATTTAAAGTGATTCATCAACTACTTGCTCTAAGCAGCAGTTCTTTTTCTTCATTGGGAAGTAGCCTACCCTAATTGAGCAAGGGATTGGAAATCAGGAACTTCTGGTTTGCTCTTAGCTGTCAAAGTGAAGATAAGATTGCTTCAGTGTCTTGAGCAATGTCTTTAAGCTTTATAAAAATATCCCCCATCAAATGCTCATTGTGATGATATTTGACACCAAAAGATTTTTTCCTTTTATCATCTTTAGTAGAGTGCTTTTTAGATAATCTAGACTAATTTGTGTTTCAGTGTGGTCTTTGTTTCGCTTTCTTGTGGTTTCCACTCAAAGTGGAAACTCATAACAATTACACATTTTGCTTCTCGGGGTTAATTCTGTACCTAACTTTATGTAATAGATTCTCTTTTTTAATTTGAAAATAGTCGTTTATTAACTGACCAGATTACAAAAATAATCATGGTAGATACCTTAGTTCATTCTTCTAATAAGCCTGTTGATCTGGTCTTCCCTGTTGTCAGCATCTCCACCTTCTACAAAATGGGTGGTCTTCTTTTTCATTCCCCCTCGTGGAGAAGATAACTTGAAGGGCCAAAAAAGTTGTTTGCTTCTTTGAAATGTTTTCCAACAGTATAGATCTCATGAATCAGATCCTCCATGCAGATGATGCCGTATTTACCAAGAGATCGAGTGATCGATGTGTTATCTGTCAAGACAATTTGCTTCTTGTTGATTTTGCCATAACCACACTTGTAGATCAGTTCATTCATTGACTTCAGGTTTGGGTACCTCCATGCTATATATGGTTCCACAATCCTTAGCATGTTAACTGAAGTTTTGTTGAGTTTAACAAAGGTGCCATTGAAGATCTGGTGAAGGCGAAGAAGCTGCAACACCTTTCGAACCTCTGGGCTCACACCATTGATACTTCTGATCCTAATGACAAATGCCAATTTGGGTTCCGTAGGTACGTAGAAGTTGCCAGTTTTTCGTGCCATTCTAGCCATTCAAATCTCAGTTCTGTACATCTGCCTGTATTCCTTGTGGTTAATGCTTAGCTTTTTCATAAATAACCTTCCTCCTTGCCATTTGAAGCATCTTTTGGGCAAACTTCTTTCTCAGATGCTTGATCTTCAACTCTGCGAAATTCCTTCACTTTTTCTTAAGAGTTCCTGGCACAGTAGGAACTTTCTTTTTCTTCTCTTCTGCACCCTCCATGGTTCCAGCCAGAAAAAGGAAGTTCTGTAATAGATTCTCTAAAGACTCTTAAACATTTAATATTTAGAGGTCTTATCTGCCCTCTGTAGAAATATTATTTATCTTTTTGGAAATTACAATACTTCTGTGAAATGAGTCAATTTAGCTCCTCTTTATTAAGATATAATTTAGATACAATAAAATTCACACAGTTTAAGTGTACAGGTTTTTTGTGGACAAATGAATACACCATGTTTTCACCATCTTACTCAAGATGACAGGACATCTCCACCTCTGCAGAAGGTGCACTTTGCCACTAAATCTACACTGCCCGCCTCCCCCACGTTGCACCCCAGGCAACCAGTGATCTGATTTTTTATCACTATAGATTAAGTTTTACGTTATTCTAGAATTTTATATGAGTGAGATTATACAGTGTATACTCGTGTCTAATTTCTCAGTCAGCATAACGTCTGTGTGATATTTGTTGACACTGCTGTTTCTATCAGTAATTTTCTCCTTTTTGAAGAGGGGGAGTCTAAATTGTATTCCATTGTGAAAGGAAATATCACAATTTGTATACCTGTTCACTAGTTGATGGACTTGTATGTTCCTTCTGGTCTATGATGAGTAAAGCAACTATAAACATTTGCATACAAATGTTTTTGTGATCATATGTTTTCATTTTTCTTGGGAATTGCTAAATCATGTTATAAGAATATGGTTAAGAAACTGCCTATTTTCTAAGTAGTTGAAACATTAATATTCCTACTAATAACATATAAACAGTCCAGTTGCTCCATATCTTTACCAACATTTGCCATTTTTAATTTTACCCAGTTTTTAAGTTTACTGATTCTAGTGGGTATAACATGATAACTCATTGTGGTTTTAATTTGCACTTCCCTGATGACTAGATATATAATAGGTTATGAATATTTTTTCCGGTATGTAGCTTGCCTTTCCATTTGTTTTGCAGAGTATTTTGTTGAAATCCAATTCATCAGTTTTTTCTAAGTATGTTTCATATTTTTTGTTTCCTGTCAAAGAAATCAGGACCTATCTCAACATCAGGATTTTCTTCTAGTTTTAGTTTTAGCTTTTTGCAGTTGGAATATGATGAACTTTGAGTTCGTATTTGTATTGGGTGTGAAGTAGAAGGTAAATGTTATATATATGTGTGTGTGTGTGTGTGTGTGTGTGTGTGTATACATATATATATATACAGATATAGATATATAAGTTTTATTTATTTATTTTGAGAAAGAGCAAGAGGGATGAACAGGGGAGGTGAAGAGAGAAGGAGAGAGTCCCAAGCAGTCTCCGTGCTGAGAGCGCGGAACCCAATGCAGGGCTTGAACTCCTGAACCATGAGATCATGACCTGAGCCAAAACCGGGAGTCAGATGTTTAACTGACTGAGCCACCCAAGTGCCCCCTTAATGTTTATTTTTGAGAGAGAGAGGAGAGAACGAGCCAGGGAAGGGCAGAGAAAGAGAGAGACAGAGAATCCGAAGTAGGCTCTACGCTATCCGTGCAGACCCTGATGCCAGGCTCAAATTTACAAACCATGAGATCCCTGGGATTGTGACCTGAGCCAAAGTCAGATGCTTAACTGACTGAGCCACCTAGACACCCTTTCATTTTTTTTCCCCACTTATGAATATATATATATTCAGTCCGTTTCTGGACTTTGCCTCATTCCATAAATCAATATATCTTATATTTGCACATATACCAGATTGTCTTGAATATCCAGAGAGTAAGTTCTCCAATTTTATTGGGAGGGGATTTTTTTTTCCCACTGTTTCGACTGTTCCAAGTTTGTTGCATTCCCATATAAATTTTTAAGTAGCTTGTTAATTTCTCAAAAAAATAAATAAAAAGGCAGGAACCTGCTAGAGGCAGTAGACATTTTGAGGAGCATTGAATTTCCCTGTCCTTGAAAGCTGTATTTGTTTCTCCATTTGTTTTTCTTCTTTAGTTTCAGAAATATTTTGTAGTGTTCAGTGTGAAAATATTGGACATCTTTTTGTTTGCTTTTAAGTATTTTACATTTTTGATGATACTGTAAATGGAATTACTTAAACTTTTATTTTTTCTTAAATTTTTTAAAATGTTTTATTTATTTTTAAGACAGAGAGACAGAGCATGAGTGGGGAGGGGCAGAGAGAGAGGGAGACACAGAATCTGAAGTAGGCTCCAGGCTCCGAGCTGTCAGCACAGAGCCTGACATGGGGCTCGAACTCACGAACTATGAGATCATGACCTGAGCTGAAGTTGGACGCTTAACCAACTGAGCCATCCAGGCGCCCCTTAAATTTTTATTTTTTAGTTATTTATTTCCAGTATATACAAAATACAATAGATTTCTATATATTGACCATGTTTTTATAGTCTTCCTGAATTGATTTTTTAGTTTTACTGGTTTTGTTGTAGATTCCTGATGATTTTTATCTAGTCTGCAATTAAAAACAGTTTTGCTTCCTCCATGCCATTCTGTGTGTCCCTTGTACTTCCTCTCTTGTCTTATTCTACTGGCTAAGACAACTCAATATATATTCTTTTAATTCTAGGGGAAAAGTATTCTGTCTTTCACCATTAAGTATAAAGTGTTGACCCTCTTTGTATATTGCTGAATTTGATTTGCTGATAATCTGTTGAGGATTTTTACCTGTATGTTCATGAGGAATATTGTTCTAATTTTATCTTCTATCTTTGTCCAATTTTGGTACAAGGATTAAAAAGTATTCTCTTCTCTTTTCTGAAAGAATTGGTGTAATTTCTTTATACTTCTTTGAGTATTTGGAAGAATTGACTACCTTTGGGTTTGTAGTTTTCTTTGTGCAAGCATTTGATTATTATTGATTCCCTTTCTTTAATTAAGGCTGTCCACATGTTCTATTTCTTAAGTAATTTTTGGTAGGTTGTTTTTGGCATTTTTCAAGGAATTTGTCTATTTTATCTAAGTTTTTTTTTTTTAATATTTATTTTTGAAAGAGATAGTGTGATCAGGGAAGGGGCTGAGGAGGTGGGGGTACAGAGGCTCCAAGGTGGGCTCTACTCTGACAGCAGCGAGCCCACATGGGGCTTGAACTCACAAAATTTAAGTTCATATCCTGAGCTAAAGTCAGACGCTCAACCAACTGAGCCACCCAAGCACCCCTTTTAAGTTTTAAAATTTATTTCCATATTGCTGTTAATAATACTCTCTTCTCCTTTTAATTTCTGTGTGATTTACAGTGATAACTTCACTTTTTGTCCTTGATATATAATTTGTTGTTCCTCTCTCCCTCTTTAGTCTTTCTGCTGGTTTATCAACTTTTCAAATATTTATTTAAGGAACCAACTTTTTACTTTACCTGCTGTTTGCTTTTTTCTGTCCTTCTACTGTTTGTATATTTAAATTGTGTTTTATAGATGATATCCTACAGTTGGTCTTGGTTTTTTTCACTCCGTCTGACAATTTCTGCCTTTTAGTTGGGATGTTTACTCCATTTACATTTAATGCAATTGTTGATAAGGTTGGTTTTCCACTTATTCCTCTGTTTTTTTCAAGTGTACAATTCTGTGTACAATTCACAGAATTGTGTAATATCATTCCCAAAAGACACTTAATACCTCTTGGCAGCCACAACCCATTTCCTCCAATCTGTATTCCCAGGCAACCACTAAACTGCTTCTTATCTCTGTGTTTTTTCCTGTTTTAGGTATTTGTTATAAGGCTTATCATATAATATTTGCCTTTTTGTGTTTGGCTTCTTTCACTTAGCACAGTGTTTTCAAGTTTCCTCTGTGTTGTAGCATGAATCATGTACTTCATTCCTTTTTATGGCTGAAACATATTCTGTTGTATTGATACACATTTTATCTATCCTTCAGTTCATGGACATTTGCACTGCTTCAGCTTTTTGGCTATTGTAAGTTATGCTGCTATGTATGCACATGTGTGTACATGTTTTTGTATGGATGTATATTTTCATTTCTATTGAGTATGTATACCTAAGAGTGGAACGGTCTGAGTCATATGGTAATTCTTTATTTAACTTAAAAAAAATTTTTTTTAATGTGTTTTCATTTTTGTTTTTTTTTTTTTTAATTTTTTTTTTTTCAACGTTTATTTATTTTTGGGGGGACAGAGAGAGACAGAGCATGAACGGGGGAGGGGCAGAGAGAGAGGGAGACACAGAATCGGAAACAGGCTCCAGGCTCTGAGCCATCAGCCCAGAGCCCGACGCGGGGCTCGAACCCACGGACCGCGAGATCGTGACCTGGCTGAAGTCGGACGCCCAACCGACTGCGCCACCCAGGCGCCCCATGTGTTTTCATTTTTGTGAGAGAGAGACAGAGCATGAGTGGGGGAGGAGCAGAAAGAGAGGGAGACACAGAACTCAAAGCGGGCTCCAGGCTCTGGGCTGTCAGCACAGAGCCTGACAAAGGGACTCGAACTCAGGATCATGACCTGAGACAAAATTGGTCGCTCACTCAACCGACTGAGCCACCCAGGTGCCCCTGTGTTTAACTTTTAGAGCACCATGCCAAACTTTCCCAAAGTGGCTGCACCATTTTACTATTCCACCAACAGTATGTGAGGGTTCCAGTTTCTCCACATCCTAGTCAGCACTTGTTATTATCCATCTTTTAATTTTCACTCTGCTAGTCTCATTGTGGGTTTAATTTGCATTTTCAAATGATTGATGATGTTGAGCATCTTTTCTTGTTCTTTCTGATATTTTGTTCCTCTGTTGGCCCTTCAGTGCTTTCTTTTTGGGTTATTTTTGTTAGTGTGTTACTTTATTTCCTCTGTTGGGTGTGTGTGTGCGTGTGTGTCTGTGTCCGTATCTGTGTGTTTAAGTGGGTCTAGAGCTAGCAGTATGCATCCTTAAATTATAAATAGCTATTCAGGGGTACCCGGGTGGCTCAGTCAGTTAAGTGGGTTCAAACCCTGTATGGAGCTCCATGCTATCTATCAATGTGAAGCCTGCTTGGGATTCTCTCTTTCTGACCCTTCCTCCCTCTCTCTCTCTCTCTCTCAATAGATAGATAGATCAATTTAAAAAAAGAAGATATTCAGAATTCTTATTGTGCCTTTTCACATATTACCTGACGCTTCAGTTTTCTCAATGCCAATAATATTTAAGGTCCCATCCAGCTTCCATTCAAAAAAGGTATTTTGTCTTTTTAAAGATACTGATTTCCAGTTGACTTTTAGTACTTTTTTGTTACCCAACATAAATGATCATAAAGGCATGTAAAATTTATATTATATGTATGCTTCTCTGCTAAAAGATATATTTCATATTTTAATTTAAATTCTTTAATTTAAAATTTAAATTCTTTAATTTAATTAAATTCTTCAAAATTACCATGATTTTTTAACTTATCCTGGCTGTCATGTTGATTTTAGGATGTTTGGGTACGGCAGCCACTATATGGCCCTAGAAAAGATATGTTATTTAAATTTTTTTGTTCTGTGTCTTTGTATGATCTTTAATAAACAGTTTATTTATTTTTTTTTTAATTTTTTTTTTCAACGTTTATTTATTTTTGGGACAGAGAGAGACACAGCATGAACGGGGGAGGGGCAGAGAGAGAGGGAGACACAGAATCGGAAACAGGCTCCAGGCTCTGAGCCATCAGCCCAGAGCCTGACGCGGGGCTCGAACTCCCGGACCGCGAGATCGTGACCTGGCTGAAGTCGGACGCTTAACCGACTGCGCCACCCAGGCGCCCCAATAAACAGTTTATTTAAAAAAAAAAAAAGAATCAACAGTTTCTCAGATGTTCTTAGCCTTTTACTTGTTGCTTTACTTGGAACCAAAATCTTTCTCCTAATCCAGTGCTTGGTGTTAAATGTGGCTTAACTATTCACACATGTATTTCATCTGCTTCAGAAATACTTGTAGCCAATGAAAGAAATGTAATTTTTTCATTTAGGTCTCCATTATGCTACCCATGATGACATGTCTTAATTGTTCCCCTGCAAGTAGACTGTGGGATACCCTTTCGTGTCTCAGAGAACTAACACATGCCTCAAAGAACTCAAGAGTCTTCTTTTCATCTGTGATCATTTAATATAGATTGCAGATATTAAAATGTGTTGCCCTGCATCATCAAGAGGCCAGCTCCAAGCAGCCAAGATTTGTGCTAACATACTTTACTCTGGTCATGCCATCCTTGCAAAATTGGTCTCACCCGCAGAAGCATATACTGTCTGAAGCTAATTGGTGGGGTTCTCAAAAATGGCTAACTTTGCGAGTTTGGAATAAGGAAAAGAGCGGTGTTTAAGAGCATTTGGAACTTTTTCAGACCAGAGAAAAGTGAAACTGGTTGTGTTCAGAACTTTTGGTTAGTTTGATTTTTCTGTTAACCATATTCTATTGAGACATTTCATTATAATTCAGAATTTCATTTTAATTCATTATATTTCAGAAAGATGAGAGGTATTTGAGTCATTAAGAGAGAATTGCATTGAGCTACATAGATGAAAAAGTCAGGAATGTTCCAGCAATTTTCAGCAGCATAGTGCCCATACAGTCTTCTTCCTTTAAGAAACAAAATCTGATCATCCACACAAAATTGTGGGCGTGCTCTTTTTCAGGGGGAGAGAGTATATGGTCTTAATCAAATTCTTGAAGAGCTTTATGTCCTATAGATTAAGAACCACTAAATAGAAAGTGTTAGCCTGATTTTTGGCTTCCTGCAGGCTTTTTGTTTTAAATGCCTTTGAAACATTTTTCCCCCTTTTGAATTTCTGATGTTTTAAGAAAGGGATATAGATTTATATGAGGTGGTTTATCTAGCTTGAATTCTAAGCCCTCAAGTATCTCTTGGTAAGGTATGGAGATGTCTTAAGAAAACTTTAGCAAAAGCAATGTAATTGAAACTGAGTAGGATAATAGGGCTATTGGAAAGGAATCTCAAACATGCACTTCTTTGAGACAAGTAGAGGCTTTCAGACAGATTGTAGGCACAAAGAACAACACTGTTTATACACATTCAGTGTTTGCAGGACTGGTATGCTGGTGCTTCCTTTGCCTCACATTGGAATTAGAAATTTCCCTAGCCTGGTCCAGCCTGACTCCTGCCACATCCTCCAGCGAAGCTGCCATTCTGGTGAAATAATCTCAGTATTATAGATTCCATATTTTATTTTAGTGCAAGAAAAACATGCCTTGTTGCTTGGAGTACTATGTGTACATTAGAAATTATAGAGGGGTGCCTGGGTGGCTCAGTCGGTGAAGCATTCAACTTCAGCTCAGGTCACGGTCTCATGGCTCCTGGGTTTAAGACCCACGTCAGGCTCTGTACTGACAGCTCAGAGCCTGGAACCTGCTTCGTATTCTGTATCTCTTTCCCTCTCTGCCTCTCCCTGGCTTGCACTCTGTCTCTCTCACGTGCTCTCAGAAATAAACAATTTTTTTTTTATTCTAGAAAGCATGTAGTAAAGGGCTATTGTACCAAAGAGATTGTAATCTTCATACACTTTGCTACCAAAAAAACAATTTTAAAAATACACCCCATTTTATTTTCTAATTCACCATTGCCACAGTATCCGCTTTTTACCGCCAGTTTGAGCTATTCTTTGTCCAGCTCCTCCCTCCTGAAGGGGCAGTAGCAGCTCCACAGGCAGTGGAGAGAGGAAGTAGTCCATACCTACTAAGGTTCAAGCCCAGGTATTCATATGCCAGTGCTTATGCTTTGAATGTGAATGCTGCAATCAAATTTGTGAGAGCCTTGATATGTAGGTATTTTGCTGCATAATAAGCTAACTCTGTTCACATTTTCCCCAGTTGATGTATCAATAGTAAGGAGGTAGTGTCTTCTCTCTTTGAAAAAGCAAAATGTTTAATTTCTTATTTGTATAAGGCCCTTTGATTTTTTTTCCCCATGATTATTTCCTCTGACTTTTTCTACAAACATAATTACCACAGATTGTCAGTCAACATGGTACATGCCTCTTTTTAAAATTACATTGACATATAACTTCTTTAGAGCTCCTTGCTTAGTGAGAAAAAAATTTTAAGCAATAGGTGAAATTGTGCCCAGATTTGTTAATAGTTGAGAGATAGAATAACCATCCAACAACTAAACAGCTCTTTATTTTATATTAAATACAAGGCACATTTAGGTACTAATCAAAATGCAGTTTATAGAATTGCCAAACTCTAATCAAGAAAAATTTAAGTTGCCATCAAACTGTCTTAAATGTTTCCTATAGAAAAATTAATCTTCAAAATTTAGAATATAGTATTTTGTGATAAGCTTTAAAGTTTATGTAACAATACAAAATTGTAGTTGCATATAGGAGTAGCTGCTTGTATTCTAGAGAAGTTTTTTCCATCTTTGTTTCTTAACCTGAAATATGAATTAATTAGGTTAGGCAAACACTGAATTTCTTTTTTTGTTTGCCATCTCAGTTACAGATCTAATTTTGACTGCTATCCACTTAAACTGTATAGTCTCTTTTTAATTGCATGAGTGAAGGTAAGACTTGGCTGTTTCACAATCTATACGATTGATTATTAGAACTTTTATCTATCCACCAGAACATGCTGTTTGTGGTTTGAAGTACAACAACTTATTCTGTGAGAAACCCTCTTACCATATTTATCTTCTTTGGAATTTGACAGTATATGGTCCAAGTAGATGGTATAATAACATGAAACTTCAGTAAGGGGCTTTGAGACCCCTTTTTACTTCCTGCTTTCTGTTTAAGATTTGTCAACTATCAAGCCATCAGTTCTCTCCCCCTTTCCTACCCATCCTCTGTAATTTATACTAATGTATTTTTGTGTTTGGGGCCATATGGTTAGGCCTCAGACATTCCACAGCTACCTAGAGGACATCATCAACTACCGCTGGGAGCTTGAAGAAGGGAAGCCCAACCCTCTGAGAGAAGCCAGTTTCCAAGACCTACCCCTTCGTACTCGTGTGGAAATCCTACACCGCCTCTGTGATTATCGGCTAGATGCAGATGATGTCTTCGATCTTCTCAAGGTGCTCAACTGGCAAACCCTTTTCCTAGAGCAAAAAAAGCAGGCAATCAGGATATAAAATCTGATAATGTTAAGAAAAGCTAGTTTGGCTTATGTTCCTAGTCTTGGGACTCTTAATTAATGCTAACAATGTATGCAATGACCGCTGTAGCCAAGGCAATCCAAGCCATACATTTAGATGACTATATGTTATTTTGGTTTAATTTCTAGTTTGGTTTTGTCTTTATGTGGCTGAGTTCCAGCTGACAAAGGAACAGTCAGGCACCTATTTATTCACCCTGTCATCAGCCAAAATTGCAACTAAATTAGCTACTGAATTTTATTTCCCAAGTTTTAAAATTTGATTTTATTTAATTGAAATATTTATTGAAAACTACAAAGACTATAACCCACATATGCAAGTGAGTGAGGTTCATCCCTACTATATACATACATTCATACATGTTACAAAAAATGCTCTTGGAGAAGGAAGATATAATATCTCTTCCCTTCTCCTTATTCTACTGTTATCTGTTTTGGAAGTCTATCTCAGAGGGAGAGTATGAGCTATTGCTTTTCACTCATAGGAGGTCAGTTTCTAATCCTGTTCAGTCAGAAATGATTAAATGTGTTGATGACTTCTCATTTCAGCCCTGCTCATGGACTCAGTATAAAATCATTGTGAAATTTAAGTACAGTCTTAGCTGAGGACTCAAGATTTTCAATAGCAGTGGGGAGGCCAAAATAGGTCAGAGCCTGGGGTAAATTGGGAGCTGTATTACTGGATCTCAGCTAGAATAAGAGGTTACTGTAGGTTACGGTGGAGCTGCAATAGAGCTCACGTGGGACAAAGCTTTCACAACATTGGATTCTACTTTGTTATAATTGTCTTTCCTTTTATGGATACACACATAAATAACAGTAAGGCCAAACCAAATATATGTTCATCAAAATTCCTTTTTTGTTGTTTTGTTTTGTTGGTAAAATGGGGGCAGTGATGGGGGTGGGAAACATTTGAAATATTTCCATATCCTGCTCTTCAGAGAAGGTACCATCTTCCCATTCTATCTGTGTTTCAGATGTCCTGATTGAACATTATATAAGATGCTTAGGCATTTTAAAATATGAGGTCTGTCTGACTATAAATTTGAAATTTCATTTTAGTTTTCCCGTTTTGTTTTGTTTCCTACTTTCCCAAACCTCTTTTCCCTGTTCTTCAACCAAGGGTCTGGATGCAGACAGTCTCCGTGTGGAACCATTGGGTGAAGACAATTCTGGGGCACTCTATTGGTATTTCTATGGAACACGAATGTATAAGGAGGACCCAGTGCAAGGAAAATCCAATGGAGAACTCTCTTTGAGCAGGTATAATCTGTGAGGTCAGGGCTGGGATAGCTACGATACAGAAATGTCATTAAAATTAAATACATCGGAATTCTGCAGCACAAATTTTTTTCTTCTGAAGGAGTCAGATATAACAGCATGTGTATAAAGAGTTGGCAGGGGCGCCTGGGTGGCGCAGTCGGTTAAGCGTCCGACTTCAGCCAGGTCACGATCTCACGGTCCGTGAGTTCGAGCCCCGCGTCAGGCTCTGGGTTGATGGCTCAGAGCCTGGAGCCTGTTTCCGATTCTGTGTCTCCCTCTCTCTGTGACCCTCCCCTGTTCATGCTCTGTCTCTCTCTGTCCCAAAAATAAATAAACGTTGAAAAAAAAAAAAAATTTTATAAAAAAAAAAAAAAAAGAGTTGGCAAAGAGTTATTCCATGCAGAAATAAAAACGAATTCATAATGTAGCCTCTGCTATCAGAATGGTGAAAGATACTGTTGTTTGGACTTGAGGTTCCCAAGGAGTCCCACTGCCTTAACATAGACTGCTCTATACAGCAGGTTGCCCATAGTACCACCACATCACTGCAGTGGTTTTCCTGTCATAATCGACTCGATAGCTCCTTTTTTCTACTAGAATTAACGATCTGCTTCATCAGCATAGGACCGAAAGGACCTTAAAGAATGCCTGAAATGTACGCCTTACTAAATGCTTCCTAAATGAGGAAGGGACCTTGTTTCCATAGTGTCCCAAAATAATGCTACCATCTAACTTTTTTTTTTGTATTAAAAAAATTTTTTTTTAATGTTTATTTTTTGAGAGAGCGAGAGAGAGACAGAGAGAGAGAGACAGAGCACGAGCAGGGGAGGGGCAGAGAGAGAGACGGAGACACAGAATCCGAAACTGGCTCCAGGCTCTGAGCTGTCAGCACAGAGCCCGACGCGGGCTCGAACTCACAAACTGTGAGATCATGACCTGAGCCTAAGCCAGACGCTCAACCAATTGAGCCACCCAGGTGCCCCTTTTGTATTTTTTTAAATGTTTGTTTTTGAGAGAGAGCGAGAGCAGGGGAGGGGCAGAGAGAGAGGAAGACACAGAATCTGAAGCGGGCTCCAGGCTCCAAGCTGTCAGCACAGAGCCCAACACAGGACTTGAACTCAGGAACCCAAGATCATGACTGAGCTGAGTATCAATTCTATTACAGAACATTTTGATTTAATGTGCTATTTCTTAGGGAAAGTGAAGGCCAAAAAAGTGTCTTAGCTGTTCCTGGGAAAACCGGAAAAAGAAGAGGAAGACCCCCAAAACGGAAGAAAGTACAGGAGGAGATTATAGTGAGGTAAGACATTCGTGTTAGTCTATGAAGGTCATAAACCTGCACACTAGAAGGGACCTTAATTCACTTGCTCTTTCATCCTTGATTTTCCTTCGTGCCACTGGAAGGATGTAGGACTTAGATTATGAAGGCTTGGGTCAGAATCTTCATAAAATTACCAAGTGTACACTAGGGCTTCCCTAGCTGCATGAACTACCCTCTCTAAGCCTATTCTTTTACTGGACAGTAGGTATACTACTAATAATAAGGATTAAGTTGAACAGGATAATGAATGTAACAGTATAAATGACTGAAAACCGTGCATGACCTACAGAAAGTGCTCAATATGTATTAACTTTCAAAATTGGTTGTGCCACACGTTTTTTTCATAGGAGTGTAGAGCTAAGTTAATGCTGGTTAACTGTTGACTAATAATCAGGCTTTAATAGGTTTATATATCCTATATAAGTTTAAGAGTTAATTCTTTCCCTATAAGGAGATTTTAGTAGCAAATATGTTTTATTGTGTTTAGAATACAATTTCCTATGGTAAACTACAGGTAAGAGCTTAATCTTAGCAAGGAAACAGATTGTTACATATGGGAAATTTTGTTTTATACATCGTGATCTTTTAGGAAATTTTACCATGTGAATTTTAATGTAAGAATTTTGAAAATCTGGCCTATACTGTATAAATATATTTTCTTAAAGGATCAGATCTATCATTCTATACCTATGGAAGTTAAGTCATATTCTTAAAAATTCTGATAACAGAGGACAAACCACTTCTTTCCTCTAAACTATAGAACTACTAAATAATCTAAATGCTTGAAGTAGGCCGGATTTCTCTTTGTTGCTTATTAACTACTAAGAAGTATTTATTTCTAGGAATCATTATGAATAAATCAGTCAGAATTCGATTTTTTTTTTTTAACTTAAGAATCAGTGTTCCACTTAACTTTCCAGGAATTTGATTACAAAGCATAGCTTTCCTCTATTGGTTTTGTGAGAGATGTTTTATAATCATGTTGTATACACATGGCATCCATTTCAGAATTTTGTTAGCAATCTAGACTTTCTTATAGATTCAGGAAGCTATTTTATACCTATCTCCATTTCCCTGTTCAGTACCAACAATTCAGGTATCTTACTATGAGGATTTTAGAATCATTTTAACATCATATGTGGACTTGTGCTACCCTCTGCTGGTGATTTTATTCTTTAGAGCTCTGTATGCAGTACAGTATTTGTATATTTTTAAATTAAATAAAATTGAAAATTCAGTTCCTCAGTCATACCAGCTACATTTCAAGTACCCAGTAGCCACATATGGCTCATGGCTACCATACTGGACAGTGACAATACAGAACATTTTCATCCTCGCAGAAAGTTCTATAGAGCAGCACTGCTATAGATCATTGAAAACAAACAGAAGGCCATAGAGAGTGACCTACATGATTCAGGTGTACAAATGATGATGATACTTAACACTATTTCACTGAACACTTCTGTATTTAATAATTTAATCTCCAACATCCCTGTGATGTAGGCATTATTTATAGCCTATTTTAAGGAAAGTTAATTAACTTTCCTGAGGTCACATGGTAAGAGGCAAGCCTTGAATGGGGACAGTCTGACTTTAGAGCCTGCGTTCTTAACCTCTACCTTAATATGAGATTAAATTAAACATGCTTTTCTTCAGTATAGCCCTGATCAGGGAGGAAGACACTAGAATCCCTATTGTTTAGGGCAGGGCAGATGGGGCAGGCATTTAACTGGTAACACTTAACTCCTCTGTTTGACTTCCAAAAAAATGTTTTATAACCTAATATTTTCCTGTACATAAAGTGTTATCATTACACTGGATTTGTCTATGTCAGTCTTTCCCCTCAATACCAACACACCGACATCCTGGTATTCATTTATTCAGTAGAGTCATTCCTCCTCCTGACTTTGTTCCATTGAAACACACACACCCTTGTATTAATATTAATTGGGTCTAACTTAACAGGGGAAGCACAGAACAATTTTGAACATGTCTTTGTTTTAATTGGTGCCTCCTTTCCCTGTGTTTCAGTGAAAAACAGGAAGAAACCTCCTTGGCATCCGAGCCACAGACAAGAAATGGTAATGACTTTTGTTGGAGTTTAGAAAAGATTGGGGCACCTGAGTGGTAGCTCATTCGGTTAAGCATCTGACTCTTGATTTCAGCTCAGATCACCATCCCAGGGTTGTGGGATCCAGCCCCATGTCAGGCTCCACACTGAACATATGTTGAGCCTGCTTAGCAGTCTCTCTCTCTCTCTCTCTCTGCCTCTGTCCCTATCTCTATCTCTACACCCCCCCTTTCCCTCCCCACCCCATGCATGCCTGTCTCCCGCACTCATGCTCTCTTGCTAAGATACAAAAATAACTAGAAAAGATTAAGTAAATATGATTGATTTATATTATGATGACAACTCTTTTTCTGGAGCCATGCAAAGCAATTAAGATTATTGCAGTAGCCTTCTAACTGGTTTATTTGCCCTTCTTCAGTTCTCTCTTCCTCACACTTACCTGTGCCTATCTCTCCATCTGATGGATAACTTCAGATCTTCACTTGTACTTTCTAACCTGGGCACAGTGTAATGGGCACATTACATTTGGATAAATGAGCAACTTCTCAAAGACCTATCTTTTTAATGTAAAATGCTATGTAAGGGATTATATTGGATTCCTAACCAGATTTCAGTTCCATAATCCAAATTGCCTAAAACTGGGAGTGGGAGAGGAATATCAATTTATATACAGTATGTCAACATAAATGAAACAGGAAGACTGCAGAAGATCAAATCAGAACCTTTTGAATAGAAAAGTAAGTATATTTAAGCATTTCTATTAAAATCTGTAATTACAACGGTCACAATACTTTTAGGTGTAAATAGTAACAGGAAAATCAAAATTATACATTATCAACTTTTTAAAATTAATACTTTTTTTGGGGCGCCTGGGTGGCGCAGTCGGTTAAGCGTCCGACTTCAGCCAGGTCACGATCTCGCGGTCCGTGAGTTCGAGCCCCGCGTCAGGCTCTGAGCTGATGGCTCAGAGCCTGGAGCCTGTTTCCGATTCTGTGTCTCCCTCTCTCTCTGCCCCTCCCCCATTCATGCTCTGTCTCTCTCTGTCCCAAAAATAAATAAACGTTGAAAAAAAAAAAATTAAAAAAAATAAAAAAATAAAAAAAATAAAATAAAATTAATACCCTTTTTAAAAAAATTTTTTTTATTTCCTGGTTTTGTTCATACCCGGGGGGGAATGAAATTGAGAATAAACAGAAAAAAGGTCCTAGTGGTATCTATCTAATGAACCTATCCTTTCTTTTTTAGGGTCCCAAGGGCCAGGTCAAGGGACCTGGTGGCTCCTGTGCCAAACAGAAGAAGAATGGAGACAGGTCACTGAGAGTTTTCGGGAGAGAACCTCTCTTCGAGAACGGCAGCTCTATAAGCTCCTCAGCGAGGACTTCTTGCCTGAGATCTGCAACATGATTGCCCAAAAGGTATGCAAATAGGTGGTTCCTCCTCTTCTTTAGTAGCTATAAAGCTGCTTTATTTAAGGATGATTCATTAAGTTTTGAATACATTTCTAGCGTCTCCTGGAAGTGCTACAAGCCCTTCACTTTGATCTGGAATGTTAAAAAGGGACCTCATGCCACCCACTCTCCTTCACTGTGGATCATCCAGTATTCTCCTTAGCCCCACAAAATCCTCGGTGACTCGCATTCCATAGTACTTAGGATGGTTTTTCACAGTTTAGAACCAACTTCCCTTCTATAACATTCCTCAGAAAGTGTTCCCCAAGCCCCCAGGTGTATCTCCTATCAGCCTGTGCATACTTCTGTATATATATGCTGCTTTTTTGGTGTGGGGGGGGGGGGGCAGAAATCCTCTCTCTCCCAGTAAGCAGCAAGTTCTGAAGGGTATTTGTCTTTGTAGCTCCAGGGCCACTCTGCCAGCTCCAAGTGTGTGATGCTTTTTCCGGTTTCACATTATAGTTCCATAAATCACACTTTCTATATTTTCATGCATATACACCCTCATGTATGCCTTTTTTTTTTAATGTTTATTTTTAAGAGAGAACTGGAGTGGGGGAGGGGCAGAGAGAGAGGGAAACACAGAATCTGAAGCAGGCTCCAGGATCCGAGCTGTCAGCACAGAGCCTGATGTGGGGCTCGAACCCACGGACTGTGAGATCATGACCTGAGCCAAAGTAAGACGCCCAACCAACTGAGCTACCCAGGTGCCCCGTCTTTTCTCAAGCATCTTTCTCCTTCCACTTCCCTGCCTATTTGAATACTACTCTCCGTAAGATCTCCCGTGTCTCCCAATTTTAGGATTTTCTCCCTTATGTTTTTTTTTCTTTTAATGTTTATGTATTTTTGAGAGACAGCGAGCAGGGGTGGGGGAGGGGCAGAGAGAGAGAGAGAGGGAGACAGAGGATCCGAAGCAGGCTCTGTGCTCTCAGCGCAAAGCCTGACACAGGGCTCGAACCCACAAATCATGAGATCATGACCTGAGCTGAAGTCATATGCTCAACTGACTGAACCACCCAGGCGCCCCTACCTACCACATTTTGTCATGACTTAATTCTATTTTGAGTTGTTTAAGCTTTGTTTAGATTAGGCACCATATCTCACTGTTTTAAACCCCATAACACCTAATGTAAAGCCTTTTCCATGGTGGATGCTCAAGAGTCATTGACTTTGCTTATTTCATTGCAATAATTCTAATACTTCTGACTGTTGCACATGTTCATAGAAGTCAGAAAATTTTGACCACCTGCCACTGAAATCTGAAGAGAAAGAATAAATTAATTGCTGTAGCACCTCCAGGGAAAAACAGAAGGAGAAATATATTAATTTGTTGTGAATCCAGTGATATTTCTAACTTTTCTAAGTGGGTTGGTGCTTTAAAAGGAAAATTGTAGAAAGTCACCATTCTTATTAGAGATCTTACAGAGTGCTTCAATAATTACATTTTCATGGATGAGCAAAAAAAGAATCTCCATTTCCCCATCACCATACTTAATTCTATATACTATAATTATACTTAAGTTTGTGACCTGCTACCCACTGTGACAATTTTTCCAGGAATTGAAACACATAATCTGATTTTTTTTAACTTTATTTTTTTTTTTGAGAGAGAGAACACTTGTGAGAGCAAGTGATAGAGGAGCAGAGAGAGAGAGAGAGAGACAGAGAGAGATTGAATCCCAAGCAAGCTTTGCACTCGGTGCAGAGCCCAACACGGAGCTCAGTCTCACGATCTTGAAATCGTGACCTGAGCCAAAATCAAGAATGGGAAGCTTGGGGCGCCTGGGTGGCTCAGTCGGTTAAGTGGCTGACTTCGGCTCAGGTCATGATCTCGCGGTCCGTGAGTTCGAGCCCCGCGTCGGGCTCTGTGCTGACAGCTCAGAGCCTGGAGCCTGTTTCAGATTCTGTATCTCCCTCTCTCTGACCCTCCCCCGTTCGTGCTTTGTCTCTCTCTGTCTCAAAAATAAATAAACGTTAAAAAAAAAAAAAATTTTTTTTAAAGAATGGGAAGCTTAACCAACTGAGCAACCCAAGCACCCTTAATCTAATTTTCTTAAAGTAACTATTATATGGAGATGGTTTTATAACTTTACGTGACTTTATATATAATGATGACACATTAAATCATCAATAAAGCATATGACTATTCTGCTTAATCCTTCTTTTGTAATTTTTGCCTTTTTTTTTTTTTTTTTTTTAAAGTAATCTCTAGGGGCACCTGGGTGGCTCAGTCGGTTAAGCGTCCGAATTTGGCTCAGGTCATGATCTCACGGTTTGTGAGTTTGAGCCCCACATCGGGCTCTGTGCTGACAGCTCGGAGTCTGGAGCCTGCTTCAGATTCTGTTTCTCATTCTCTCTCTGCCCTTCCCCCGCTTGTGCTCTGTCTCTCTCTGTCTTTCAAAAATAAGTGAATGTAATCTCTACATCCATTGTGTTCAATCCCTTGACCCGAAGATCAGCAGTCACACGTTCTACCAACTGAGCCAGCCAGGTGCTCTTATAATTTCTGCTTTTTTACTGCAGTGTTCAACCTATGATTTTTTTGAATAGATGAACTAAGAAAAAAAAACTTACAAGCATAAAACTGATGGTTTTGATGGGAAAAATTTCAAAAGTTATTCTTTGCAAGAAAAGAAAAATTTTTAAAATAAGATAAACATGAATTATAATTCTCAAGAAACATGAAATTATAAGCCAAATAATAACAGATTTGGTATTTTGAAAGGCGTATAGTGCTATAAATTAGCAAACCTTAGTAAAATAGGGTATTGATTACAAAAACAAGAGAATCTAAATTGTGCAGTAGAAAAATCTAAGGGGCACCTGGGTGGCTCAGTCTGTTAAGTGTCCGACTTCAACTCAGGTCATGATCTTGCGGTTTGTGAGTTGAAGCCCCATGTCGGGTTCTGTGCTGATAGCTCAGAGCCTGGAGCCTGCTTCGGATTCTATGTCTCCCTCTCTCTCTGTCCCTTCCCTGCTTGCTTACTCTCTCTCTGTCTTTATCTCTCTCAAAAATTTAAAAATTTTAAAAATGAAGAGAAAAATCTTAGCAGTTCAGTAATTAGGGGAAAAGAGTTATCACAAAGGGATCCCATCAAAAACTCCAGAATCAGGGGTGCCTGGGTGGCACAGTCAGTTAAGCGTCCGACTTCAGCTCAGATCATGATCTCGTGATTTGTGAGTTCGAGCCCCGCGTCGGGCTCTGTGCTGACAGCTCAGAGCCTGGAGCCTGCTTTGGATTCTGTGTCTCCCCTTCTATCTGCCCCTCCCCTGCTCGTGCTCTGTCTCTGTTTCTCAATAATAAATAAACATTTTTAAAAATTAAAAACAAAAAACAAAAAAAATTCCAGAATCACTTGAATGTATTCACAGGTAAATTTTTCTAAACCCTTAAAATAAGATAACTTCTAAACATTTCAAAAATGAAGAAAGAAATGGGTAGCTACCCTTGTTCATTCAGATACAGATATCTTAGATTCCTATTCTTCATATAAACACACCCTCTTCATTCAGTAATATAAATGTCAAGTCCTTAATACTAACAAATAAAAGCTGTCCTTCACCAAAAGAATAATAATTCTTTTGTTCCTAATAATCCCTAGGTTCTAATATTGGTAACATTGTCTTGGAAGTTTTATCTAGTATAATGATACAAACGAGTCAGAGGCAAAACATTTTGGCTGGAGGAATATGATGAATCTGCTTAGAAGTCTGTTAATTAGAAGTTAGTAATAGTGCTGGGTAACTAGACTTTCTGCATCAGAATCACATTGCACACTTATTAAAAGCTCAGATTCTTGCCAGTATACCACTCCCAACCCCTATCAGAATTGTTAGAGGTGTTATTTATTAATATGCAGTTGTAGAAGCTCTCAGGTGATTATTAGGCATACTGATATTTAAAGATTGCTGAAAAAATCCCATTTACAGTAGCAACAAAACAAATTTTGCTGTGAAACTAACGAGTTGTACATAGTTGATAAGAAAGAAAAAGCTACAGAACTGTTAGTAGATACATATTTTTTAAATCTCAAGTAAAAGTAGATACATATTTTTTAAATCTCATGTAAATATATTAAGATCTCTGTTCCTAGAAGGAAAAAAATTTTTTTAAGTTTATTTATTTATTTTGAGAGAGACAGCACGAGTGGGGAAGAGACAGAGAGAGAATCCCAAGCAGGCTCTGCACTGTCAGCACGGAGCCCAACATGGAGCTCGAACCCATGAAACTGTGAGATCATGACCTGAGCCAAAACTGAGAGTTGGACGCTTAACCAACTCAGCCACACAGGCGCCATGGAAAGATGCTTAGATATCAATATTCACCAAGATAAATTGAGATTTATTATAGCCTTAGCCAAATCCCAAGATAATAAAATTTTTTCTCCAAAATAACAGGTGGATAAAAAGTATTGTAAGATAGGAGTGTTAGGAGAGGTGGATGAGAAGCATATGTATTATCACTTAAATCAGCATATTGGAAGCATTCTGAAGCGTCCTTCATGTAACAGACATGCTTATCATAAATGATTTACTCAAGGCAGTACAAATGTACCAATCTCCACGGTCTTTGCTGAACTTGACATTTAGCAATTTTTTTTAATGTTTATTTAGTTTTGAAAGAGAGCGAGAGAGAGTGAATGGGGGTGGGGCAGAGCGAGGGGTACAGAGGATTCGAGGCAGGCTCTGAGCTGACAGCAGCAAGCCCGATGTGGGACTTGCACTCACGAACTGTGAAATCATGACCTGAGCCAAAGTCGGATGCTCAACAGACCTAGCCACTCAGGTGCCTTGGCATTTAGCATTTAAGACATATGTTCATCAACATTTGTAATATTTTTACAAATGTGTTTGTGTTTATTGTACTTGTTACAGTAATTACACAAATATTATGAAGTCAATAAAATATGAGCATAAAAATTTCTTTGAAAATTTTCCATTAAAAAAAAATCATTGAATATGAGTTGCTTTAAAAACTTGACTCTCTAGGGGCGCTTGGGTGGCTCAGTCAGTTAAGGGTCTGACTTCAGCTCAGGTCATGATCTCCAGTTTGTGGGTTTGAGCCCCGCATCAGGCTCTGTGCTGACAGCTCAAAGCCTGGAGCCTGCTTCAGATTCTGTATCTCTCTCTCTCTGCTCCTCCCCTGCTCACTCTCTTTCTCTCTCTCAAAAAATAAATAATAAACATTTCTTTAAAAAGTTGACTCTCAGGGCAGTGCACCTAGCTGGCTCAATCAGGAGAGCATGTGACTCTTAATCTCGGGGCTGTGAGTTCAAGCCCCATGTTGGGTGTAGAGTTTACTTTAAAAATAAAAAATAAAAAGCTAATTCTCAAATTAGAGCAAAGCAGTAAAAGATTGAATAGGACAAAAATCATTAAAATGATAAGGTTTCTGCATATGGATTACAAATCCAATCTCCTTAACATCTCACTTTCACTTAAACAAAACTGGTAGGGCAGATAATGGCTTAAGAGGTTAATTTATATGACTGACTCATAGGAAACCCCTCTCAATGGGGTACTGCATCATATGATTGGTGAATGGCAGTACATTTATACATTAAGTAAAATACATGCTTGAAGTATATACATTTTTTAAATTCCTTGCTTTAACTATGTTACCCTACCACTACCCATCCTAATTATATTGGCCAAGAGAGATTTTTTTTTTTTGTAATAATGAAAAATGCCAGTGATTCAAATGTGACATTTGAAACATATTATCAGTAGAACATAATGTGGTGCTCACAGATACACCCATTATATATAAAATACAGTATGGGAACACCTGGGTGGTACAGCTCCGTTGGTTAAGCATCCAACTCTTGATTTCAGCTCAGGTCATCATCTCAGTATGTAAAAGCACAAAACAGCTAGGACAGTGGACAGAGGGTTAATATGGCATAGCAGGAGTTAAGAGCTTTTCTTTCAAACTTCATTCAATAATGGTGCTTCCCTTTTCTAGTTATCCCTTTGGATAAGTTACTTGATATCTCTAAACTTTTATTTTTTGTTAGTAAAATGAAAGCTCTAACTACACAGAAGTTTCTATGGGAATTAAGCAAAAGAAACCACATCAGTGTACCTGGCATAGTACACAGCTACCAGTAGGTACTTGGTCCCATCCATTGTTCATGGTTGTAGATAATTGGTGAGAAACCTTGGTAGAAAACTAAATCTTACCAAAATAAATGCAAGTGTGAAGAAAGTTAAAACAGATTAATAAATAAATAGTTCTCTAAATGTTGAAATAATAAAAGAATCAGTAAGCTTTCTTTGGCCATATAAAAGTTAAGCTTTTATGGTAAGGTTTATATAAAAGATCTAAGCTAGTAAAAGTATTTGTTACTAATATTACAGGCAGTAATATTTAAACAGCTTATAAACATTAGGTCTTTAACAAATGAATTGACTCACACAAAAGAGTAAAGTTGTAGGAAAACAAGTTCATCTTCTTTATCAAGACTACCATTCTCCACATTAGTAACTTTTGTCTGATTTGGCAAAGTTTGGAGTCAAGTTGATATTAGCCGCTATTGCTACTAGCATGGTAAACTCGTACAATCCCTTCGAAAGAGAATTCCATGGTAAATTTTCACATTTACTTAAAATTGAAGAGCTCTTCCTCTTGGGGTCTTTAAGCTCGTAAAGGAGTCGCTCATAGGCATATTTGAGGAAACTGCTGTGGTAGCTTTTGTGAAAAAGAGGGTCGTGACACTTTGACGGTTAAGATTACATTTGTACTGAGGCCTCGTCATTCTCCTAACAGGAAAGCTTTCTAAAGCTTCTTTTTAAATCTACCACAATTGCTTTGCAGTATGTTTGCATTGTATAGACCACACCTTTTTGTCACTGACTTTTTTTTCTACCCTTTGTGCCTTTACCTCATTGATTCTTCAAGTTTCAAGACTTTGGATTAAGTGGTACTGGAACCAAACCTGGGTAATGCTGATACTGATACTGAAGCCACAAAATTACTCATCTTAACTGCAAAGCCTTTGCTTACCACCTCAATATAGGTTACATTGGCGAAGCTATGGGGCTCATTCCACAAAAATTCCAAAACTTATGCTGACCTTAGGTAAATACCTAGCGTTAGTTAAATTTCAAAACTCCTTTCTTGAAATGTCCTATAGTGATTGCTTTCAAGCTTTTAAATTTTGTCAAGTCTAATCTTCTCAGGCAGGCTCTCTGATTTCTGGTCCCTGAGTCTTTTTCCCCACTTCTGTCTTGCTACTTTGGTTCTCAGCTGAGGCAGCCACCCTCACTTCTCACTGCTGCCACTGAGCTGCCTTTTAGGGGAGTTCTGCCTCCATCTGCTCGTAATGCCTCCTTTCAGAGCCATTCCCTTCAGTGAAAAGTGGTAAAACATGGCTTTCTCTTAATAATTTGCAACAAAATATTTTTTTTAGTGTCTAAATAGTTAAAAGAGTTTCTTGCCAGTGATAAAGATTGATAGAGGAGACACTTGGTGTCTGTAAGTTTTTTGCTTTTTGTTTTTTTCTTTTTTTCTTTTAAGAAAATAAACTGGCTTGGTACCTTATGGAATTGAATAGTCATTTTGTTGACTGTCCAAAGGATACCTTTGGCTCTTATTTAGGTAAAGCCGTAACCCATGTGCCTTAAAGGCCACTCTAATCCTGGCAGCAGCAGTAGCAGTAGCTGAGAACACCCTAATCTGTCTTTTCCTTTCTTTTCCTCACTTCTAACTATAGGGAAAGCGTCCACAGCGTACACAGGCAGAATTGCAGCCTAGGTGGATGTCTGACCACCTGTCCGTCAAATCCATCAAGCAAGAGGTGAGTGTGTGTGAGAGTAGAGAGGAGTTTTAAGTGTTCAAAAGGATTGTTCCATTTTTATTTCAGGTACTCCTTTTATTCCTACTTTTTTTTTTTTTTTTTTTTTTTTTTCTTCCAACGTTTATTTATTTTTGGGACAGAGAGAGACAGAGCATGAACGGGGGAGGGGCAGAGAGAGAGGGAAACACAGAATCGGAAGCAGGCTCCAGGCTCTGAGCCATCAGCCCAGAGCCCGACGCGGGGCTCGAACTCACGGACCGTGAGATCGTGACCTGGCTGAAGTCAGACGCTTAACCGACTGCGCCACCCAGGCGCCCCTATTCCTACTTTTTAATTTACCTTTTCCTCAATTTCTAAATCTTAGACTTTTATGGAGCATTCTTATACATGAGATGCACTTTTAGAAAAAGAAGTCATTAAAAAGTAAGATACGACATTGCACTCTTTTGGATCTTAACAATTAATTTCCAGTGATGATAAACATATCCATATCTAATATAGGTGAGAATGATAAGCACTATAATAGATATCTATGTAGTAGAAATTCATGACTGCAAAAATGGAAAAAATTAGTAGTGGGCAAAGAAAGGGGAGTTGAGGCAAGCAGAACTATACTTCACCTGAACCTTGGAGAATGACTAAGATTTTGATGGTGGATAGTGGGGGCAGAAGAGTACTACACAAGAATAATATAAACAAAGCACAGAGGCATGATGATATATAAATGTGGTAAAAGAACAGTATATATTTGGATGTGTCTGGCATATAAGATGTGTTGTTATATATAGTGGAAGAAAATGCCAGAACGATGAAATTTTTGAGTCTCCGGACTCTCAAGCTTATATTTTCAATAGGCAGGCAGTAGTTAGTGACGTTATGTCATTAGAGCTTTGTTTTAGGAAGCTACCTTTCTGGTCACACCATGATAAATGATTTTTTAAGGAAACACTGGAAAGTAAGAAATCCATTAGCAGTGTACTTCCAGCAGGAAAGAATAGTGGAATCCCTGCTATTAAAATGTAGGTCTAAAATGGAGGAAATGAGGGGTGCTTGGGTGACTCAGTTGGTTAAGTGTCTGACTTCAGCTCAGGTCGTGATCTCACAGTTCATGAGTTCGAGCCCTGTGTTGGGCTTGTGCTGACAGCTCAGAGCCTGGAGCCTGCTTCAGATTTTATGTCTCCCTGTCTCTCTGCCCCTCCTTCTCTCTCTTCTCTCTTCTCTCAAAAATAGATAAACATTTAAAATAATAAATAAAATGGAGGAAATGATGGAGGTCGGGGAGTGGCAGGTGAGGGTCATTAGTGCATGAGGGTCATTAGTATCATGGTACTTGTTGTTTTGAAAACTATGACAGTTGGGGCGCCTGGGTGGGTGGCTCAGTCGGTTGAGCGTCCGACTTCAGCTCAGGTCATGATCTCGTGGTCCGTGGGTTCGAGCCCCACGTCGGGCTCTGTGCTGACAGCTCAGATCCTGGAGCCTGCTTCAGATTCTGTGTCTCCCTCTTTCTCTGCCCCTCCCCTGCTCATGCTCTGTCTCTGTCTCAAAAATAAATAAAATATTAAAAAAAAAAATTAAAAAAAAAAAATATGACAGTGAAAGAAAACAAATTGTGAAAAAGTAAAGAGGAAGCAGGGTTGAGGAGAGCTTGTGGAATTTTCATTTTTTTAAATTGAGATGTAGCATGGACATGAAAGATGTCCATAAATGAGAAAGAGACTGCATGTAGCTGACTCTGGTAAGATGAAGTGCCTACGAAGCAGGGCCTTGCCATGGAGTTTCTCCCATTTCTTCTAAGTTAAAGACACAAACTTTGATGGGGCAGGAAAACATTAGGAGTTCACATTGGATGTTCATCTATCCTCTGAAGGTGAGAATAGAGATCTAATGAAGACACAATATTTAGGTCAACAACTAATTTATTAAAAAAAGGGTTTCCCCACATCCAGAAGCCGACTATGTTTGGGCATTTTCATTTTGTACCATAGTTTAGGGTAGTTAAATGACTTTAGCAGCACACGTATAGGAAGGGACAAAATTGATACTTACATTTACTGAGATTTAAAAATTGTCAAGGTGGTAAAGGAATGTGAGGCCAAAGGAACTTGATTGCAGGTGATGATACATTTGATTCTGGAAGTCCAATAGGAGAGTGGAATTCAGGGAGAGACAGTCACAATGAAAGCACCCAGCAAGTGATTTCCCTAGATCCCCCTTCCCAGTCTGTGAAGGTTATATAGAAGGGGCCTTGTACTCACGGCCCTCAATCCTCTGAAACCTCCATTTCCTCACTCTTCTTTTACCAGAGGTTTTTCTTTGTTGCTAATTTCAATCTCAAATCCAGACTCTGTGCCGGGCAGTGTGCCGGGCAGTTCTTACAGTCTCTGTACTTTTTAACTTTTTAATGCCTTTTAGCATTATGTTTTCTTGAATGTCACATAGTTTAGTGGTCTTAGAAAGTATGGAGCTTCTTACTGCCTCAGAGTAATGTTTTCATGACTTAAATTCAGGTGACAGCATAATTTGTTTTAGAGAGATCTTATCATTAACTAAATACATTCTACCTTGAGCCTAAAAAAAGGAAAAAATTAATTTACAAATTTTTATTTACTTAAATATATTTGCATTTAACCTTTATTTCTGTTTTTCAGTTCATAGACATGTTCTTGCCAGTAGATAAATTGCCCAACTTTTAATGATTGGCAATTCTGTCATGACTGACTTCAGTCTCCCCAGTCTCTTCTTTCCTATAGTATCATTAGTTTCGGAATGGCCTTTGGTAATTGGTATCCAGCCATAGTTCTCAAATGGTTTTCTAGCTCCTTTTGTTTTGTTGTGTCCTCTCCACTTTCTTCAATACCTTAAGAGTTAACACCTCTTTGAAAGTTCTCTTTCCTATTTTCTGTTCATTGTCCCTGTACTGAGTCCTAAATGCCTTAATGTACATTTCACATTACATAGTAATCTGAATACAGACCTAAAATTTGTTTTTCATGGCTGTAAGCAAAGCTTACTTCAGATACTAAAATTTCTTCTTTTAGTTATTCTTTGTAATATTCTTTTTTTTCTGTTTTCTTTAGTTTTAGTTGTAACTAACCATGGAATTGTAGAGCTCCTGAATATCTGTTCCGGTACCCAGTGTCCTAGAGAAAACCTTAGATGTGTTATGAGTTTTGTGCTTTTGTTTAAGCAGCAGAAAATCATCAGGCCATTAAAACCTTTTAGGCAGCATGTCTGACCTATATTGGTTACCTAGGAGTCCAATCTTTTTGCCTCAAAAAGTCTTTTAATTGTGACTCCTGGGGAAAATATTAGCGAAGGGAGATAGTCTTTCTAAACTCTGAGATTAGGGCTGCATTGGTTATTTTTGTCAGGACACTCTGGACATTACTCTTACTAGGGACCTCTTTGTGGTTGTACGGTCTCAAGTGTGCTTCTAAAGGTGGCAAGGGTTCCAGGGTGTCTGATAACCTGCCCTGGGTGAGGGGGGAGCACGGAAGGGGAGTCTAGGCACTGCTTCAACCGGATTCTATTCATAATACTTTAGAGGATTTCAAAGTGGTGTCTCTAATTAGCTTCTCATTAAAATCCCCCCCTTGATTCTAGCAGGTCTCTTATCTATAAAACATTTAAAAAATAAAAAAATAAATAAAGAATTTAGATCCCCCCCCCCCCCCCCCCCACTTATACAACTGACCACTTATAAAGGAAAAACAAATGCAGTGTCAAACAGCATAAGAATTTTGTTAACCGTTCAGGGTTTTTTTGTTTTGTTTTTGTTCCTTTGGTTGTACTTGTTCTTTAAACTCTTAGTGTTTAAACTATTAAAAATTAAAACATTACTAAAAGTGTCTCCAGGCAGTGAGTCCGATCCTTCAGTGGTATTTTCATTAATATTTGCTTTAGCTTGGGGTGGTGTACTGCTGGAAATGAGAACAAAAATTTTTAATTTTTTTTTAATGTTTATTTATTTTTGAGAGAGAGACACGGAGTGTGAGCAGGGGAGGGGCAGAGAGAGAGGAAGACACAGAATCCAAAACAGGCTCCAGGCTCTGACCTGTCAGCACAGTGCCTGATGCTGGCTCGAAATTCAGGAACGGCAAGATCATGACCTGAGCCGAAGTCAAGACACTTAACCAACTGAGCCACCCAGGCACCCCAAGAACAAAAGTTTTAATCCATGGTACATAGCATGGATTTTTTTTTTCAGATTTGTATGATGCAATTTGTGTAAAATAATAATTGTTGAGAATTCATATGAGATAAGAACTGCTGAAATTAATAGCACATGATGAAACAAAGCCACACACCAATTTACATTCCCACCAACAGTGCATGAGGGTTTCCTTTTCTCTGCATCCTTGCCAACACTTGTTATTTCTTGTCTTTTTAATGATAGCCATTCTAACAGGTGTGAAGTAATAACATCTCATTGTGGTTTTGATTTTCATTTCCCTGATGATTAGGAATGTTTCATGTACCTGTTGGCTTTCTGTGTCTTTTCTTTGGAAAAATGTTCAGGTTCTCTGCTCATTTTTTTTTTTTTTTTTAATTTTTTTTAATGTTTACTTATTTTTGAGAGAGACAGAGACAGAATGCAAGTGGGTAGGGGCAGAGAGAGGGAGACACAGAATCTGAAGCAGGCTCCAGGCTCTGAGCCATCAGCACAGAGCCCGATGTGGGGCTCGAACCCACAGAGCTGTGAGATCATGACCTGAGCCAAAGTCAGGCACTCAACTGACTGAGCCACCCAGGCGCCCGTCTGCTCATTTTTTTTAAGAAGAAAAAGATTGGGTTTTTTTTTGCTATTGAATTGTCTAATAAGCTTTTTTAATATGCTATAAATTTAAGTTACTCAACTGTTGTATCTAACATGCTTAGCATAAATATTAATTCATTGAAAACACAACTGAAGAGATACATACTGTGTAATTCCAATCATATGACATATTCAGAGCAAGTAAATCCACAGAGACAGAGCAGATCAGTGGTTGCCAGGTGCTGCAGGAGTGGGGAGTAAGGACTGGCTGGCTGATGGGTTCAGTGTTTTCTTTTGGGGTACTAAAAATATTTTGCAACCTAATGTAGGTAGTGGTTACATAACATAGTGAATGTACTAAATACCACTGAGTTATGCACTTCACAATTGTTAATTTTATGTGAATTTCACTTTGATTTTTAACAAAAACTTATTGAGAGTAAGTTTTATATAGTTTTTAAATGATGTAGGGCCTCTGATTTAGCAGAAAATTTTTTACATCTGTAATTATCCCAAACTTTGGGATTCCTGCTTCATTGTTACCAAAATAACTTAAGCTATTTATAATCAATTTTTAGTACCTCATCTTAAAAAATCTGCAAGTTCTGGGGTACCTGTGTGGTTCTGTCAGTTAAGCATCTCACTTCAGCTCAGATCATGATCTGGCCTTTTGTGAGTTCAAGCCCCACATCTGGCTTGCTGCTGTCAGTGCAGAGCCCACTTCAGATCTCCCCCCACCACCACCACTCTCTTGCTCCTGTGCACCAGCTCTTATTTACAAAATAAACATTAAAAAAAAATTTTTTTTTAAGTAAAAAATCTACATGTTCTAACCTTTGGGTACTTTAACATATTTTAATTTTTGACTTTTAACAGGGATCATATAGAGGGAGTAAAAAGTCAATAAAAATTAGATCATTTCAGAATATGTAATACTAGTTCATTCCCCCTTACTTGGGAAGGAGTTATTTTAAATCCAGAAGAATTTACCTGCTCTTCAAGAAAACTTGGCGGACTACATTAAAAGACTATAGTACTCTAACAATTCACAAATCATCAGTACTACACTTTTACCTATTTGCTTCAGGCTCTTTCTCTAGGCATTTATTACAAAACTGGCTTTTTTTTTTTTTTTTTTTTTGATGTTTGTTTAATTTTGAGAGAGAGAGAGAGAGAGAGAGAAACCAAACTCAAGTGGGGAAGAGACAGACAGAGAGGGAGACAGAGTCTGAAGCAGGCTTCAGGCTCTGAGCTGTCAGCACAGAGCCCAACAAGGGACTTAAACTCACGAACCGCAACATCATGACCTGAGCTGAAGTTGGACCCTTAACCAACTGAGCCACCCAGGGGCCCCTAGCGTTCTTGATTTTTATATCCAAACTATCCTCCAAACCACCTGTGCTCCAAGTTGATAGCATTCACTTTACCACATTTTTACAAATGTATCACCTTTTATCATCCTTCACTATTTTGTAAGTGAAAATGCTATTTTAGGAGAAGATATTTGCAAACAACATATCAAATAAAGGATTTTAGCATCCAAAATCTATAAAAAACTTACCAGACTCAACACCCAGAAAATAAATAACCCAGTGAAGAAATGGGCAAAAGACATGAATAGACACTTCTCCAAAGAAGACATCCAGAAGGCCAACTAACACACGAAAAGATTCTCAACATCACTCACCATCAGGGAAATACAAATCAAAACCAGAATGAGATACCACCTCACACCTGTCAGAATGGCTAACATTAACAATCAGGCAACAACAGATTTTGGCAAGGATGCAGAGAAAAAGTATCTATTCTGCCCTGCTGGTGGTAATGCAAACTGGTGCAGCCACTCTGAAAGACAGTATGGAGGTTCCTCAAAAAATTACAAATAGAACTACCCTACGGCCCGGCAATTGCACTACTGGGTATTTATCCAAGGGATACAGATATGCTGTTTTGAAGGGGCACATGCACCCCGATGTTTATAGCAGCACTATCAACAATAGCCAAAGTATGGAAAGAGTCCAAATGTCCATCGATGGATGAATGGATAAAGAAGATGTGGTGTATATATATATATATATATATATATATATATATATATATACACACACACACACACAATGGAATATTACTCGGCAATCAAAAATAACGAAATCTTGCCATTTGCAACTACGTGGATGGAACTAAAGGGTATTATGCTAAGTGAAATTAGTCAGAGAAGGACAGATATCATAGGACTTCACTCATGAGGACTTTAAGAGACAAAACAGATGAACATAAGTGAAGGGAAGCAAAAATAATATAAAAACAGGGAGGGGGACAAAACATAAGAGACTCCTATTTATGGAGACCAAACAGGTTGCTGGAGGGGTTGTGTGAGGGGGGGGGATGGGCTAAATGGGTAAGGGGCATTAAGGAATCTACTCCTGAAATCATTGTTGAACTATATGCTAACTAACTTGGATGTAAATTTTAAAAAAGAAATTAATTAAAATATGAAAAAAAAAGAAAAGGCTGTTTTACTTTTCTTTTTGATCATGGATGTGCTTTATATATCTCTTCTGAATTTGATATTCATGTTCCATTTGTTTTGTGGGGGGGCTATTGTTAATTGATTTGTAAGGTATCTTTACATAGTAAGAATAATACTTTGTTGGGGTGCTTCGGTAGCTCATTTGGTTAAGTGTCTGTCTGACTTCAGTTCAGGTGATGATCTGCCTGTTCAGGTGTTCAAGCCCCACATCAGGCTGTTAGCCCCACATAGGCTCTTAGCTATCAGGCTCTTAGCTCTTAGTCTGCTTCGGATCCTCTGCTTCCCTCTCTGTGCCTCCCCCCTCTTAAAAATAAATAAACAGGGGCTCCTGGGTGGCGCAGTCGGTTAAGCGTCCGACTTCAGCCAGGTCACGATCTCGCAGTCCGTGAGTTTGAGCCCCGCGTCGGGCTCTGGGCTGATGGCTCAGAGCCTGGAGCCTGTTTCCGATTCTGTGTCTCCCTCTCTCTCTGCCCCTCCCCCGTTCATGCTCTGTCTCTCTCTGTCCCAAAAATAAATAAACGTTGAAAAAAAAAATTAAAAAAAAATAAATAAACATTACAGGAGTCTGGGTGGCTCAATCCGTTGGGTGTCTGACTTCAGTTAAGGTCACGATCTCGCAGTTGGTAAGTTCAAGCCCTGCATCAGGCTCTGCTGACAGTTCAGAGCCTCGAGCCTGCTTCAGATTCTGTGTCTGCCTCTCTCCCACTGTGCACTCGCTCTGTCTCTCTCTCTCTCTCTCTCTCTCTCTCTCTCTCAAAAATAAATAAACATTAAGGAAAAATATTTAAATAAATAATAAATATATAAATATTTTTTAAAAAACAATAATACGATCACCCGGGTGCCTTAGTCAGTTAAGCATCCAACTTCGGCTCAGGTCATGATCTCACAGTTCGTGAGTTCAGAACCCTTTGTCGGGCTCTGTGCTGACAGCTCAGAGCCTGGTTCCTGCTTCAGATTCTGTGTCTTTCTCTACCCCTCCCTTGCTTGTGCTCTGTCTCTCTCTCTATCAAAAATAAATAAACATTAAAAAAAAAAAATTTAAAGAATAATCATATTCGTTGCAAAAAGAATTTTATAGATATTCTTTTGGTTAATTAAATAATTTACTATTTTTCACCCCTTCCATCGTCTTCAAACATGAAACACCTCCCATGTTTATTTACAGATGATTCTTATGTGACTTAATGCTTCCATTCATAAGTCATTAGCTTGAATTGCTTTAGTCCTTAATAAAATGCTGACCCTAATTAATATCCCCTTGTGCTGGTTGAAGGAAGAATATTTCACATGTTCTCACCTGCTATCCTTTGGCAAGGAGAAGCAGAATACACACATACATTATATAGAAACCACTACAGTTTTATTCAAGTGAAATAATTCCTTTGACCAGGCTTAGTTTTCCTCTCCTCCACTTCTCCCATCCTATCAATTGTTAGGGGTATCTGTTCCATTATAACTTCTCAGCTGGGTTGCAATAATTAAGGACTTGTTGGGGGGGCAGCTACTTGTGTAATGGAGAGAAGGTGCTTAACTAACATTTAGCAGGCAATGGCTAGATTAGCATTCTTCAGAAGAATGTTCCTTAATGTCAGTAGCATCCCCATTTCAGAAAAAATATCCAGTGTATCTCAACTACCTGCTCTGGTTATAGGATAAAGATTTTAGGAAACTTCCTTTAGTTTTACAATGTTAGGTGTGATAATGGTTATTTTGTTTTTCGGTTTGTTTGGGTGTTTTGGGTTTGTTTTTTGGGATTTGTTTTTTTTTTTTCCATATTCATCTCTCCTTTCTCATTCATTTTAGATTTTTACCTTGTAGGTAACAAACTTAGGCTCATAGAATTTGAAAGGTCAAGTGACTTTGGGAAGGTCTACTATCTAGGCAAGAGCACTTCTGAATTCTGCATCAAATGAGAATCTGAACTTGGTTTCAAAGACCATAAAGAAAATAATAGAAAATTTTAATCAGAGCACTTTCAGTGTTCAGTGGAGACTTATAAGTGACTTGTAAAGGTCAATATGCATTTGTCTCTTTTCTCCCTTTAAAAAGAGCACATGTGTAATGTCTATGGTATAAAATTTTTTGAAAATGTATCCAGTACAGCAGATTCCTTAGGTCTTCTTACTACCAAAAAGATGTGTGATGAAAAGCTTCACATTCCTGATTAAGGTTTCCTTAAAATGGAATAGTTAATGTTATCTTTTCTGTGAGGGTATTGTGAATTCTCCCTTTGTTGATACTGGATTCATTTTTCTGTCTCTGCAATTCTATATACAGGGAACAGTTACTCTTCAATAAAAATTTTTCTTAAAAGTTCTAGCTTTCACATCACAAAAGGCAAAGGAAGAATTGAAAATAAACAATTTCAGCCCTAGCTTCACTATTCTGGTTTACAGAATGGCTTGGAACTAGTTATATTGGAAAATATGCAGAGTAAAACTTTCATACATTATGATGTTAATGGTCCTATTTTCCCTTATCTTTTGTTAGATTTCGTAGATAATCACTTTCCCAGTTACCATCTGAAATGTTTATATTAATTGTTTGTGTGAAAAACAAGGGAAGATGATAGCCAATCTGAGTAATTTTATGAATTTCTGTACAGTTGCCTCTAGGTATCTTAAGGCAAAATGGTAGCCCCTTCCACCAAACTCTTAATTTTATTCATTGTTTTGTTTGTAAAGTATTAAAGTTAAGGGTTTTAAAGTCATGCACCCTGAAATTGTGACCCTATGTTCTTCTTTTTTGAAGTTTGTTTAGATGAGAGTACTTTTTAAGATGTCACTTTTCTCAAATAGTAAATATGTAAGAGTGGTGTCTCCAAACTGCCTCAGTTTCTTTTCTCTGGTCCAGCATATTCATAGCATTATCTCCCAAAATGTAGATTGTTGAGAACAACACGTTTACCTTGGTTTAAATTGCCATTGTGTTTTAATGTTCATCCATATATTTATTCTATAGATAAGATCAACTTGTGGGTATAAGCTCCCTACCTAATATTATTTATTAAATAAATTGAATTCAGTGAAACTTGAGTCTTAGAGCAGAGAACTGATCTTACATGATTGTGTATTGACTCTATACACTTGATTGGCTCTTTCCAGGAGACCCCTGTGCTTACCAGAATAGAAAAACAGAAGCGCAAAGAGGAGGAGGAAGAACGTCAGATTCTCCTAGCAGTGCAGAAGAAGGAGCAGGAGCAGATGTTAAAGGAAGAGAGGAAACGAGAGTTGGAGGAAAAGGTCAAGGCAGTGGAAGGTACGTAGGTTCTGCACAGTACATGGGGTATGGGAATAACCCTCCTCTGGCAATTTCTATTAAATATCTTGTTAACTGTGCTGTGTTTTGGATCCAGTCTTCTTACATTTGCTTTCCTTCTACAGCACTTGTATTTGTCATTCTTGGTTTTCCTTTCAGTCTCGTGCTCCTTCCTCTCATCTATATACATTCCTCATGTAACATAGAAAACAATACTAAAGTATTCATGACAAGTTTCACAGAAATAACTTTAAGCACAGTTGAAATGTGCTAAAGAAAAGTCTTACAGATTTTTTTTCATGTATGGCACTATACAAATTTAGAATATTACCATTAATTTTATTAGGACAGAATAGTTTTCTCAGACTTACGTCCAGGTGTTCGTCTGGTGTAATGAGATTTTTCTTTCATTTGCAATTAATACGAAGGATAATGACTGTCCCTAGATGTGTCAGATAGCAGTTGTATTTATAAGCTGAACCTAATAAATCATGTGGTAACAGATCATTTGGCTTAGCTGAATATAGATCAGTATTTCTTTTCTTTTAAGTAAATGTATTGAATATTTTAAGTTTTTTAATAAAACTACATGGCCTGTGTTTTCCTCTTTAATGCAGTGTTTCATTGCAAAATTTAAATAAATTTTGGGTGTGAAATTTAATGGATTCTGGCCTTATTAAGTGCTTTTCTTCCTCCCATTAAGAGGAAGTGGTGCCTTCTGTTTCTTGATAGGTTAACCCCATTCCAACTTTGATCATTTCTTCATTATAAAACCCTTAGGGCATTTAATCTACAAATTTAGCCTGTGTCACAGTATGTAGTATGTCCTACTTGTAAAATATTTCATAGGTTTTATTTCCAGTGCTAGATTTAAATTCCTTGAGACAGCAACTATGGCTTTTATTCCTTTATATTTTTTAAGGGGATTCTGTAATTTTCACTGGGACTCTTAACTGGCTACACTATTGTCATTTGACTTTTATACAAACAGGTTTAAAATTTATTTTTATGGCTTAGTATCTATACCTGTATGATTAATAATGCCTATGTTATAGATTGTTCTTTAAATCAACAAATATATTTAGAGCACCCATTCTATGCCAGGTGTTGTTCTTGGAATATAGATATTAAACAGAATAAATTAATCGTTTCATGGAGTTTCCATTTCAGTGGTGGGAAGAAACAATAAACAAATATTGTAGAATCATCAATAGTAGTGAAAGATCTAAAGAAGAAAACAGGTTTAGAGATAAAGAGTGACATGATGCAGGTGGCATTTAAATAAGATTGTCACGAAAGCCCTCTATGTGGACATCTACGTGGATCGGTCAATTAAGTGTCCTACTCTTGGTTTCAATGATCTTAGGATCAAGCCCTGTATCAGGCTCTGCACTGACAGTGCCAAGTCTGTATGGGATTCTCTCTCTCTCCCTCTCCCTCTCTCCCCCCCGCCTCCTCTTACTCCCTCCCTCCCTCTCTCCTCCCACTACCTCCCTCCCTGTCTCCCTCCCTCTGCTTGCACACGTGCTCGCGCGCTCTCTCTCTCCCTCCCTCTCTCCCTCTCTCTCCCTCTCTCTCCCTCTCTCTCCCCCCCCCGCCTCCTCTCACTCCCTCCCTCTCCTCCCACTGCCTCCCTCCCTCTCTCCCTCCCTCTGCTTGCACACGTGCTCACTCGCTCTCGCTCTCTCTCTCAAAATAAATAAATAAACTTAAAGCCCTTTCTGAATATGTGACATATAGTAATGAAGTGAATGAAGGTCCCATATGAACATCTGATGGGAGAAGAGCATAGCAAGCAGAGGAAATAGCAAGTGCAAAAGCACTGTGGAGGGAATATACAGGGAAGAAGGTCATTGTGGCTGGATCAAAGTGAACAAAGCAGGGGGAAGATTGGCAGGAAATGAGTTCACAGAGATAACCAGGGGTCAGACCATGGCTTTGTAGACCTTGTTAGAAGGATTAAATTAAAAAATGGGTAGTCCCCAGCACACAACAAGCTCACAAATAATAGTTATCATGGGGGAACTGTAGAGAGAGTTTTTACAGGCTGTAAAATAGCAACAAACTTTTCCTGAATTCTTAGAAGCTAAGTGAAAAGGGCAGGGAGAATAATGGATTTTTTTATTGAGAATTTATTCACTGATAACTTTAAAGTTTAAAATAGTTAATTCAGAGAAATAAGCTTTTTGTGACAGTAAATTCAAAGAGGATTTCATTATGTAGGTCCTTTTACCATAACGAATAATATTTATCTGTGGTGATGGTAAAACAAAAAATTTTACACTGTTTAAGATCAGTCTGTAAAGGGAGCACAGAACCTATCAGTTAGTTTTAGTCTATTATATGTTTCTCTTTCTACCCTGTCATCCCAGCAGTGTTGACAGGCAGTCACTAGAATAGGGATCCCCTGAAATTGCTGGCAAAATTAATGTGATAGGACATGAACACATATTTCCAAGGAAAGGGCTCATAGCTTTCATTTGTTTCAAGAAATTTGAAAAGTGAGAAGTGGATTAAGAAAAAGTAGAAGCCAAAAGATGGAAAGAACCGAAATGTTCAGAAATGCATGAATGGATAAACAAAGTAAGGTTTATACCGATGATGGTTTATTATTCATCCTTAAAAAGGAATGAAATTCTGACACAGTCTACAACATGGATGAACCTTGAAGATATTATAATAAATAAAGTAAGCCAACAGGAAGGAAATGGGGAGTTCTTACTAAAGGTACAGAGTTTCTAATGTTTAGGATGATGTAAAAGTTCTAGGGGCGCCTGGGTGGCTCAGTCGGTTAAGCATCCGACTTCAGCCAGGTCACGATCTCGCGGTCCATGAGTTCGAGCCCCGCGTCAGGCTCTGGGCTGATGACTCAGAGCCTGGAGCCTGTTTCCGATTCTGTGTCTCCCTCTCTCTCTGCCCCTCCCCCGTTCATGCTCTGTCTCTCTCTGTCCCAAAAATAAATAAACGTTGAAAAAAAAAAAATTAAAAAAAAAAAAAAGTTCTGGAAATGGTAACAGTTGCACAATACTGTGAGTGTACTTAATATTACTGAATTGTACACTTAAAATGATTTAAAAGGTAAATTTTACTCTTTTTTAAAAGTTTTTTTAAGCCGGGTCACCTGGGTGGCTCAGTCACTTAAGCATCTGACTTCGGCTCAGGTCACAATCTCTGGTTCGTGGGTTCAAACCCCACATTGGGCCTGCACTGACAGCTAAGAGCCTGGAGCCTGCCTCAGATTCTGTGTCTCCCTCTCTCTCTGCCCCACCCTCGCTTGCACTCTGTCTCTGTCAAAAATGAATAAACATTTTAAAAAGGTTTTTTTTTTTAAACCAAAAGAAAGAAAAGCCCAAATAAATGCACTGCTTTTTATTAGTATGATACTTGTATAGGAAGTAAAACTGGATTGTGACATAAATATTCATACCAAGTTGAACAAATCAGTATGGAAATGGACATCATTGAGACTTTCTCATCTCTCAGTATGGTTGATATGTAACCTAAATATTCTTCTTGCCTCAAATGCATAGAAATTCTTTATTCTCCTTAATGTTTATTTATTTTTGAAAGAGAAAGCATGAACAGGGGAGGGACAGAAAGGGGGACAGAGGATCTGAAGCAGGCTCTACATTGACAGAAGCAAGCTCAATGTGGAGTTCAGACTCACAAACCATGAGATCATGACCTGAGCTGAAGTCAGATGCTCAATCTACTGAGCCATCCAGGTGCCCCTCAAATACATATAAATTCTATTTGTAATATATATGTTACAATATTTTGTCTAACATTGTAAAAACACCCTTTTTAAGAACATATGAGGGTGATTGGGTAGCTCAGTTGTTTAAGTGTCCAACTCTTGGTTTCAGCTCAGGTCATGATCTCATGGTTTCATGCGTTCAAGTCCCATGTCAGGCTCTGCACTGCCAACACAGAGCCTGCTTGGGATTCTCTCTGTCTTCCTCTCTGTCTTCCACCCCTCCAACAGGCTATCTCTGTCTCTCTCAAAATAAATAAATAAGCTTAAAAAAAAAAAAGCATATCTGATATCTTAGCCAAGTAAAGGAAGTTATCAGGCACTGTTTTTATGGTAACTAAAAACAGGATAAGTTGTGGGTATGGAGTGGTCTGTCTAGGGAAGCTCTACCCCTACCCCAGAAATGACAACCATCAGTAAATTCCTGACAAGGATGAAGAGGTGATAAGAATTTCAAAGCAAATAAGGAAGCACCACTGTGAGCAGTAGTTGTTGGTAGTTACAGCAGACAAAAAAGAAATAGATTCAGTACTATCAGATATTTAAAAAAGAAGATATTGGAAACATAAGGAAAAAGTAACCTTGTTGAAAATGACAGGCAGATTCAAGGAAAAAATTGAACTCCTAGAAATGTAAGGTATAGGTTATTGGAATATTAAACAGCTTTGTGTATGTGTGAAAAGAGAATCAGTCAACTAGAAGGTATGTCTGGGATATTACATGGAATGCAGCACTAAGATAAAAAGTTACTTGTTAATCTTTCAGTGTCCAGTCATGAAAACAAAACTTATGCTAGATATTTCAACACAAAGAATTTTACTTTTTTTTTTTATGTAAAAAAGAGAGAGAGAGCTCGTGCACATACATGAGGGGAGGGGCAGAGAGAGAGACAGAGAGAGCGCGCGCGCGAGAGAGAATCCTAAGCAGGCTCTGCGCTGTAAGCGTAGAGCCCAACATGGGGCTCAGACTCACAAACCACGAGATCATGACCTGAGCCAAAATCAAGAGTCAGATGCTAATTGACTGAACCACCTCAACACAAAGAATTTCAAATGGGTCTTTGGTTAAATGGAAGTTAGAAAAATAAAAGAGTTAAAAGAGACTTGTGAGATAGCACAAAGAAGAGCAAAGAGAAGAAGTTAGGTTATCACAACCTAGAAGTTGAGGGGCTCTGCCCAGTTGGAACAGGCAAGCAGCAAGCCTGGTTCTGGGACTACCAAAAAGAACCCGCTTATCAAAACCAACTGGGTTGGTTCATCTGGTCCCAGATGAAGGACCATTCCTAGCATGGTGTTGAACAGCGATAACAAACAGGAAGAAAGAAAACCCTTCCCCTCATCCTATCATTCTTCCTCTGGCACTCCCTTTTGGCAAAATATAAAACTAGCAAAGAATGGAAAAATAATGGATTTAGAGCTTACAAGCTTGATATTGATAGCTTAATAACTTAGGTGTTATCTAACATGAAAAATCCAGTGTGTGCCTACTATAAGTTCTAAAATGAAAGAATCAAGAGAATGGGGCAGAGAAAATATTTAGAATGGTTGAGAATTTTCTTGATTTGATCAAAAACACAAATCCTCAAAGTTAAAAGAAGAAGAAATGTAAACTGGATATAAATTACATGTAGACCCATGGTAATGAACTATAGAACCTATGACCCACAGATACTTGAAGTAATCAGTTTGGAGGGGCACCTGGGTGGCTCAGCCAGTTGAGCATCCAACTTCGGCTCAGGTCATGATCTCGTGGTTTTGAGTTTGAGCCCCATGTCAGGCTCTGTGCTGACTGCTCAGAGCCTGGAGCCTGCTTCAGAATCTGTGACTCTCTCTTTCTCTGCCCCTCCCCCACTCACACTCAGTCTCTCAAAAAATAAAGGTTAAGAAAATGTTTTTATAGTAATCAGTTTGGAAAAGATAAATTACCTTAAAGGATGTTCTGTAACAGTGATAGACTTCTCAGGAGTAATAATAAGATTCAGGAGAAAATGGGTTGAATTTTATATTAATTTTCCAAGCCTCCATAACTAGATAGTTTAAAACAGAAATTTAATTTTCTCATAGTTCTGGAAGCTAGAAATCTGAATTCTAGATTATGGCAATCTCCATAGACTTACAATAGAAGGGAACTTCCTTAACCAATGTCCACTTTAATGGGAAACATTAGAGGTATTCCTTCTTAAAGTCAAGAAGAAAAGATTTTTTCTATCATTGCTTTTATTCTGTATTGTATTGTTTCACAGGGTGTTCTCTACAAAGGAAGAATATTTGTGTATTTATATTATAGAACTGTATACATATTAAATGTATAGTTTAAGGAATGTATGATTTGAAACTCCAATAAAATGTCAAGAAACTATCATAACTAATAAGAATAAAGCCAAGTAGTTGGATTCATTTTAAGTGTTAATATGAATAATTTGTAAACATGACTTAATAACAATGGGAATTTTTACTACACAGATAGTGGCCTCTAAATATCATTTCCTTCCAGAAGGAACCAAGATTCTTTGGAGAAATGACTGATTTCAGTACTAGGGCAGAAAAAATATAAGGTGTGAGCCTAGATTATTTTATAAGAGAAAGCAAGGAAGCATCAAAGACTCCTGAAAGTTCTATCAAAAGATATATTCTCACTGGCCAACATTGGATTTTTGTTTGTTTGTTTGTTTGTTTTATTTATTTTTGAGAGCGAGACAGAGTGCGAGTGGGGGAGGGGCAGAGAAAAGAGGGAGACACAGAATCCAAAGCAGGCTCCAGGCTCTGAGCTGTCAGCACAGAGCCCGATGCGGGGCTCAAACTCATGAACCATGAGACCATGACCTGAGCTGAACTCAGATCTGAACTGACTGAGCCACCCAGGCACCCGATCATTGGATATTTTTGAGCACTAAAAAAAGAAAATGAACAAAAAACATGAAATAAGTTTAAAATCTAGTTTATTTTTGAGAGAGTATGCACCCATGGAGTGGGTAAGGGCAAGATAGAGAGAGAAAGAGAGAATCCCAAGCAACCTTCATGCTGTCAGCTTGGAGCCAGATGCATAGGGCATCTGTAGGGCTCAGTCGGTTAAGCATCCAACTTTGGCTCAGGTCATGATCTCCCAGTTTGTAGGTTTGAGCCCCATATCAGGCTCTGCGCTGACAGCTCAGAGCCTGGAGTCTGCTTCAGATTCTGTGTCTCCCTCTCCCTGCCCCTCCCCAGCTCATGCTCGCGCGCTCTCTCTCTCTCTCTCTCTCTCAAAATAAATAAACATTAAAAAAAAAGAAAAAGAATGATAACACTGGTGGCAAGAACTTAAAAAGAAAGAAAGAAAACAACTGTGAGATCATTGACCTGAGCTGATATCAGGGGTCAGATGCTTAACCAACTGACTTACCTAGGTGCCCTCATAATGATATTTTATAAAAATCAATGATTACCTTAGGAGTTTAATGGGACAACTTGTTATTTTCAGACCTAGTAAAATAGAAAGTCTGACAGACTATATTTGAGAATATGCAAATAATTGGTGAGGAAAATAATTTGGTCAATAAATAATGGCAATTATAATAGAATAACAAATAATAAAAAAAATGGACCTGGGCAGAGCTTTTCTCAACCGAGGCTTCCAAGAGACTATTAAACCCTAAAGTAGAGATCAGCTAACTTTTTTTAAAGTTTTAAAATATAAAGCTTTTTATTTATTTTTTTTATTTATTATTTTAAGTAGGCTCCATGCCCAGTGTGGAACTTGAACTCACAACCCAGAGATCCAGAGTCATATGCTCCACTGACTGAGCCATCCAGGCACCCCTGAAATCAGCTAACTTTCTATAAACGGTCAGATAGTAAATATTTTAAGCTTAGAGATAATACAGGGCTGTGTTCCCATTAATCTTTCATTCTTTCCCTCTTTTCCTTTCTTTTTCTTTTCTTTTCTTTTTCTTTCTTTTTCTTTCTTTCCTTCCTTCTTTCCTTCCTTCCTTCCTTCCTTCCTTCCTTCCTTCTTTATGAAAACAATCAGCTAACCGTCCTACATTCTGTAGTTTGCCATTTGCAAACCCCTGCCCTAATACATCCATCGTATTTAATGAACTGACTTCTCTCCTATGCATTTTTACTAGGTATATACCTTGAAATTACTGAGAAAATGATCATACAAATAATTTTGTCTGCAGCTTAATTCTATTTTGGAACTCTAGTTAATCATCAATTGAAAGACTTATGAGGAACTTAGTAATGGAAAGATGAAGTTAACGCTGATATAATACAAAATCACAAAAGACGGATAAGTAGATATTATATCTGCTGATGTAATGAAAAAAGATATATACAACACCATCTATGAAATAATATTGCCCAAAAAATCAAACATGTTTGTCTGATCAAAGCCTCTAGATATAATTCAATTTACAGAAATCCAAGAGGTATGGGAACACATTAACACCACAGTGAGGATGCCATCAGCTAAATCCAGAATGCAGGAAATTACACAAAGACAAAATGACCCAATTTTTCCAACAAATTGGAGGGAACACTATTACAAATTCAGCTAAATTTAGACACAGACAAATGCAGTATATAGACCTTTTTAGTTTTGATTTGAACAAACCAACTTAAAAAAATTATTGCACTTGGGGCGCCTGGGTGGCGCAGTCAGTTAAGCGTCCGACTTCAGCCAGGTCACGATTTCGCGGTCCGTGAGTTCGAGCCCCGCGTCAGGCTCTGGGCTGATGGCTCGGAGCCTGGAGCCTGTTTCCGATTCTGTGTCTCCCTCTCTCTCTGCCCCTCCCCCGTTCATGCTCTGTCTCTCTCTGTCCCAAAAATAAATAAATGTTTAAAAAAAAAAAAAATTATTGCACTAGAGAGAAAGTTTGACCTTGACTCAATGTTTGATATTAAATAAATCCTTTTACGTTCCTAAAGTTCATACAGAAGAGCAAAGGGCTAAGAATAGCCAAGATAATAATTTCCAAAAACAGTATGGTGGGGACACTTATTTTACAGATAACAAAATAAAAATAACAGTGAATAAAAGAATGGTATTGGGGTGCCTGGGTGGCTCAGTCAGTTAAGCTACAGGTCAAGATCTCACAGTTTTGTGAGTTCTTGTCCTGCACTGGGCTCGCTGCTGTCAGCACAGAGCCTGCTTTGGATCCTCTGTCCCCCATTCTCTCTGCCCCTCCCCTGCTGTTTCTCTCTCTCTCAAAAATAAATAAAAACATAAAAAAAGAGAATGATATTGGCATAGAGATAGAGATGAACCCAGTAAACTACATAGAAACAGGCCTTGGGAAGGAATGTGGGTTCTCCAGTACCACATAACCAGTACAATTGCTTACTAATCAGAGGAAGAAAATTTATGTCTGCTTCCCATTTGTGTTCCAGATGAACTAAAGGCCCAAACCAAATTGAAGACAGTATAGATGAATGTCTTCAAGATGTCAGAATAAAAAAGAATGTTATAAGTACAAAAAACACAAGCTATAAAGGGAGCGAGATTGATGTTCGGCTACTCAAATTGTTCAAAACTTACATATGACACAAACATAAACAAAGTGAAAAGATGAGTCAAAGTGGAAGATTTTTTTTTTTTTTTTTTTTTTTTTTGAGAGAGAGAGAGAGAGGGTGCAAGTGAGTAAGGGGCAGAGAGGGGAAGAGAGAAGCTGGGCTCACCTGATGCGGGTCTGGGACTCCTGAACCGTGAGATCATGTCCTAAGCCGACGTCAGATGCCTAACTGACTGAGCCACCCAGGCACCCTGGAAGAAGATAATTTTAACACATAATCAACAACAAAGTCTTATTATCCAGATTATTAAAAGCATTTATCTAAATCAGAAACGTAGCAACCCAAAGAAAATAGGGCAAAGTAATCACTCCAGTCAGGAAAATGCAGATGAAAACATCAAAATTCCTTATCAGTACTCAGTAGTTTGGCAAAAATGCGCCTTTTATCCTACCAACTGAGTGTGAGTTCACTCAAATTGCTGTTGAGAGAATAGCTGTACCCCTTTGGAAATCACCTTGAGCAAGCCTGATGAAGTTCACTATCTGGAAGTTCCGCTGCTAGTTGTGGACCCTAAAAATCTCACATGCATGCGTGAGAAGATATGTCAAAAGAATTGTCATTATAATACCATTTACAAGATGCAGACATTGCAACCAACTGGAAAGTGGATTATTAAGCTGTGGAGTACTGTATTAAAGTTAATAAAGCAAAAATCTTAAAATCTGCCAGTTTGTTAGGTTCATGGATATTCATTAACTTGGTTACATTGTTCTTTAATCTTGAAATCGTTTTTTAAAAAGTAATATTACAAGTCATTGATAGCCAAGTGCCTTTCACTAATTAAAGCAGATAAAGATTTAAGTTTATAAGGGATAATGTAAGAACAAAAACAAAATTAGCAGGGTCATGTCATACTCATAGCAGTGGGCAGATGTGGAGTCTGTCTCTCAGGTAAGAAAATAGAAGGTCTGTCCTGGCTTCTCCCTTCCATTTTTGTGTCTTTCTGTCTGACAGTGTTCTTTATCTTCCTGGCTCTTTTCTTTACTCCTGACCTTCCGGTTCCCTGCTGGCAGTGAGTGTCCCATCAGACTAATAGTGGAATGCCAAGTGTGTTTCTCATGGCTGTGGCTGTGAGCCAGAAAAAAAATCATCCATGCCTTCCAGATCTTTGCCCATTCCAGCTGGCATCTTTCTCTTTTTCCCAGCCAAATTTATTACTACCCTGGCTTGGTAGGGTCCAGCTGCCAGTGGTGGGGGTGGATTGAAGAGCAAAGACAATTGGGGTGCAAGGATATTTTTGCAAATGCAAAACCTTGAGTGCTTACATGTGCATATAAAATCTTATATATGTTTTGGATTGAGAATCTGGTCCTTAAAAGGGTATGTTGCTTTTCTGAGAGAACTAGGAAAGTCCTCAGGTATTGAAAGAAGGATCATCTTCATTCAATCTTTTTTTTTTTCTTTTTCTTTTAATTCTGTTTTTTCTTCAGCCTTGCTCTTTCCTCCCTCTCCATCCCAGTGCCTGCCATACCACCCTCATCCCTCCCCCCCAACCATTGATTTCACTATGCATAAAGGAAATGAGTTCCACAGATTATATTTTTCATAAAGCATTCCTTCTATAGAATCATCCTAATTATCAAAAGAGGATGGCAGAAGAAGCAAAAATAATTTTATGATACTGTTTTGGTGATCTTTGTTTCTTCTCAAAATGCTTAACATATAATCTAATCCTCTAAAAAGCACTTACCTCACTTGTACCGTAATGCACTGTGTTCATTGTAGATCGAGCAAAGAGGAGAAAGCTCAGGGAAGAAAGGGCGTGGCTGCTGGCCCAAGGGAAGGAGCTCCCCCCAGAACTTTCCCATCTGGACCCTAACTCCCCCATGAGAGAAGAAAAAAAGACTAAAGACCTGTGAGTATTTAATGATACTAACAGTAGCAAACAGTAACATTTAGGAAGCACTCAGGAATTGTGCTAAGCATTTTGCTCATTTAATTCTTACAACAACCCTGTGTGGTAGGTAATATTCAGTGTTCATAAGCTTCTCATTCTTCTGTATGCCTTTCTGTATTACTGTTATTTAGATTATAAAAATATTCATTAAGGGAAAATATAGCCCAAGAAATAATGTGTTATGAAATAACTAACATTATAGAATCATAAGTTATGGATCATCTGAGTCAACCCCAGCATTTTATGGATGAGGAAAATGATACTCCGTTTTTTGCTTAGGTTTACTAACCATCATCTTCACAATTCTTTTCTGGAGATTATCAGTGTCACAAACTTACCTTAAAAACAGTTTATTGGAACTCTTCCAAACCTTGGTACAATCAGCTGCCTGTCTGTGATTAAAGTAAGAGAGCTAAGGAGAGAAGGTTGTCAAAGTTACTATTTCTTATTTTGTGATTCACAGCTTTGAGTTGGATGATGATTTCACTGCCATGTATAAAGGTCAGTTTCCATTCTCAACTATTAACTATATCTGATAGAAATACTCTTGTGTGACTGAGTTAATGCAGCTCTCTTCTTTGGCTTTCAGTTCTCGATGTGGTAAAGGCTCACAAGGATTCTTGGCCCTTTTTAGAACCTGTGGATGAATCGTATGCCCCAAACTATTACCAGATTATTAAGGTAGAGGCTGCCTTTACAGTTATACCTTCTATGGTGTGTGTTTCTTTCTTGATTTTTGTCACTGTTTTTAAGTTCACCTGTTGTTCTTGAGAATCAGAGTTGCTGGATATATGCCATGCTCCTGAGCATCTCATAATAGCATGATTCCTTTGCCTCACAGGGACTACAAGATGGTTTTTCTCCAGCATGTTATAATTTAATGTGTCCTATTTTAGGTCCCCATGGATATCTCAAGCATGGAGAAGAAACTGAATGGAGGTTTATACTGTACCAAGGAGGAATTTGTAAATGACATGAAGACTATGTTCAGGAATTGTCGAAAATACAATGGGGAAAGTAGTGGTAAGTGGGGAAGGAGTTGGCTATGGATACACTTATTATACCATTTCAACCAAGAATAAAATGCCTTCTTTTATAGAAATACACAAAAATAGAAGTGCTTCTCTTTCAGAAGTGAATCAGACCTTTCTTTGGGGCTATGAACACAATGCACATTAAAAGCCATAGGATTGGCCATTCTAACCACTTACACAATATGTGCCAGAACCACTCCTATCCTGTGTGACAAGAGAGTATATCTGGTGGCTAACTGGGTTCAGGTTAGTTTTCATTATCTTCAAGACCAGGCTGGGCTTAGTTTGTACTGCGCTTCCTTCATTCAGCAAGTTAACCACTGACAAGACTGACCCTAGATTTTTAAGTCATCTTGAGAAGTCCATAGAGTATATCTCCAATAATAAATAATATAAAAGGCTCTAGTAGCTTAAATGCTTTAGTTTAAAAACTAAGCAGCTTCTAACTAAATACAGTCACTGTATTTAATAATTCTGCATTTTAGCCTTTATTTGTACTCATTTAAGGTAATAGTCCTAGAGTCATCTTCCAGCCATACAGCCTAGAGCCTCTTAGGACAAAAACAGTACCTTCTTCTTGTGTCCATAGCTGTACAACATAATATGCACTCAAGCCAGATTAAGCTCAAGAGTTTACCCAAATAGCATCTTTTATTGTCTATTGGTAGGAGATTTTTTTTTATGTCCTGTAAAAGCTGTATCTGGAAGTCAATCCTTGTATCTTCCCACAGAATATACCAAGATGTCTGATAATTTAGAGAGGTGTTTCCATCGGGCAATGATGAAGCATTTTCCTGGTGAAGATGGAGACACAGATGAAGAATTTTGGATCAGAGAGGATGAAAAGCGAGAGAAGAGACGGAGCCGGGCTGGGAGAAGCGGCGGAAGCCACGTTTGGACCCGCTCCAGGGACTCCGAAGGGCCCAGCAAGAAACAGCAACCAGTGGAGAATGGAGGAAAGTCCTTGCCACCTGCACGCCGAGCTCCCTCTTCTGGAGATAATCCTAGCAGTAGTTCCACACAGCTCCCTCGGGAGGGGAGCACCTCAAACGGCCGAGGCTTTTCTCGTCCCCTACATTATGGGGGGATGCCCAACCAGGCACCCCTTTTAAACCAGATGGTAAGGAATAGCTTAAAATTCTGTTGTGATTGCTCCTAGTTGGTGAATTCAAAGAGAGGTGAAGCCTTTTTAATCGGTTCCTCTTCCAAAATAATTTTTCTGTATGTGGATGATTTCTTTGCCTCTCATCTGTCCATTCTTTCTTCATTTTTCCTCTTATTTTAAATCTCCTTTCTCTTAATCTGACATACTTTCGGTATGGGCCAAAATTGGGATTTTAAAAAAACTCTTTGTGTACGAAGCGCAGAAATACATACAGTACTTAAAATACACAGCATATCTGTAGCATTAAAATTATATGTTGCAGGGCAGTTGGGGGAAAATTGGCTTAAGAGGCTCTTGGGGAAGGAAGCAGTTATGAAAAAAAGATTAAGAAACAGCAGTCTGTCCTATAGAGAGAGATTGCTTTCGGCCCAGGAACTAGCCCTGATCTGGGTGAGCCCATGTGCTGACGTTCTTCCCTTTCTTGGCCCTGTGCTGAGTTGTTCAAGGTCTTTGTGTTATTTTAGCAGTACATCCATATGTAGGAACGTCCTTGTTTTCTACTTAATGTCTTCTGTGCTTTTTTTTTTTTTTTTTTTTAAACCTCTCCCCAACTTGCCTTTACTCAACACCCTCCAGAGGCCAGCAGTACCAGGAACATTTGGCCCTCTTCGAGGATCAGATCCTGCCAATTTATATGTCTCCTCTAGAGTCCCAGAACCACACCCTGGAGAGCCTGTACAGCAGCATCAGCCTTTTGCCATGCAGGTAAGCAACCTGATACTCAGAATATGCAGATGCAAAGGATTTCACGATAAATTTCAGAAATCTAGTCTCTTCCCAGGTTAAATTTAATTCATTATCTCCTATTCTGTAGGGTCTGTTATTATAGATTAAGCACATTACTTATTCTCTGCATCTGTTGAACATTGCTTTCTTCTCTTTTCTTGTTGCCAGCCTCCAGTTGGAATTAACAACCACCGAGGACCCAGGCTAGGCACACCAGAAGAGAAGCAAGTGTGTGGGGGACTGACACACCTTACTAACATGGGATCACATCCTGGATCCTTGCAGCTTAGGCAGATGGGTGGCCCCAGTCAGGATGGAAATATTTATCCCCCAACTCAATTCCAGTCAGGATTTATTCCTCCCAGGCATGGTGGGGCTCCAGCCCGACCCCTAGACTTTCCTGAAAGCTCAGAAATTCCTCCCAGCCACATGTACCGATCATACAAGTACCTGAATCGAGTACACTCTGCTGTCTGGAATGGGAACCATGGTGCTACAAACCCAGGACCCTTGGGCACAGATGAGAAGCCCCCCATGGGGCCAGGACCCTCTCACCAACCTCGCACTCTTGGTCATATGATGGATTCCCGAGTGATGAGACCTCCTCTCCCCCCAAACCAGTGGACTGAACAATCAAGCTTTCTACCTCATGGAGTTGCTTCTTCAGGGTATATGCGACCACCCTGTAAATCTGGTGGACTTCGGTTACAGCCACCTCCAGCCCCAACGCCAAGTTCTTTATTTGGAGCACCCTCCCAGGCTCTGCGGGGGGTGCAAGGAGGGGACTCCATGATGGACAGCCCAGAGATGATTGCCATGCAGCAGCTTTCTTCCCGAGTTTGCCCACCAGGTGTGCCTTACCACCCCCGACAGCCTACACCGCCCCATTTACCTGGCCCTTTTCCACAGGTAGCTCACTCGGCATCAGTAAGTGTGTCAGCCCCCAAGCCTACCTTGGGGAATCCTGGGAGGACACAAGATAACAGTGAAACACAAGAGCCTGAAAATGACCGAGGTAATTTACACCATCACTTTTGTCTGACTTCTGACATTTAAGCTATTAATTCATAAGGAATCTTTTTTATGAAGACTGTCAAACTCATTTACAGCCTCTTTTTCTTGAACCACTCACTCAGGATTGGGCCAAAGATCTGAAAGGATTTCTAGTGGTAATGATCATTATACAAATGTAGTCCTTACCATAATGTGCAGTCTTTTTGAGACTTGTACGTATAGTAATTCAATTCTCAAAACAAACATTTGAGCTAGCTACTATTTAATGATCCTTGTTTGTACAGGTGGAAAATCTGAGGCACAAAGGTTTAGATTGGTTGCCCTCATCTCACTAGTAAGTGGTGGAGCTGACATTTGAACCCAGACCTACTCAGTCCAGCACCCATGCTTTCAACCATGGCACCATCAAACTGCCTTTAAAAATGGCTGTCTTGGTGTGCCTGGGTGGCTCAATCTGTTAAGCCTCTGACTCTTGACTTCAGCTCAGTCATGATCTGAAAGGTTTGTGAGGTCGAGCTCCACGCTTCTAACGCAGGGTCTGCTTGGGATTCTCTCTCCCTTTCCCTCTCTCTCTCTCTCTCTCTCTCTCTCTCAGAATAATTAAACTTTAAAAAAATATTATTATTAATGGCTGTCTTAAAATTTATCATTATGAAATAACTTTTTAGTACTTTACTTGAAGCCTAATTATTTCCATCCTTCTATTCCTTGGACACATAGCTATAGCTACTAAGAATGAAAAAAAGTGAGACCTAGCAAATCCTGAAGAAATGTCTTAGAAATGTCATTTAAGAGAGTAAACCTGAAAATTGAGAAGAAAAATTAAAAGAGTAATTTGTGTAATTAGTGCTTTTTTCTGGGATAGAGGTCAACCACGTATTGTATATAATTTTCTTAATGCATGACTGGAGAATAGACACCTAGACTTTTATCAAATGTGAAAATTCCACATAAGATTGATGGTAGGCCTAGAACGCAATTACTTTTTGTTTTAATTAATGTATTTAGTTACTAGGATATCTACTGAAACTTTTTTTTTTTTTTAACTTCCACTGTAGTTAACATATAGTGTTATATTCGTTTCAGGTATACAATATAGTGATTCAACAGCTCTATACATTACACAGTGCTCATGATAAGTGTACTCTTTGTCTCCTTTGCCTGTTTCACCTGTCCCCACACTCACCTACCCTCTGGTAACCATTAGTTTGTTCTCTATAGTTTTTCAGTTTGTCTCTCTTGTTTTTCAGTTTGTTTCTCTTTTCTTTGTTTTTTTATATTTCACTTAGCATTAATACCCTGTAGATTCCTTCATGTTATTGCATATGGCAATGTTTTGTTGTTTTTGATGGCTGAGTAATACTCCATTGTACATACGTACCACTTCTTTATCCATTCATTTTTTTTTTTTAATGTTTATTTATTTTTGAAGAGAGACAGAGACAGAATGCGAGTGGGTTAAGGCAGAGAGAGAGGGAGGCACAGAATCCGGGCTCTGAGCCATCAGCACAGAGCCTGACGTGGGGCTCGAACTCACAAGCTGTGAGATCATGACCTGAGTCGAAGTCGGCACTTAACCAACTGAGCCACCCAGGCACCCCTATCCATTCATCTCTTGATGGTCACTTGGGTTGCTTCCATATCTTGGCTATTATAAATAATGCTGCAATAAACACAGGTGTGCATACACCTTTTCAAATTAGCGTTTCATATTCTTTGGGTAAATACCCAGTAGTGGAATTAATGGATCATGTGGTAATTCTATTTTTAATTTTTTGAGGAACCTCCTACTGTTTTGCACAGTTGGCTGTACCAGTTTGCTTTCCCACCAATAGTGCAAGAGGGTTCTTTTTTCTCCACATCTTCACCAACATTTGTTGTTTCTTGTTTTTCTTATTTTAGCTATTCTGACAGAAATGAGGTGATATCTCATTCTGTTTTGATTTCTATTTCCATGATAATAAGTGATGTTGAGCATCTGTTCATGTGTCTGTTAGTGATCTGAACGTCTTCTTTGGAGAATTGTCTGTTCATTTCATCTGCCCATTTTTTAATCGGATTATTTATTTTTTTGGGCGCTGAGTTATATAAGTTCTTAATATACTTGGCTACTCACTCTTTATCAGACATGTCATTTGCAAATATCTTCTCCCATTCCGTAGGTTGTCTTTTAGTTTTATTGACTGTTTCCTTTGCTCTGCAGAAGCTTTTTATTTTGATGTAGTCCCAATACTTAATTTTTGCTTTCATTTCCCTTGCCTCAGGAGACTTATTTTTAAAATGTTGCTATGGCCAATGTCAGAGAAATTACTGTTTGTGCTCTCTTCCAGGGTTTTGATTTCGGTCTCACATTTAGGTCTTTAATCCATTTTGAGTTGGTTTTTGTGTAAGGTGTGAGAAAATTGGTCCACTTTCATCCTTTTGCATGTGGTTGTCCAGTTTTCCCAACACCACTTGTTGACGAGACTTTTTCCCATTGTGTATTCTTGCCTCCTTTGTCAAAGATTAATTGGCCATATAATTGTGGGTTTATTTCTGGGCTCTCTGTTTTGTTTTTGATCTATATGACTTTTTTTGTGCCAGTACCATTCTGTTTTGATTATTACAACTTTGTAGTATAGCTTGATACCTGGGATTGGGACACCTCCAGCTTTGTTTTTCTTTTTCAAAATCACTTTGGCTATTTGGGGTCTTTTGTGGTCCCATACAAATGTTAGGATTATTTTTTCTAGTTCTGTGAAAAATGCTGTTAGTGTTTTGATAGGGATTGCATTAAATGTGTAGATTGCTTTGGGTGGCATGGACATTTTAACAATATCTGTTCTTCTAATCCGTTGGCATGGAATGTCTTTCCATTTGTGTCATCTTCAGTTTCTTTCATCAATGTTTTATAGTTTTCAGAGTTTAGGCCTTTCACCTCCTTGGTTAAAGTTTCTTCCTAGGTATTTTATTACTTTTGGTAAAATTGTAAATGGGAGTTTTTTTCTTATTTTCTCTTTCTACTACTAGTGTATAGAAATTGAACAGATTTATGTATATTGATTTTTGTATCTTGTGACTTTATTGAAGTCATTTATGGTTGTAGTAGTTTTTGGTGAAGTCTTTAGTGTTTTCTATATGTAGTATCATGTCATCTGGAAGTAATAAAAGTTTTCCATTTTCCATACCAGTTTGGATGCCTTTTATTTCTTTTTGTTGTCTGATTGCTGTGGCTAGAACTTCCAGTACTCTGTTGAATAAAGGTACTGCTGAAAGTGGGCATTCTTTTCTTCTTCCTTATCTTAGGAAAAAGCTCTCAATTTTTCAGCATTGAGTGTGATGTTAGCTATGAGTTTTTAATATGTGGCCTTTATTATATTGAGGTATGTTCCCTCTAAACCTACTTTATTGAAGGTTTTTTATCATGAATGGGTTTTGTACTTTGTCGAATGTTTTTTCTGCATCTATTGAAATGATCATATATTTTTAATCCTTTCTCTTGTTGAGGTGATGTATCATGTTGATTAATTTGCCCTTGCATCCTAGGAATAAATCCCACTTGATCATGGTGAATGATTTTTTTTAGTGTATTGTTGTGTTTGGTTTGTTGAACATTTTTGTGTCTTCGTTCATCACAGATACTGGCCTATAGGTCTCTTGTTTTTGTTTGTTTGTTTGTTTTGTTTTTGTTGTGTTTTGTTTTTTTTTTTTTTTTGGTAGTATCTTTATCCGGTGTTGGTATCAGGGTAATGTTGGTCTTATAGTATGAATTTGGTAGCTATCCTTCGTCTTCTATCTTCCAGAATAGTTTGAGAAGAATAGGTATTAACTCGTCTTTAAATGTTTGGTAGAATTCACCTGTAAAGCTGTCTGGTCCTGGACTTTTGTTTGTTGGAAGTTTTTTGATTATTGACTCTATTTGCTGGAAATGGCCTGTTCAAATTTTCCATTTCTTCCTGATTCGGTTTTGTTAGGTTATGTTTCTAGTAATTTATCCATTTCTTCTTGGTTGTTCAATTTGTTGGCATATAATTTTTCATAATCTCTTATAATCCTTTGTATTTCTGTGGTGTTGGTTGTTATTTCTCTCTCTCTCTCTCTCTCTCTCTCTCTCTCTCTCTCTTTGAGTTTGGCTAAAGATTTGTCAATTTCATTGATCTTTTCAAAGAACCAGCTCCTGGTTTCATCTACTATATTGTTTTTTTAGTTTCTATTTTGTTTGTTTCTCCTTTAATCTTTATTATTTTCTTCTACTGGTTTGGGCTTTATTCTTTTTCTAGCTCCTTTAGGTATGAGACTAGGTTGTTTATTTGACATTTTTCTTTTTGAGGTGGACCTACATTGCTATAAACATCCCTCTTTTTTTTTTTTTTTTAATGTTTATTTACTTTTGAGAAAATGTGCAAATGAGCAGGAGAGGACCAGAGAGGGAGACCAAGGATCTGAAGTGGGCTCTGTGCTGATAGTGGAGGCCTGGTATTGGGCTCGATCTCACAAAATGTGAGATCATGACCTGAGCCAAAGTTGTATGCTTAACCGACTAAGTCACCCAGGTGCCCCTAAACATCCCTCTTTGGAATAGTTTTTGCTATATCCAAAAGATTTTGGACTGTAGTATTTTCATTTGTCTCCATGTGTTTTTTGATTGCCTCTTTGATTTCTTGATTAACCCATTCATTCTTTAGTAATATGTTATTTAACTTTCATGTGTTCTTTCCAGATTTCTTGTGGTTGATTTCTACTTTCATGCCATTATGGTCGGAAAAGTTGCATGGTACAACTTCAGTCTTTTCAAATTTGTTGAGACTTGTTTCGTGGCCTGTCATGTGATCTGTTCTGGAGAATGTTCCATGTGCACTTGAAAAGAATGTGTATTCTGCCCTTTTAGGATGGAATTCTTTAGAATATATCTGGTAGATCCATATGGTCAAGTATGTCATTCAAAAAGCAACTGTTTCCTCGCTGATTTTCTGTTTCGATCTTTCTGTTCATGTAAGTGTGGTATTAAAGTCTCCTACTATTGGGGCACTTGGGTGACTTAGTTAAGCGCCTGACTCTGTTTCAGCTCAGGTCGTCATCTCACAGTTCGTGAGTTCCAAGTCCCACATCCAGCTCTGTGCTGACAGTGCACAGCCTGCTTTGGATCCTCTTTCTCCCGCTCTGCCCTTCCCCTGCTCTCACATGTGCACACTCTGTCTCTTTCCCTCCCTCCTAACTTCTCTCCCTCCCTCTCTCTCTCAAAATAAATTTTTTTAATGTTTATTTTTGAAAGACATAGTGTGAGCGGGGGAGGGACAGGGAGACAGGGAGACACAGAATCTGAAGCAGGCTCCAATCCAGGCTCCAAGCTGTCAGCACAGAGCCTGACGCAGGGCTCAAACTCAAGAGCCATGAGATCATGACCTGAGCCAAAGTCAGCTGCCTAACTGACTGAGCCACCCAGGTACCCCTAAATAAATAAACTTTTAAAAATAAAATAGGGGTGCCTGGGTGGCTCAGTTGGTTAAGCGTCCGACTCTTGATTTCAGCTCGGGTCATGATCTCACGGTTCATGAGTTCGAGCCCCAATGGGGCTGTGCGCTGACAGCATGGAACCTGCTTCAGATTCTCTCCCATCTTTCTGCCCCTCCCCTCCTCATGCCTTCTTTCTCAAAATAAATAAACTTTAAAAAGTTTATGTTAAAAATAATAAAGTCTCCTACGATTATTCCTAGTGATTACTTCCTTATGTTTGTTATTAGTTGCTTTATGTATTTGGGTGCTGCCATGTTAAGTGCATAAATATTTACAGTTGCTGTTTCTTGTTGAATCTGTCCCTTACTGATTATGTAGTGTCCTTTGTCTCTTGTTATTAATAGTTTTTGTTTAAAGTCTGTTTTGTCTGATACAAGTATTGCTACCTGGGCTTTCTTCTGGCATTCATTTGCATGATAAAGACTTCTCCTTCCCTTCACTTTCAATCTGTGGGTGTTTTTCAGTCTGAAATGAGTCTCTTATAGGCTGCATATCGATGGGTTTTGTTTTTGTTTTTGTTTTTTTAATCCATTCCATCACCCTGTCTTTTGATTGGAATGTTTAGCCCATTTACATTCAAGGTAATAGGTGCGCCTGGGTGGCGCAGTCGGTTAAGCGTCCGACTTCAGCCAGGTCACGATCTCGCGGTCCGTGAGTTCGAGCCCCGCGTCAGGCTCTGGGCTGATGGCTCAGAGCCTGGAGCCTGTTTCTGATTCTGTGTCTCCCTCTCTCTCTGCCCCTCCCCCGTTCATGCTCTGTCTCTCTCTGTCCCAAAAATAAAATAAACGTTGAAAAAAAAAAATTAAAAAAAAAAATACATTCAAGGTAATATGTAGGTATGTACATATTGCTATTTTGTTACTTGTTTTATGAATGTTTTTGTAGATCCCTGTTCCACTGTTCCTTCTCTTGCTCTCTTCTGTCATGACTTAGTGGCTTTCTGTAGTGATAATAGTTGGATTCCTTTCTCTTTATTTTTTGCATATTAGTTGCCAGTTTTTGATCTGTGATTACCATTATGTATGTATGTATATGTATATATATATTTGTATGTGTATTCATATACATTTGCCATCTTCTGCATATAATATGTAAGTTGATGATCACTTACGTTTGAACCTATTCTTGGCTCCCACCATCCCACTCCCAGGTTTTAGGTATATCCTATCATACTTTCTATCCTTTTATTTGTAAATCACTTGACTGATTTTTATAGATATACTTAATTTTACTGCTTTTGTGCTTCCTACCTTTTTAACTCCTGCTTATGGTCTTTCCTTTCCACTCAGTCCCCTTTAACATTTCTCATAGGGCTGGTGTAGTGGTCATGAATTCCTTTATTTTTTTTTTTTTTTTTTTTTTTTTTTTTGTCTGGGAAACTCTCCTATTATGAATGAGAGCCTTGCTGAATAGATTCTTGGCTGCTGTTTTTTTTTCTTTCAGAACTTTGAATACATTATACCACTCCCTCTGGCCTGCAAAATTTCTGCTGAAAAATGAGCTGAAACAGGGTTTCCCTTGTATGTAACAGTTTTCTTTTCTCTTGCTACTTTTAAAATTTGTTCTTGGGGCACCTGGGTGGCTCAGTCAGTTAAGCCTCTGACTTTAGCTCAGGTCATGATCTCACAGTCCATTAGTTCAAGCCCCACATGGGGGGGCTCTGTGCTGACAGTTCAGAGCCTGGAGCCGGATTCAGATTCTGTGTCTCCCTTTCTTTCTGCCCCTCCCCCACTCACACTCTGTCTCTGTCTCTCAAAAATGAATAAATGCTAAAAATTTTGGGGAGGGGGTGCCTGGATGGCTCAGTCGCTTAAGCATCCAACTTCGGTTCAGGTCATGATCTCGCGATTTGTGAGTTCGAGCCCTGCTTCAGGCTCTGTGCTGACAGCTCAGAGCCTGGAGCCTGCTTCAGATTCTGTGCCCATCTCCCTGCCCCTCCCATACTCATGCTCTGTCTCTCAATAATAAGTAAACGTTAAAAATTTTAAAAACAATTTTTTTTTTAACTTGCTCTTTATTACTACATTTTTGTCATTTTAATTCCTGTGTGTGTCTTCGTGTGAACCTCCTTGGGTTGATTTTGTTGAGGACTCACTATGCTTCCTAGATCTAAATTTCTGCTTCCTTCCCCAGATTCAGGAAGTTTTCAGCCATTATTTCTTCAAATAAATTTTCTGCCCCCTTTTCTCTCTCTTCTGAGATCCATACACTTGTTGTCACTGAGTTCCCTAAATCTTTTTTTTTTTTTTTTTTTTTTTTTTTTTTTTTTTTTTTTGCCTGTGAAGCTTGATTGCTTTCCATTACTTGGTCCTCCCAGTCACTGATTTTTTCTTCTGCTTCCTCTAGTCTGTTTATTCCCTCTAGTGTATTTTTAATTTCAGTTATTGAGTTCTTCATCTCTGATTTGTTTTGTTTTGTTTTCTGTTTGTTGAGAGTTTCACTGAAGAGTTCCACTCCTTTCTAATTTGAGTATCTTTATGACCATTACTTTAAATTCTCTATTGAGCATATTACTTACCTGTTTCATTTAGCTCTCTTGCTGTGATTATGTCTTGGTTCTTTCCTTTGGGACATAGTCCTCTACGTCCTTGTTTTGTCTAACTCTGTGTTAGGAAAGTCAGCTGTGTCTCCTGCTCTTAAAAATAGTGGCGTTGTGAAGAAGAGGTCCTGTAGTGCCCTTCAGTGCAGTGTCCCCTGTTCACCACGACCTAGCACTTTAGGGGTGTCTCCTATGTGTGTTGTGTGCACCCTGGTAGTGTAGCTGAGCCACATTTGCCTTCATTCCAGTTGTGTGCAATGGCTCTCTTTGTCTTGGGTAAGGTTTGATCCCTGTGTTGTCAGTGGCCCGGTCTGGGGCTGCCTTGGGCTTGAGCTGAATCAATCCAGGCATTTGCCAGAGATGCAGTAGCACCAAACTGCTGGGCACTTTCCTTCTATTGTCCTCCGAGAAGCTTTCAGTGGTGGACTTGGCCTTCAGTCAGAACACCTGTCTTCCCCCAGCCCACTGCTAGGGCCATAGTCAGACTGGTATGTGTAGTTATCTTCCCCGTTCTCTGGGGCAGGAGGAGTCTCTTTGCAGTAGTGTTTGGCCTTGTTGGGGCTGCCTGTACCTTGCCAGGCTTGTGCCATCACTTTGGATGGGCTCTGGCCAAGGGCATATTGGAGGGGCCAGGTCAACAGGGCAATGGGGGTAGGGCCCATACAGTTCCAGGAAGCTCCAAGCCAGTCCGATGCAGGAAGGAACTGCAGCTGCCCAGGAAAAGTTCACCTGGGCTTGGATGGAGTGTTTCTGCAGGAGAATGCTGGGGCTGGGCTCTTTGTTAGCAACCCAGGTAACAAGTATTGGCACTGCTCTGATTCCTACAGGTGTCCATCTATCTAGCCTTGGGCGGGAGAGACAATGTTGCCTTTCAACTCTTTTGTTCTTGGAGAGGTGTCCCAAAAATCCCTACCCTCTAGCATACACTCAAGATTAGTAAATAAATCTCCTTACCATATATATACACCAGGTCTTCAAACTGCTGCTTCTAAGCTTTATCTCAGTGGGGCTGTTTATGTTTGTTGTGCTGTCTCTTTTAAGGGCAGGGACTCTGCCCTCCTGTCTCTCCCAGAGCCAAACCCACTGATTTTTAGTTTCAGGTGTTAAGTCATTCTACCCACCACCCCCCCCCCCCCCCCCCCCCCCCGGTCCCAGATTGTTGGGCCTCTTTGGTTTTCAAAGCCAAATGTTATGGGAATTCATCTTCCCCATGTAATTTCCTTGTGCCTGGGGTGCCTGCCTTGGGGAACTGCTTCTCTCCTCTCTCTGTGTCTGCTGTATCCTTCCCTCCTGTGGACAGTCCTAGAGTCCATTTGACTCCTATCAATACCTTTGTTCTTCCTACCCTCTTTGATGTGCCCCTGCTCTACATATAGCTGTGGAGAGTCTTTTCTTTCAGCCTTAAAGTCATTTTTTGGGTTATTGATACTAATCCTCCTACTCTGCCATCTTCCCCAAGTCAGACTTTTTAAAAGTGTTTCTTTTGAGGAGCATCTCAGTGGTTCAGTCAGTTTGAGCATCTGACTTTAGCTCAGGTCGTGATCTCACAGTTCATAAGCTTAAGTCCCTCATCAAGCTCTGTGCTGACAGCTTGGAGCCTGGAGCCTGCTTCAGATTCTGTGTCTCCCTCTCTTTCTACCCCTCCCTGCTTGTGCTCTTTCTGTCTCAAAAATAAACATTTTAAGAATTAACAAAAATAAAAAAATAAATAAAAGTGTTTCTTTTGAGATAGGGCCTGCTTTATGAAAACCAGCTCTAACAGAATTGTCTAATACTGATTTCACATGGAGTCTGGAAGAAGCTTTAGAAGTAGAGTCCCTCTGGTGAAACTAGATAAGCCTATTTGTTAGTTGCCATGTGTTATGTTGATAAAATAATGATAAGTGTAGATTTAATTTTCATTGTATAGCTCCTGCCTTTGATTTTTGAAGACAGCATTATTAGTTCATTAGTTGACCGAGATTTTAGTCGGTCTTTAAAAGTTGTTATGAATCCTTAATCTTGTCTTTAAAATTTGTTACCAGAATTGTATTTTGATCCACCTGAGCAACAACTCTGTCCTGTTCAAAGGATTGTAATAGTAAGACCATATTTTTGGTTTGATACAATAGCAAGGTAAAGAATTCTGAATTTCTAATTAAGCATTTGAGTCTAGTAAATTAATTTATTTGGGTTTATTTTAAATTTCTGTAATGTGTTAAAGATGCCTTTCGAGTTTTATCCTGTAGGACATCTTGTTCTCAAGACATCCAGACAAGATATTTTCATTCATTCAGCAAATATCAATTGAGTCCCTGTTTTGTGCAAGTACTAAGAGTGGTAGGGAACAAAAGAAAGTCCCTGCTGCTGTGGAACTTGTGTTCTGAAGGGGCACAAGTCAGGGATCCAGCCCTCTTGATACAAACCCATCATGTCTTCGTCCTTCTCATTGTATCTTATTGTATCTCCATATGTGACATGCATCTCTGTGGAATCCATGAGCCATGAATTATCTCCCCCTCACTTAGTGATCTGTGACCACACAGGAAGAGGGAAACAAGGACATCTCCATTCTTTGGCAGACTTTATGAGTAGCTGTAGAGGTGCTAGGTCTTACCTCTTGGTCTATAAGAGGGAGTTTGCAAGGACCTCAATATCATCATCCTTTCCAGGGACTCAATTTCTAGCTGAAGTTTCAATGGCCGCACATCTACCCCAACCCTATCTCTCCTTATCTGACAGCTTTCATGTTCTTTTTACTACTAACTCCATCAGTGTCATCATTTCAGCTACTGAGTTACTATTTTGTTCTGTGTTTCACTTACAGCAGATCCCTTGCCTGGGCTTGAGGAGAAACCACCAAACATTGGTGGTTCAGAGGGCGTGTACCTCAAACAACTACCTCACCCTACACCTCCCTTGCAGACTGACTGTACCAGGCAGAGCTCACCACAAGAAAGGGAAACAGAGGGCCCAGAGCTCAAAAGCGACTCCTCAGATTCTGGAGACAACTGTAAAGCAACAAAGAACAAGAATACCTGGCCCTCAGAGAGCGGCTATACCAGCCCCGCCACTCAAGGATGTATGCGAGACCTCTCCACTCTGGCAGATAGAGGGGCTCTACCTGAAAATGGAGTAGTTGTTGAAGCATCCCCTTGTGGATCAGAGGGGAAGGGCCTTGGTGGTAGTGGTTCAGAAAAGCCACTCTGCCCCAGAGGTAAAACACTACAGGAAACCATGCCATGTGCAGGACAGAACCCAGCTACACCTCCCAACACAGACCCCAGTTTGATGGGAGGCACTGTAAGCCAGTTTTCTCCCTTGTACATGCCCGGCCTGGAATACCCAAATTCAGCTACCCATTACCACATCAGTCCAGGCCTGCAAGGTTTGGGCCCTGTGATGGGAAGTAAACCCTCAGTATCCCATCCTCAGCATTTTCCCCCTAGGGGCTTTCAATCTAGCAACCCTCATTCTGGAGTCTTTCCCCGGTATCGCCCCCACCAAGGAATGAGGTATTCCTACCAGTCACCACCTCAGCCTTCCTACCATCACTATCAGCGAACTCCTTATTATCCGTGTCCACAGGGCTTTTCTGACTGGCAGAGACATCTTCATCCCCCGGGAAGCCCAAGTGGGCTCCCACCTAATCCACCTCCCCCACCAAGGCCCCTCTTCTCAGATAAGAGCACCTTGGCTAATCTGCAAGGCTGTGAGACACTGAATGCTGCCTTAACTTCCCCAACCCAAATGGATGCAGTGGCTGCTAAAGTAGTCTCAGCTGATGGGCAGAATCCTGTTCCAGAGGAAGAAAAGCTGGATGAATCTATGGAGAGACCAGAGAGTCCCAAAGAATTTTTAGACCTGGACAACCATAATGCAGCTACCAAGCGACAGAGCTCATTGTCAGCCAACGAATATCTTTATGGAACTCCTCCACCTCTGAGTTCAGGGATGGGATTTGGTTCATCTACTTTCCAACCCCATGGTGTGATGCTACAGACAGGGCCTCCTTATACACCTCAGCGGCCAGCCAGTCATTTCCAGCCCAGAGCTTACTCCTCCCCTGTGGCTGCTCACCCACCTCACCATCCAGTGGCTGCCCAGCCCAACGGCCTCTCTCAGGAGGGCCCCATCTATCGCTGCCAGGAAGATGGCCTGGGTCACTTTCAAGCTGTAATGATGGAACAGATTGGCACTGGAAGTGGAATAAGGGGACCTTTCCAAGAAATGTACAGATCATCAGGGTAAGGTTACATTAGGTGGTTTTGGGGTTGTTTTTTTGTTTTTTGGGTTTTTTTGTTTCTCTGAAAAAAGAAATAGATGTTAGTTTTTAAGAGCAAAATGACCTTAGGAATGACGATAAATGTTAGCAGTCTAGGTCCAAGAAAAACATGTGACTCATTGATAATTGGAGACTTAGTGGAAGTATATCAGCCTTAGAGTCTGATTTTATCTTTGGCACTTTTTTTCCCTCGTGAAAGTGAATTCGCATTTAAATGACAGATTTTGACCCTGGAAACTTGATAGCTCCAGTTGAGAGCTATAGACAGGCGTCAATATGCTGCTAAGTTCAGATACTCTGACTAGGGTAAAATGGGTCTTTCTCAAATCCTGAGGTTATGGGATCACATGTAATGCTCAGGTTTTATCCCTTATCTGTCATTTCTTCTTAAAACAAGTCAAATACTGTCCCCATAAGAGTTCTTGCAAATAGTGATGAGGTGACCTATGATCCATGAAATTTTCAAATTAATAATGTATAAAAGGTGGTTAAATGAAGTTGTTTATATTAAAGTTATAAAGCCTAGGGGCACCTGGGTGGCCCAGTTGGTTAAATATCCAACTCGATTTCAGTCAGGTCATGATTTCAGAATTCATGCGGTTGAGCCCGGAGTCAGGCTCCTCACTGAGGGTGGAAGGGTGGAGCCTGCTTAGGATTCTCTCTCTCTCTCTGCCTCTACCCCACTTGTTTTCTCGCTCTCTCTCAAAATACTTAAACTTAAAAAAAAAAAAATGAAGTTATGAAGCTTAATCTTAAAACCAATACCATCCAACTTAAAAACTAATGTGCCTCTCTTCAGTGCCAACCTAAGAAGACCTTACCTCCAAAACCTCTCCCCCATTTAACTTTGTGCCCTATTTGTTTTATGCCTCACTAAGTACATTATGTTTCTTTTCTTTGTCTTTTCTTTTAAACCATTGGGAAGTAAGTTGCAGACATCCTGACCCTTTCTCCCTAAATATGTCAGCATGCATCTGCTAAGAATAACGACATTTTCCTGGAGCACAATCTCAAACTATTTTCACACCGAAGGAAAATAACACTAATAGTATTTAATACAGAGTTCTTACTTAATTTCTCCAGTTGTCCTCAAAATATCTTTAAAAAAATTTTTTTAATGTTTATTTATTATTGAGAGTGAGACAGAGCATGAGCAGGGGAGGGGCAGAGAGAGGAGGAGACACAGAATCCGAAACAGGCTCCAGGCTCTGAGCTGTCAGCACAGAGCCCAATGCGGGGCTCAAACCCACAGACCGTGAGATCATGACCTGAGCTGCAGTCGGATGCTCAACCGACTGAGCCACCCAGGCGCCCCTCAAAATATCTTTTAAAACTACATTTCTTGGGGCACCTGAGTGGTTCAGTTAGTTAAGTGTCTTACTTCAGCTCAGGTCATGATCTCAAGGTTCATGAGTTCGAACCCCACAACGGGCACTGTGCTGATGCTCAGAGCCTGCTGCCTGCTTCAGATTCTCTCTCTCTCTCTCTCTCTCTGCCCCTCCCCTGCTCACGCTCTGTCATTCTCAAAAAATGAAACATTGAAGCTACATTTCTTTGTTTTATTTTTTTTTCCCATCCAGGATCCATTTAAGGTTAATGTATATGTTTGGTTGCTATGTCTGTTTAATCTCTTAGTTTGAGACATTTATGCTATCATTGTTTTGTTTTCTTTTGTTTTTCAAAGACTCCAGGCTAGTTCTCATGTAGACTGTCCCAATCTCTGGATTCTTCTCATTGTTTCCTCATGTTTGGAGTCCAATTAAACATTTGTCAAGAACACTACATAGGTGGTGTCATGTACTTACTTTTTTTTTTAAGTTGGCTTCACGCCCAGCATGGAGCCCAACATCATGCTTGAACTCAACCCTGAGATCAAGATCTGAGCTGAGATCAAGGGTGGGATGCTTAACCGACTGAGCCACCTAGGTACCCCAGTGTCATATACTTCTTATTGCATCTCATCTGGAGGCACACGATGGCACTTTGTCCCAGTATTGATTTCAAGTTTGATTACCTAGATAATTAAGGCAGTATCTGCCAGATTTTTGTGATTAAAGTGTCTCTTTTCATTTTTAATTAATGTGTCTTCATTAATTCTTAACTATGCTTTCTCGTGGCTACAGAATGCAAATGCATCCGGTCCAGTCACAGTCCTCGTTCCCAAAGACCCCAGCACCAGCAACGTCACAGGAAGAGCTGCCACCACATAAACCCCCAACACTTCCTCTTGATCAGGTAAAAATTACCAGCAATTAGAATTTTTGTTATTCTTCGAGGTGGCAGGGAATAGTTTATTGTGAATTTGTTGTGATTCTGAAAAAATCTTTTAAGGTGTTCTGGGAAGTGCTTCATGTCCTACTGGCAGCCAAGTAAAAAGGGCCCCTCGGGCCCTGTGCTCCAAGTAGATTCAGTGGTGGGAAAAGCCAGGAGAAGATGACCTCGGAAGTAGCTCCTGTGCTGTCTCCGTATGTTCCTTTTTTCTGTCCTTGTGGTAACCAGCTATTTGGGGTTGTTTAAGCCTCATGTTTCCTAACTGGCCACTAGCATTTATTTTGATAAGATAGCTTTGTTTTTTTTTTATTCTACCAATTTCATCTTAGAGAGACTGGTTAGTCCAGTTTTAAAAGAACTGTAGCTACCTTCAAGTGCTGCTTTTCTGCCAGGCACCGTGCTAAGGGTTTCTGCATGCAGCATCTCATTTAATCTCTTTCTTGACTGCCGTGAATTAATTATCTTCACCGACATCAGTTCCATCCCCTAATGTGCAAGAAATCCCACAGCTCCTGAGTGACGAGGTTGGGGTCTGGATCAGGAGGTCCAGAATTTTAGATCCCACCCTCCAGAAGTAAACTGTGATGGCTGAAACCAAAACCAAGCCATTTTTCAGGTGGAGAGGAATGTGTACAGCTCTTCAGCTTACTTAATTTTTTTAAACAATACAGCTGTCAATTTTGTTTACGTTGTCTTTATTTGCTTCTCTCAGAGCTAGTCCAAGGAGGAAATAAACCCCAAGGAAACAGAAAGCTGCGCATGAAGACTGGAACATGGAGAATTTAGGGGAACGGTCCCTGCCCATCTCTGTTCCTGTTCCCCCGCCACACCCCTTCACAGTGCATCACTCGTGCCATCCAAGAGCTGGAGCCATTCCCAGAGTCCTAGACTAACACCAGCTTGCAGCGGTCCTTGGGCAGGGATCTTTGCATGGCTGATAGTTAAAAACAGATGAACTGAAATTAGTGACAGCTTTTCTAAGTCCTGAGACTCTTTTTTCAGGGAAGATCATCCTAAACTTGGGGGAGGGGTCATACTTATGAATGGAGTGGTGCTTGTAAACTTTCATGAGCAGCTAAACTCAGGTATATATTTGGGGAAGGGACTACTCGTAGTATTAATGTGTTTGGAGCTGGGTCCAGTTTACAGAATTTTCATGTTGCCTTTTAAAAATAATTTTTGTTGTTGGTGGTGAATGTATTGTACATAAAGTGGGAAGGGTGGGTGGGGGTGTGGAAGAAGTGGAAGTCCTAACTATGGTGGGCACGCAGCACTAGAGTGATCCTCATTTGTTTACAATCATATCACACTGAATACTTTCAGGAGCTGGAGAAGAGGGTAGGGTAAATTTACTCTTGTAAAATGTCACTATTTCCTCAGTGGCTAGCAGTCCTTTGTTAGCTAAAGGCCTTCTTTCCGATCAGCCGTAGAGGGTACCATTGCACTACACCCTGGTTGTGGGCTTTCTCCATTGGAAGGCAGAGTGCTCTCACATATTCTACCAGGAGCGTCTGCCCACAAGACTGGCTTCCCTCTCATCCAGTGGCCTAAATCCTGGATTTCAGAGAGCAGTGCCCTTCCTGATTTGCCACCAGCCCTACCAGATAGTTGTAAACCAATATCAGGAATTGGGATCACTAGAGTGTTTTGCTTATTAAAATACAAAATGAATCATCCTCGTCACAGACCTGCTGGGACTGTGATCTGGTAGGCATCACACAAAGCTTTCTGACACGAATCACATTTTGTGGAAGTGACTACTCAGGTTTGTATATGTTAGTACAATAAAGAAATTGCACAGTTTTGAATAGGAAAAATGTATTCTATAGATTTACAGGTTGAATTTAGGAATATCTCGGTATATATAGGTTTTATTCATTTTAAGTGAATCATAGTAAGATAAGTCCTGGTGATTTAAAATAGCTTTCAGGAACAAGTTCTTGGAAATCATTTGTCATACCTGTGATAGGAAACAATTTTACAGTATTAAATTACTTTGTTACAGTTTTAGAAGTGAATTACACTGGATTGTCCCTGGTTAGCATTCTATATTTGATTTTAGCTGAGATGCCACCAAAGTTAGGACTCCTATGTTTTAAACTTTTGAATATCCCACAAAGAAAAAAATAAGACTAAGGAAAAATGCCCTGAAATTACAGGTTTTTGTAAAGAATAGCATATTTTTAAGCATGCCTTTGGGATAGTAGAAAAGCTTCCATATATTATTAATCTGCCCTAGTTTCTTACAAATTCAGCCTTGTGAGGGGCCAGTAGAATCTTTTCCCTCCAATTCCAGCATCATTGATGAAACGTGGAGCCAACATGTTTAAAGTTTGCTAAGCGTGTGCTATCAGGAAGAGAAACAAATTGGAAATAATCCATGTTATACTGATGGAAACCCAAGATACCAGCTCCAGTATAATGGAGACTCATAAAAATAAGGGAATGCTTTTGACCTGGCGTTGTGGCTCACAGCTCAGGTAGGATTAAGAGTTGCATAGGGAACACAGGGAGCCTTTAAGATACAATGCACAAAAATACAAGTTTTTCTCTAATAGACTTCAGTTTTAAATTTGATGTGCTTTTATGTGGAATGAGTTTTGAGCCTGTGTTCTCATTTGATCCTAATTCTTGTTAGAGAGCTATCACTGGCATAATCTGGTTTGGAGGAGTGAAGAGGTCAGCCTTATCCCTGTAGGAAGAACAGATTCCATGTTAGCCCCTAAGCTAGTGTAAGCTAGCATGGCCGAAGCATTACGTCTTCTGTTTTTGTGTTTGTGGAGAAGCAGGGAGGAGAGAAGGGAGGAGGGTGTAGAGCAGGGAGGAGGAGCTGGTTTGGGTCTGTTTAGAGCTGGTCTAGGCCCAGAGCCTTGTGCTGGTGACAGCCTTTCTCTTTTTGCATGAAAGCTGGTTTGGGTGAGAGTCCTCTGGCTGCTGTATAGCTGGGAGCACAGTGAGCACAGGGTCTGTTCCCCTGGCACCAAAGTTGGAGGCATTGCTTTGTGCTGAATGACCCTGGGGCGTGGGTAGGAGTGGACCATAAGCAATAGTTGGGTTGATTTGTTCCCTTTCCTTCCACCCACTCAAGGTAACCTTTTCTCCACACTCCCCCAGCCCCTCACCCCCTGTTCCCTGTTGCTAGAAGCTGTGAACAATATAGGAAGAAATCCGTAAATTCTTATATCCTTAACCTCCCTTCTCAGTATGTAGAGAGGTGAGAAGGTATTAAGGAAGAAGAGTATCAAGGATTGAACTACTGTTTCATATCGTAACACTGGGAACAAGGGCAACAGCAAACTTGTCAGCCTTGTTGCATCCCATGTGGGAATTGGGTCATGCATTACAGGTCCCAGCACTTCAGCCCTTGTCTGGTATATCCTGAGCTTTTACTGGTCTTTGAAGTGCAGATCTACTACTAAAAGCAGTCAGGAGCTGAAAGATTGCAGGAACACATGTGACCGTTGAGCTGCTGTGAACCACTGATCCGCAGGACCTCTTTCCTTGTCTTTCTCCTTTGGCACTTCTCTTCCCAAGTGTCTTAAGCAGATGCAAATGCATTTGCCATCTTCTCCATAATGGGGATGATGGTCATGTGATATGCTGTAACTAGAAAGTAGTGTGTGAGGAGGTCCTAAAAATGACCTTTCTCAGGCTAGAAGGACTTTCACACGGTGGGTCAGTGTGCTGGCTCTCAGCTCTCAGTAGTCTGCAGAAGGGGATAGCTGGGGTCCACGGGTAATGAGAATACTCTCACACCTGTTTGATTTGATAGTCATGGCTAGCCTTTATTAGACTTGTTAATAAGTTAGAATCTGTTTCCCTAAGACCCAAGAGAAATAAATGATCCAGAAAGAAAAGTAAAGCCTTTTGGAAGGTTTCTGTTTGGGTTTTTGTTTTTGTTTTCCATCAGAGTCTGTTCATTTAAAAAGTAGCTGTTGGCTAAAATTATGGTAGATGCATGTGAAGAGTAAATGAGGGCAAAATACGCAGATCCATAGAACTTTCCATCCCACTTTCTAAAAATAAAATTAAAGCCACTCCACCTCTCCTTAATCACGTTGGTTTAGTTCTTCTGGCAGTGCACATGAGCTTGTTATTAAGGATTCTTTTTTCTCAGTGAGCCCAAGTCAAACTGCGCTCCAAAGGCAAAACTCTTTCATGCTCATCTTCATTTTTACATTTATTGAAAACCTCAAGACCCATAGTATGTATGTGCCTTAGTTCACTTACACCTCAGCTTGAAATGTCATTGTGCCGTAGCTTAGCCCTCAGACCTTGGAAATGCTTCTCTTGACTAAGCATGTGGTGGTGTTATCCCGTGGCGTTTGTCTGCTGTGTAATTTTTCCTGCTAATTCCCATGGAGTCCAAGAGTATGTCCAAAACACATACTCCAAAACAAAGCGCTGTCCAAAACACGCAAAATCCCAGTGTTGCAGTCACCACAGATGTCAGAAACAAGCTTTTAATCCATACCACTAGGTTGAAATTTTTCCCTTTTTTTTTTAATGGAAGTTCAAATCTATAAATAATAAACTGCTCTTAAGACCTAATCTGAATTTCACAGGAAGTCTTAACCCAGCAGTCCCAAGGCAAGGACAGTCATATAGTGTCAGAATCCTGTCATGCTTTCAAAGAAACTGTTTTCAAAGAAATGAAAGGCTTAGAGTTTTCTAGCATTATTGCTACCCCCTGCGTTGTGACCGAGTGTCAGTGCATTCGCCCCTGCCAGATTCTGCATGGGCCTCCACTGAGGAAGTCAGCTCCGTGTGCGTGAGTCAGGATTGTGCCACTGTCGGGGGTTCTGGGATGCAGGGTCCCTGTGGATAGCTCTCTGTTCAACACTCCAGTGAGGATACTGGGAATCTTGGCTGAGCATGCAGAGGCTTTTATTCCGGGGCTCACATCACTGTCTAGGAACTAAGAATGTGATTGAGGCTTGCTGCATGAGAAGAAACCCCTTTTTCTTTTCTAGTGGGTTGGACTCTAACATGGAGCCTTAGGACACCCAGCCTTGCCCTGCTTTCCCATTGGGAAAACGAAACTTGAGTGAACATTTCTGCATCCCATCTCTCATATGAAGCTGTGACGCAAGCCTTAGCTCCAGGTTGCGTGTTCATCTGTCTCTGCTTTGTAGGCCTTTGCTAAACAGACATTAGTGAGGCTGTCTCCCCAGCTAGTCTTGGTCTCTCACTGTGTACCAGGGGACTGACTGAACCTTTATGTAGAAATACCTGAGAAGCAGCTGATTGTCCTGCATGTGTTTTTGAAAAGGGTGGGATGGGGTTGGGAACAGGGGCGTGGATAATAAGTTATTGAAGTGCTGAACCCCGTTCAGTGTCCTCCGTGTGACCCCTTTCCCCTCGCTGGGACCTGGGTACCTCACTCTCCTGCCTTGCACACAGCTCCTGGGAGCCCAGGCCAGTCTCCACCAGCCTGCGGCACAGTGTCAGGGATTCTTTGCTCCTGCTGCAAAAGCCGTGAGAACTTTCCTGGCCAGTACTGGAAAGGGGAATGCTATTTATTTTTATATTGTGTATATTTTGTCGTGGTCTGCTGATTCCCTGTTTCACTGAGAGCGACACTTACCTCAATAGTTAGTTCGATATTGTGTGTTGGATAATTTTTTAAAAGAACTTTTTAAAAAGCTTTTTGATCCTCAGAGATCTGTAGATTTTATTTCCATATGAACTGGTTATTTTGTATAAAGTACATTCTTAAAATAGCAAGGCTCTGATATGTGTGAGTTGTGTGTGTCCGTGTGTCACTTTTATCATCGGGAAGGTTTGAACTAGGCCCCAACGCCACCACCCATCTCCCCTGGCTTCATCAAGACGGGCAGGCGGTGTTGGGACAGACAGCAGAGTGTGCCCTGGGCAGGTGATGGCGGTGCATGCTCTGTGGAGAGCCTCAGAACGGCACGAAAACTGGCAGTTCCACATGATGTCTGGGATACAGTACCCCCCAGCCAGCCCCATCAACACCCACCTTGTTGCGCCCACTCCCAATACCACCCACAGACCCCCAGCCCTTGGTACACACCTTTGACACACTTGTATACACTACTTTTGCTCTCCTTCCAAGATCTAGGGCAGCCTGGGGTCTGGCAGGCAGCTGTGTGTGAATTACAGGTGGTCCGAAGTGGGAGCTGCAAGGCTAGGTAAGCAGGGGCTCTTCTACCTGTTCTACCTGCCCGGTTCATTTAGGTTTTATTTCCAGTTCCTAGGAGGGTTTTTGTTACGGGGGAGAGGGAGAATAGATAAAAAGTGGCCACCTTGGGACAACTGACTGGCCCAGTCATGGAACATCTGACTCATTCTCAGGGTCGTGAGTTTGAGCCCTACGTTGGTTATAGATTGCTTGAAAAAAAAGAACAAGGAAGCCATCTTAAAGTAGCTGTAATTCCAAAACCCCACAATTTCTGGACTGTTTTATCCTTACTTGGCCTTGTGAGTAATCTCATTCAGTAAAAATTCTACCACAAATAGTACCAGTTTCCAACTCTGTTGTTCACTCAGTTTTATCACTTTCCAGGACAGTGACAGATCTCTCTTGACCTCCCGATTATGTGGTATTAAGTTATCCCTATTGATCTATTATTATTGACTAACATATATTTGAGACTTCTGTCCTCTCGACTGCTTTAAAACTGTACTTTCCAGGGGCGCCTGGGTGGCTCAGTCGGTTAAGCGGCTGACTTTGGCCCAGGTCATGATTTTGCGGTTCCTGAGTTTGAGCCCCGCATCGGGCTCTGTGCTGACTGCTCAGAGCCTGGAGCCTGTTTCAGATTCTGTGTCTCCCTCTCTCTGACCCTGCCCCGTTCATACTCTGTCTCTCTGTCTCAAAAATAAATAAATGTTAAAGAAAAAATAAATAAAACTGTACCTTCCATAAAAAGTATTTTTCCTAGGGGCGCCTGGGTGGTTCAGTCGGTTGAGCGTCCGACCTTAGCTCAGTCATGATCTCTCAGTTTGAGTTCAAGCCCCGTGTCGGGCTCTGTGCTGACGGCTCGGAGCCTGGAGCCTGCTTCGGATTCTGTGTCTCCCTCTCTCTCTGCCCCTCCCCCCTGCTCACGCTTTGTCTTTCTGGCTCTCAAAAATAAATAAACCTTTAAAAATATTTTTCCTAGGGGCGCCTGGGTGGCGCAGTCGGTTAAGCGTCCGACTTCAGCCAGCTCACGATCTCGCGGTCCGTGAGTTCGAGCCCCGCGTCCGGCTCTGGGCTGATGGCTCAGAGCCTGGAGCCTGTTTCCGATTCTGTGTCTCCCTCTCTCTCTGCCCCTCCCCCGTTCATGCTCTGTCTCTCTCTGTCCCAAAAATAAATAAACGTTGGAAAAAAAAAAATATTATATCAGTCACATTTTCTAGTTTAGTTGAATTTCCGTATGATTTTTTTTTTTAATGTTTATTTATTTTTGAGAGAGAGAGAGACAGAATCCAAAGCAGGCTTCAGGTTCTGAGCTGTCAGCCCGACACAGGGCTCAAACTCACAAACCATGAGATCATGACCTCACCCGAAGTCAGAAACTTAACCAACTAAACCACCCAGGCGCCCCTAATTTCCATATGATTTTTGAAGCAAAAAAAAAAAAAAAAAGCAACACCACCAACTTTAAGTGAAAATCATTAGTAAACCCCAGATTTGACATGATGCTGGTTAGATGTTTTGCAGTGTCTCCTTTTGCACTGGTGGGACAGGGTGGGTGGGCCACTCACTGCTCTGGCCTGGCTTCCTTTGTTGTCGTGGCAACTGTGACACTGACATGGTCTACATCTACTCCCAGTTCGTATTAGTATCACATTCTTACGATGCATGAAAAAACTAATTGCTGACTTCTGGATTCCTAACTGCAACCACTTCTGTGACCTGAATTCCTCACCAAGCAAAGGGTAAAATTCTTTGTTTCAGCTAATGATCGGGTTTAATTTACTTTGTAATAGGAACTTAGCTCTTAGCTTAGTGCCCCTAGAGTGTTCCCAGATTTATCTCCTTGGGATCAAAACAAAGTATCTTCCACAAGTGACCTGTGTTTCAAAATTTGATACAGTAGGCAGTGTTAATCCAGCTCTATTTTTGGAACTATGATTTGACATTAACGCTTATTAAACCCTATGTGTACATAACTTACACAACAGTTATAATCGGTGAGCTGCTTACTTCAAATTGGAGCATGAAAAGAAAGCCGGCAGGGCAAGATTTAGGGAAAACGAAGGAAGTCACAAATCGTCCATGAGGATTAGTCTCAAAACTCTGTGGAACTTTCTTTTTTGACATTTGGAAACATCCAAAGTGCTTCTCTTGTTAAGCGTTAGTGTCTTATGTCTCTAAACCAATTCCTGTCATTGGGGAAGGAAAGTATCTTAATTATATAAACAAGTAGCCCCTATAGGGTTCAGTTTTGTCATAATCTACACTCTCTGGGAGTGGTATTAACAGAATGGAGAAAATAACCCACAGTTGGACTCTTTTGGAAGTCAACCTTCACCCTTTAATCTAACTAGAGGTGAAAGGCCTATGTCAGTAAACTGTTGTGCAAGGGGTGCCTTTGGAAGAAGTGCCATTGGACCTTTTCTCCCCGAGGCTGGATTCTAGACCAACTGGGAATGAGGCAGAGCTCTGAGTGTCCAGACTGCTGTAGCCTGCACTGTCCCCTCCCCCATGGGATTCTCTGTAGATTGGCCATGCAGGTCTGTTTCCCTGGCCTCATGATTTTCCCTTGGGTTTTTTAATGGAGAACATCTGTGTGTGTTTTAGTCCCCTCTCTGCTTACCAATGCTCACTCTAGTTTCCTTAGGCAATTTTCACGAAAACCTTCAGTGTAAGATGGACTGTGAAATACCAGCCAAGGAGGCAGCTGGAAAATCCCCAGATTTGGCTATTGTGTGCTGAAATCCCAGCCCCCTTCTGTTTCCATGACCTGCATATAAATTCAGGTCCCCTTGAGAAGTCTTCAGGTTTGGAAAAGCACTACCTGCTCCTAGAATCTTGGATTTGAACCTCATTTTGGACAGCGAATGACAAGAAAGGAGTAACTCTATTCTAGCCAGTTAACGCTAGATAGAATTTTTTAACAAAGTGGAGTCAGTTCCTCGGATTGGATTCAAGGTTTTTGCTTTGGGGAGGAATTGAGTCCACAGTAGGAAGGCAAAGACATCCAAGTGAAGCCTGGCCTGTGTGTGCCCCAAGAACTAACTCGCAGTCAAGTTGTCAGTAAGTATTAAATTCCAGCTGTATGCCTAGTTACTTTGCCTAATTACTAACAGTGGAAAAGGGTGGGGGGGGTGGGGAATAGCTTCCTCTGCTCAGAGTTCACTGTAAAGGGAGAAAAACAATACAAAGAAATTGGACTACAGTACAGTGTTAGAACACACTGCATAAAGTAGTAGAAAGATTTTTATTCCCTCCCTGAAATGTAATCATTGCAGGAGGGTGGGGTGTTGTTAGCCATTTGATTTGGACAGCCATTTGACTTGATGTGCTGGTGAAGAACACAGAGCCGGGATCTCCTCGGTCTGGGCCTGCTGTCTCAGCTTGTTCTGTTCAGTCTCTGCCTAGTTTTCTCAGAGTCCTTGCTGCAGCTTGAATTCCTCTTCCCTTTCATCCTGGTTCTGTTCCCGTGAGGCTACACTGTAGTGATGAAGACAGAGCAAATGGTTCTGACACCAGTAATTCTCCCCAGGGGGTACTAGGAGGACGTTTCCTAGAAACAACATAGGTCTGAGGAAAAAAGCATGTTTTTGTAGAGGCCATGGCATGGCCCTGCTATGGCAGCCTTCCATATTGTCTGCTGTCTTCTTGTGGTCACATCATCTATTATGCTTCTGAGTGTAGTCTCTGGACCAAAGCATCACCTGGGAATTTGTTACAAATGCAAATTCTGGGGGCACCTAGGTGGCTCAGTTGGTTGAGTGTCTGACTTCAGCTCAGGTCATGATCTCATGATTCGTGGGTTTGAGCCCCACATCAGGCTCTGTGCTGAGAGCACAGAACCTGGAGCCTGCTTCGGATTCTGTCTCCCTCTCTCTGCCCCTCCCCTGCTCACCCTCTGTGTCTCTCTCTCAAAAATAAACATTAAGAAAAATTTTAAGTCTCACTCCCAGTTTCCACATCCTCTGTCTCATCTGCAGTGTTGGGTGTTTTGGGAGATCTAAACCTAACCAACCATTGCCAGTCCAGGGTCTTGCCATCCAGTAATGTCAAGACTCCCTGCTGGTCAACGATCTGTGTACTCCAGGCAACATCTCCCATGTCTGCTGTTGTGACTTATTTAACAAATTTTAGTGAGCTTATGTCTGTGGCTTTGCAATGCTGTAAGCCAATGGTGGCCAATCTAGGGTGCCCACTTAGGGGTTTAAAAACCTGGGCTTCAGGGGAGTCTGGCTGGCTCAGTTGGTGAAGCATGTGATTCTTGATCTCGGGATTGTTAAGTTCGAGCCCCACGTTGGATGTAGAGATTAAATTCTTAAAAAATCAGATGCCTGAACACTACCCCACAGGGTTTTTCATTGGTCTGGGGTGCAGCCTGGGCAACAGGATTTTTCAAAGCTTTCCTGGTAATTCTGTTGCCCAGTCAACATTATATAAACCACTTTCCAAAACCAGTGGCTTGCAGACTTGAATAAGCCCATGAATCACCTGGAGAATCTTGTTCAGATCAGATTCTGGTTCACTAGGCCTGGACTGGGTCCTGAGGTTCTGCACATTTAACAAGCTCATTGCTCACTGCATTTTGAGAGCAGAACGACCTCAAACCCATCCATGCTTTCCAACACCGCTGGACTTGCCTTTTTATTTAAAGAGGGAGACGACCAGGGCACCGGGGTGGCTCAGGCGGTTAAGCGTCCGACTTCAGCTCAGGTCGCGATCTCAAAGTTCATGAGTTTGAGCCCCATGTCAGGTGCTGTGCTGACAGCTCAGAGCCTGGAACCTGCTTCAGATTCTGTCTCCCTCTCTCTCTGCCCCTTCCCCACTGTTTCTCTCTCTCCTTCAAAAATAAACATTAAAAAAAATGATGGAGACTCCCTCATGTGGTCCTCTAACATTGTGCTTTTCCAAATCTTCACCTTTTTTCTTTTCTGCCGGTAATGTCCCCTCATCAAAGCTGACTTTCCCTTGTGCGAGGCATTCCAGCCTCCCCTGTCTACCTCCTGACCAAATGCCATCAGTTAGCCTCTCCTCCTTTCTTCCCTCCCTATGAAGGTTTTTCCAGTTCCCTCTATTTGAATATCACATATTTACCTCTCTTTATCTTCATGCAAGCTTTTTTTTTAAGTTTTCTTTGTTGGGGTTTTTTTTTAGTAATTTCTACACCCAACGTGGGGCTGGAACTCACAACCCCAAGATCAAGAGTCACATGCTCTTCTGACTGAGCCAGCCAAGTGACCCATACCTTCATGCAAACTCTTCACTAATAGAACCTGGCTTTTTTTCCTGACATTTGGCTTCCTCCCTACCTTTCTACAACTACTGACTTACATAGAGCCTTAGCCCTTTCGCAGCACTTAACATTCTGTGTGGCCTCTGACAGCTTGATCAACCCTCTCTTGACCTGGTTCTCACTGGTGCCGTGACCCACACTCACCCAGCTGTGACGGCCTGCCCTTCCAGTGACCTTCTTCCACTTCCCAAAGGTGTGCTCTTCCTAAGACTTGCTTTCTTCTCCTTTTTTTTTTTTTAAGACTTTTTAAAAAATGATCTCTACACCCAACATGGGCCCAAATTCACAACCCCAAGATCAAGAGTCACACGCTGTACCGACCAAGCCCAGCCAAGCACCCCTCTTTCTTCTCTTCATCACGCAGTCAGTGCACCTTCCTCTAAATGACTTTTACTTTTACCTACAACTTAAGATGTCCCTCTGTGTAATCAACTTCTATATCTTCAATTCAGACTTTTTTGCCATGTTCTGGTCACCCTTTCCAAGTTCCTGTTGGACATTGACACCAAATGTCCCTACTGCCATTGTTCCGGGATTTTTATTTGCCACTGTTTTAAATTTTTTACCGGAATGGTTTACAATTTTACTTCCTACATCTTGTTAGTTTGTAACATTCTTCCTTAACCATTTTATTATAATTCCACATTAAAACTGATTGAGGCACCTGGGTGGCTCAAGTCAGTTAAGCGTCCAACTTTGCTCAAGTCATGATGTTGTGGTCCATGAGTTCAGGCCCCACGTCAGGCTTTGTGCTGACAGCTCAGAGCCTGAAGCCTGCTTTGGATTCTGTATGTCTCTCTCTGCCTCTCTCTTTCTCTCTCTCTTGAAAATAAGTAAACATTTTTTGAAAATTTAAAAAAAAAAAAGCTGACATCTTCACTTCTTCCTCCAATGCCATCCATTTATGTTTAAATGTAACATACTGCCTTCATTGCTTATCTCTTTTCCTTTCTACCCTGGTAAAATACACATAAAATATACCATTTTAACCATTTTTTAAAATGCATTTGCTTTTTTTTTTTTTAATGTTTATTTATTTTTGAGAGACAGCACAAGTGGGAGAAGGGCAGAGAGAGAGGGAGACACAGAATCTGAAGCAGACTGCAGGCTTCTAGCTGACAGCACAGAGCCCAATGCGGGGCTTTAGCTCACAAACTGAGATCACAACCTGAGCCCAAGTGAGATACTTAACCGACTGAGCCACCCAGGTGCCCCAAATGCTTTTGCTTTTTTGAAATTTTAAATGTTTATTTTTGAGAGAGAGTATGCACAAGCAGGGGAAGGACAGAGAGAGAGGGAGACACAGAATCTAAAGCAGGCTCCAGGCTCCAAGCTGTCAGCACAGAGCCCAATGTGCAGCTTGAACCCACAAGCTGTGAGATCATGACCTGAGCCGAAGTCAGACGCTTAGGCAACTGAGCCACCAAGGCGCCCTTGACCATTTTTAAGTGTATACTTCAGTTGCATTGAGTACAATCACCTCATTATACAACCATGACTACTATCCATCTCCAGAACTTCTTTATCCCATAGTGAAACTCTATACCCATTAAACTAATACCCCACCTCCCTTCTCCCCCAACCCCTGGTAACCACTTTTCTTTCTGTGTGTATGAATTTGGCTATTCTAGGTACCCCAGATAAGTGGAATCATACAGTATTTTTCCTTCTTCTGGCTTAGCATATTTTCAAGGTGCATCCATGTTGTAGCATGTAACAGAATTTTATTCCTTTTTGAGGCTAAAGAATATCCCATTGTGTGTATATACCACATTTTGTGTATCCATTTATCCACCAAAGGACGTTTGAGATGTTTCCCCTTTTGGCTATTGTGAATAATGTTGCAATGAACATGAGCGTACAGATAGTGTTTAAGGCACTGCTTTCAATTCTGGATGTATACCCAGAATTGTGGGTATACTGCTGGGTCATGTGGTAATTGTATTTTTAACTCTTTGAGGACCTGCCATACCGATTTCCACAGCCACTGCATCATTTTACATTCCCATCAGCAACACACAAGAGTTCCAATTTCCCCACATCCTTGCCCACATGTGTAGTTTTCTGTTTGTTAGATAATCGCACCTTAGCAGGTGTGGTACCACTCTTTCTAGTGCACACTGCCATCCCCTGTTTTGTGGCTGCCACTTTAAACTCAATAGCCATCCAAACTTTTCTTCCCTCCCCACTCTCCTTACCTACCCACCCCTTCTGATGCTACTAGTTGGGGTGATGATATATCTTTTCTTGCTGATCCATGTGTCAAACCTGATATTTGTCCCTGGCATGTTTAATCAGCTGCCAAGCCCTATTGATTCTTCACAGAAATCAGTCACATCTCTTTCCTCCTGCATGCAGGTTCTGATTTTATTTCTCACCTGGATTATTGTAATCTCCTGGCCTGTCCAGACCACTTGGCACTGCCATAAACCTGACCTCTGACCAAAAAAAAAAAAAAAAAAAAGGGAGTTGGGGGGCACCTGGCTGGCTCAGTCAGTAGAGCATGTGACTCTTGATCTCAGGGTCATGAGTTCAAGCCCCATGTTGGGCATGGAGCCTACTTAAAAAAAAAAAAAAAAAAAAAAAAAACTGAACTGTGCCCTCTGGGCCCCCATTCCACATCCTATGTCAGCTTTCCATTGCCCACGAGGAAAAAAAATGTTATCATTTAATGAGCACCTTTTATGTGCCAGGCACTCAATGCTAAATGTACCAAATGTACTAAATGCTCTACATCTGAGTCTCATTTCACAGAGGAGGTAGCAGGCACAGAGAAGTTACGTAATTTAAGGTCATGCAGCTAGTAAGTGGTAAACTAGAATTCAAACCAGTTCAAAAGCAGTCTTACTCCAAAGCCCACTCAACCACTCTGCTCTCCTACCTCATTAGCAGTCTTATGAACTGGATATCTCAAGCCCCTTTTGAGGAAGAAAAGCACTAAGTTAAATAACTTGCTTAAAGTGAGGTAGTTATTAACTTGGAAGCTGGAATTTGAACCTGGGTCTCTGACATCAAAGTCTGTCCCATGCTGATTCTTCATCTCTCCCAAATCCTTGGCCGGGCAACAAGGTCCTCTACCTTTGGGACCCAATATGTTACCAGCTTTATACTCCCCCCTACTGTCTCATCCCTTGCCCCAGATTAGACACTTTGCCACTAAAGAGAAGCTGGGTTTTAATTTAACTCTCTGCCTCTGGTCTTCAAGGCCAAAACCAGTGACTACTTACCAAAACTTTTCCAGCTGTCTATGCTGGAAGAAATCCTCAGCTGCAGCTCTGAGTTCACAACTCAGCTGTACCACTTGTGAGTGCAGGGAATGTGCCAAATCAGCACTGCGGCCCTGCCACAGCAGAGCACGTGGTGGACCACTGAAAATACAGAACCACTGAAATAGGCAATCAGTTGTAGTTAGAAAAGTGTGAGTCTGACAAGCAGAGGCTGGCTTCTGACCCCAAAAGTCTGGCAGAAGCATTTGCATTGCATTGATTTTCCCTTGTTTGTCCTCCTCCCTGACTTCCAGGTCTCTGAGTGGGTGGCCAGTCTCCCCTCACCCCCACCCCCACACTGCCTTGAACAAAGCTTTTTCCATCCTGAATTTTTGTCTCAGTCATTCCACAACCAAGTAAACAGCCACCTGCTTGCCACCTAGGGAGGTAGGACTGGGCTTGACTAGGCTGCAGAGTGGCCTCTTTGGGGTTTCATTCAAACCCAATCTGTTTACAGGTGTGGGAGGTGGGAGAGAAGCTGGGGACCCAGAGTAGAGGATGGCTTAGTGACAACCTGCCCCAGGGGAAGGGGCTGTGTGGGCATGAAGAGGGAGGGCCACTAATGATACCAAAAGAGGACGGTAAACCAACCCTTCCTGCAGTTCCTGCAGTTCAGCAGTGATCTGGCCTATATCTTGGCATCCAGAAAAGACAGAAGGTTCCTTACTAAAAGCAGGTAAGTGTTTGTCTTGTCTGTATCGAGCTTAGAGTTGCTAGGGAAAGACCCACTTCTAGCAAATAAACATCTGAGAAAGGTCAGAGCAGCCTGTGGGAAAGGGTCTCCATTTGCTGCTCAGAGTTGGAAGGAGGGAGGCAAGAGGAAGTGGCCAGTCCCTGACAATAGTCCCAGATGACGTCTAAGTCAGGAAGCAAGTTATTTCCTTGGCACTGCTCATGTAAGGGGCTCGTCTCTGAAGAACTCTGGCTTGCCCTGCTAATTAGAGTAGGTAGAGAGAGGATTCCTCTCTTCCCTGAGTGCCTCCTCACAAGGTGTAGAGAGGAGAGACAACTGAAGAGCAGAACTATCTGTCTCATGATGAGACTGACTGCAAGGTTAAAGGCGGTAGCTACCTCATGGTTCACTGATTCCAACATCTTTATTGAATGCCTCTGCACCAGGCTCCGGGGGCACAACCCTAAGACTTTCGTCTCCCAGTAATGAGGGGGGGCCTGGGTAGCTCAGTGGGTTAAGCGTCTGACTCTTAATTTCAGCTCAGGTCATTATCTCATGTTTGGCTGTGAGACAAGCCCCGTGTCAGACTCTGCATTGAGTGTGGAGCCTGGTTGGGCTTCTCTCTCAAAATAAATAAAACTTAAAAAAAAAAAAAAAAAAGAGGGGCTCATGGGAGGAAGCCCAAAAAACTTTTTTTTTTCTTTTTTGTTTTCCAAAAAACAAATTGTAATTCGTCAGGTACAGATGGGGCAAGAGTGTCCTACTCAACAGGACAGTATGTGCAAGGCTCAAACGCAAGAGACCGTGATATGTTCCCAGAAGTGAGAGTTCTCGATGGCTGGCAGGGAGAGTAGACTTGGTGATTTGGGAGGATACAGTCAAGTAGGAAAGTAGGGTCCGGGTCTGGGCAAAGAGCTGGGAAACTGTCCTAAGAGTGGAGCGAAGTTAGCGTTGCACTTTAGGCAGGGAAGTGCTTAAATGGCAGGCTGGCAGTTGGGTCCAGACTTGCACTTCTGCTCACTTGGCCATGTTGTGGAGCTCAGATTTGAGGGGAGCAAGGGGGGGAGACAGAGGGGGGAGACTTCCAGGTGCTCCAGACAGTGGATGACGCCCGTGTGATCAAGCAGTGGCTGGTGGGCCCACGAGAGACTTAGGACAGCTTTTTTCTACCCATGATGAAAGACCTGTTTATCCTAGTTTATTATGGAACAATAATTTTGTAAAATACAATAAAAATCAATTGATAGAAAAGTAGAAATTTTATTTAAAAAATTTTTTTAAGTTTTATTTACTTATTTTGAGAGAGAAGGCATGAGCAGGGGAGGGGCAGAGAGAGGGAGAGAGAGAACCCTAGCAGGCTCCACGCTGCCAGTGCAGAGCCCAATGTGGGGCTTGAACTCACAAATTGTGAAATTGTGATCTGAGCTGAAATCAAGAGCCAGACACAAACGACTGAGCCACCCAGCACCCCAAAAAATAAAAATTTTTTAAATGATAGAATATAAGCTCACATTTTTCTCAGTAAATTGTAAAACATGAAATTCCTCAAGATGCCATAAAAATTCCTAAGCATTTATTCTCAATTTCTGTAGTTGTCACAGATCAGCACTGAACCACATGCCCTGAGTAGCACTGACTTTAGGAGGAAGAATTGCCAGAACATGATGACTGATTAGTTGTGGAAACATAAGGGGGAAAGGATGAATCAAAGATGGCTCACGGGCTTGGCCTGGATAATTGAATGGCTGGTGGTGCAGCTTCCAGAGCTAGGAAACCAGGAAGAGAAACAGCAGGTCTACAGGGGTGGATACAAGTAAAAAGAGGTATTACTATACTGTGTGAGGCCAGACTGCTAAGATGGGGACGGCTGGGAGCTGGTTAAGATAATGGTGAGGGGCTCAGGGCAGAAATCCTCAGCTGCAGGAACATCATGAGCAAGTAGACAATGACTGAAGCCCAGGAGAAGACGGGTTTTCAGGATGATTGTGTGGAGTAGAGTGGAGTGGAGTGGAGTGGAGTGGAGTGGAGTGGAAGGAGTCAAGAATCTTGGCAGGACTTTATGGGTACCAGTGACCAAAGACACTGGTCATGGGAGGCTGGGAAGCCACTGGGGAGAGCCAAGGAGTCACAGAAGTCAAGATAATAGAATGTTTTAATGTGGGAGGAATGAAAAGTGGTGGAATCAGGAGCTCAGAGAACCGTGGCCTGCTCTGGTCCCTGCAACTCACCACCTAGAATCATCCTTCTAAATAGATGTGTCTCTGGACAGTCTCATTCAAAATATGATCCTGGGAAACCATGTAATAATTACTTTAGGGGTGCCTGGTTGACTCAGTCCATAGAGCATGCAATTCTTGATCTACGGGTCTTGAGTTCAAGCCCCACACTGGGCGTAGAGCTTACTTTAAAAAAAAAAAAAAAAAAGAAAATTACTAATCAGTTTTCTGTGCTTTCCAAATTTTCTAATTTTTTTCTAGTACTTTAAATACTTTAAGAAATAGAACAATTGTTCATATTAACAAAAGGGAACTGATCACCTCCTAAGCATCTGTTAACTAGCTATCTCCTAAAGAAATACACAGGATGGGTCACAGTTTCTTTTTAATTTATTTAAGTTTATTTGTTTTGAGAGAGAGAGAGAGAGAGAGACAGTGAGAGCAGGGGAGGGGTAGAGACAGAGGGAGAAAGAATCCCAAGCCAGCACCCCACTATCAGCACAGGGCCCAACATGGGGCTCAATCCCATGAACCGCGAGACCATGACCTGAGCCGAAATCAAGAGCCAGTAGCTCACCCAACTGAGCCACCCAGGCACCCCAAAATGGGTTACAGTTTTGATGTTAGGGGCAGAACCCCTGGACAAGACAGGGTAGGTAAGCCGACTGGGCCCCGCCATGCAGACTCCCTCCCAGGCCCTCCAAGGACCTGTCTGCTTCTGGCTCTTCGACCAGTATGGCCCTTAGCCAGCTTCTTGCTCGCAAAACAGCAGGAGAGTGGAGAAGGGGCAGACGACCCCTCTGAGTGCACACACACACGCCGAGCAGAGATACTTCTGGAAATGCACACATAAGGGATCAAAAAATGCCTGGCTCTGCGCGCCAGCTGAGTGGTGTCCTGCCTGCCATACAAGGGGCACCTTGTCACTGACTTCCCACAGAGCTGGAGGAAACTGTTCCCAGAGCCTCAACTTCTCTCACAGTGCCAGACCCTCCCTGTGGGCAGCCTCCTCTCCTGCCTTGCCTTTCACTCCTCAGCCCCTCATGTTTCAGGCCTCCACCAGCTCCATGGTTCTTCAGCCCTGGACAGTCGCCAAGCCCAGATCCTTTCTTTTTTTTTTTTTTTTTTTTTTTTTTTTTATTTTTTTTTTCAACGTTTATTTATTTTTGGGACAGAGAGAGACAAAGCATGAACGGGGGAGGGGCAGAGAGAGAGGGAGACACAGAATCGGAAACAGGCTCCAGGCTCTGAGCCGTCAGCCCATAGCCTGACGCGGGGCTCGAACTCACGGACCGCGAGATCGTGACCTGGCTGGAGTCGGACGCTCAACCGACTGCGCCACCCAGGCGCCCCCAGACCCTTTCTTTAAAAAGTTCTCTCCCAAGGCACCTGGGTGGCTCAGTCGGTTAAGTGGCCGACTTCAGCTCAGGTCATGATTTCACGGTCCTTGAGTTCAAGCCCTGCGTCGGGCTTTGTGCTGACAGCTCAGAGCCTGGAGCCTGTTTCAGATTCTGTGTCTCCCTCTCTCTGACCCTCCCCTGTTCATGCTCTGTCTCTCTCTGTCTCAAAAGTAAATAAACATTAAAAAAAAAAAAAAGTTCTCTCCCAACTAACCCTTGCCCTCTGCACTCTCCACCACCCCCCTTTTCTCTCTACCTCATTGCTTTGCCATCATGCCACCTATCTGGCTTCTCGCAAGAAATTTCCTTTTCTCAATCTGTTCTTCCTGCATCGTCCTCATACCACATTCAACAGTGTGCTTTCCCCCTTAAAAGTATTCAGTATTTTTTTACTGCCTGCAGGATCAAATTGGTGAAAAGTTAATTTAGGGGGCACAAACTATATTGGGCAAGCCCCAGGTTCTCCATGCCTGACCTAACCTACTTTTGTAGCCCTTTTCCACCGTTCTGGTGAGCCAGCCAGGGCGGTGAGCTGTGCCCTCAGCCCTTTGCTTGGCCCCCTTAGGTGCTCACACAGTGCTGTGTCCAGGCCACCTCCCCCTCCTCTTCTTAGAAACTTTCCCTTATTTTTTTTAGTACATGTGCTGGTGAAGCAAGCACCTCCCTATGTTTTTTTTTTTTTTTAAGTTTATTTATTTAGAGACAGAGAATGAAAGTGGAGAAGGGGCAGAGAGAGAGGGAGAGAGAGAATCCCAAGCAGGCTCCATGCTATCAGCGTAGAGCCCAGCGTGGTACTCGGTCCCATGAACTGTGAGATCATGTCCTGAGCCAAGATCAGAGTCAGACGCTTAACTGACTGAGCCACCCTGGCGCCCTTCCCTTATTTTTTTTTTTTTAATCAAAAATTTTCTTTTTTAACGTTTATTTATTTTTGAGACAGAGAGAGACAGAGCATGAACGGGGGAGGGTCAGAGAGAGAGGGAGACACAGAATCCGAAACAGGCTCCAGGCTCTGAGCTGTCAGCACAGAGCCTGACATGGGGCTCGAACCCACGGACTGTGAGATCATGACCTGAACCGAAGTCGGATGCCCAACCGACTGAGCCACCCAGGCGCCCCGCTTCCCTTATTTTTTAAGACCACTTCTAGATCCTCCAAGCCAGGCTGGAATGGCCTTGCACATCTCTGAACACTTACAGTATTCACTATCTAAGCATCTCAATTGCAATAAAATGGAATTTGAGAGTTCTTTAAAAAGTTTGCTTATTATTAAGAACTCTTTGGCTACTTGGGTGCCTGGGTGGCTCAGTCGGTTAAGCACTTGACTTCAGCTCAGGTCATGATCTCATGGTTCATGAGTTTGAGTCCCACTTCAGGTGAGCTTGAGCCCCACTTCAGGCTCGGCCCTGACAGTGCAGAGCCTGCATGGGATTCTCTCTCTCCTTCTCTCTCTATACCTTGCTCACTCATGCCCGGTCTCTCTCTCTCTCAAAAAAAAAAAAAAAAAAAAAAAAAAAGAGAGAGAAAAGAAAAAAAAAAACTGGCTACCCAATTACAAAAACTAATTTTAATTTGCTTAAGACAATAAGTCATAACACCCCAAAACAACAGCAACAAGACAATAAGTCAATTCATGAAATATCCCTTTGGTACCTAAGGTCGAGAATGAAGTGGGTCACTGTATAGTCAGGGCTTCAAACCCCACCAGAACTCTCTGCTCTCTCTCTTATTCTGCTTTATCCATCTCTCTTGCTACAAATGATCTCTCTGTTTCCCAAACCACATACCACATGACAGTAAACATGACTGCAGATCAGTCCCAAGTGTTATGTTACAGACAAAATCTGTAAAGAAGCTACACAATCTCTTCTTTAAGATAACTGTAGAGGTCAGGGCTCCTGGGTGGCTCAGTTGGTTAAGCGTCCCAACTCCCTTTTTTTTTTTTTTTAATGTTTATTTATTTTTGAGAGAGATAGAGTGAACTGGGGAGGGGCAGAGAGAGAGGGAGACAGAATCTGAAGCGGGCTCCAGGTCAGCACAGAGCCCGATGCAGGGCTCCAACTCACAAATTATGAGATCATGACCTGAGCTGAAGGCAGATGCTTAACCGACTGAGCCACACAGGTGCCCCAGGGTCCCAACTCTTGATTTCAGCTCAGGTCATGATCTCAAGGTTGTGGGATCGAGCCCCAAGCCCCGCGTCAACCTCTGCATCGAGCCTACCTCTTGTCAAGCCCTGCAGGCATAGAGCCTGCTTAAGATTATCTCTTTCCCCCTCTGCCCCACCCCCACTCATTTGTGCACACCTGGGTGCTCTCTCTGTAAAAATTAATTAAGGGGCACCTGGGTGACTCAGTCCGTTAAGCATCTGACTTCAGCTCAGGTCATGATCTCAAAGTTCATGAGTTCAAGCCCCATGTCAGGCTCTGTGCTGACAGCTCAGAGCCTGGAGTCTGCTTCAGATTCTGCGTCTCCCTCTCTCTCTCTCTGCCCCCCTGCCCACTCATGCTCTCTCTCTGTCTCTGTCTGTCTCTCTCTCAAAAATAAACATTTTAAAAAATTAAAAAAAAATACCTATAGGGGAAATTAAATGACCTATTAAGTCAGGGGCCCATCCTCAGGTAATCAACACTACCCAGGAGAATAGCATCACATTTTAGGAATATGGTAGTCCCCACCAGGTGAACGGTAAGAGAGAATGGGGGTTCCTGGAAATGCAATAATGAAGAGCTACAACAGTTGTATCACTGCATCCCACCCTTTGATGCCTGGGGACGTGCAGAGGCATACCATTTCCCATTCATTCACATTTTTTCCTTTTTTTAAAAAAATATTTTATTTTTTCATGTGATCTCTGCCCCCCAGTGTGGGGCTCAAACTTACAACCTCAAGATCAAGAGTCACATGTTCTATCGACTGAGCCAGCCAGTTGCCCCTAAATTTCCCCCTTCTAAATATGGATCAATAATCACGTGTCAAACTATAAATGCACTTATCTTCCCAATGTGAGATAATTCAATGTCATGACCAGATACTGCAGCCAGAGGCAATGACAGGGAGCCTCTGTTATCCAGATAAAGATTACTTTTTTTATATGTATATATCCTGTCCTTCTCTCCTTTGGTCCCAAAGAGTTCCAGATATAGATACTCATAATTCTGTATCCCAGTGCTTAAATAATTAGTATTACTACCCCAGTACTCCCCAAATACTATTTTTCGAAATTCCATTTCGAAGAGAGAACAGGTGAAATATTATCTATTGGCCAATAGTCTAACACATAGAGCACACCTGGCTCAGAGGAGTCTACTACACTTGATCTTGGAGTTGTGAATTCGAGCCCCATGTTAGGTGTAGAGATTACTAAAAAAAAGGAAATTAAACAGGGTGCCTGGGTGGCTCAGTAGGTTAGGCATTTGCCTTTGGCTCAGGTCATGATCTAATGATTCATGGGTTTGAACCCAGCATCAGGCTCTGTGCTGTCCCAGCAGAGCCTACTTTGGATCCTCTGTCCCCTTCTTTCTCTGCCTTTCCCCCACTTGCATGCATGCACGTGCTCTGTCTCTCTTAAAAATGAATAAAAACTTTTTTTAAAAATCCTAAAAAAAAAATTTTTTTTTAAAGGCTAAATATTTTAGTCAGTATCCATTTGTTTACTAAATTCTTTGGCAGTGTAGGGAGCAACTTGGTCAGGCAAATGGCTGCCCCAAGGCTGGGCTTGCCGGAAGAATTTCCCTTGCCTGGGATCCTTCAAGTCCTATATATGGAGAGAACGGTGCCCAGGAGCGCCCCCGGTGGGAGGGTGTGTTGTATCGCTCTGGAAGTCTATTCCTGTCAGGGCTGGAACCAGCAGGGATCTTGTTTTTGTTCTCAGCTGCATCCCGGCTGCCTGAAACTGTGGCCACTGGCACAGTCAGCACTCCCCACGTGTTTCTAGGGTGACTAACACTTGGGCCAATGGATTACCTGAGGTATTGAGCAAGTACGAACTCTGTTGCCAAGTTTGGGATTTGGGGAGTGATGACTCCTTTAAAACGTTCACTGGCTCACTGTCAGTTTCCTCTTTGTTGACTCCGTTTGCTAATGTGTTTACTGGCGCCAGAAATCTTGTGTGGCCCAGTCCTTGAATACTAAGTCTGTCCAAGAGAACTGCCTGGCCTGGGACTTACAGTGGCATGGCCCAGTCCCATGGGGTGGGGGTGCTCTGCAGTGCGTGCCCACACTACACACCAACAGGCAAATGCACTTAGAGGTTGGAGACATTATCACATCTGCCTCGTGAAAGCACTATGGCCCTGGGATTCGGGTGTCCCTAATTTCTCTGGCTTCTCTTAAATACCCCTATTCCAAAATCCAGTGAACCACAATTTATAAACTAATAATTTTGTTCTAGAAAAAGCAGGGAATATGGCTGCAAGATTCTCAATTATTTGAATCTTTGCTTTCAGACTGACAGGGTTTTTTAAATGTCCCATTGTTTCTTATCTACTTTTAAGGTGCCATTCCAGGATTACAACACATCTTTCTCTCATAACAACTTTGTGAGTGTCTCAAAGAACAGCTGACACACTTTAATTTCCTGACATTTTGTGCCTGAGTGGCTCAGTTGCTTAAGCGTCTGACTTCGGCTCAGGTCATGATCTCGTGGTTCGTGAGTTCGAGCCCCTCATAGGGCTCTGTGCTGACAGCTCAGAGCCTGGAGCCTGCTTTGGATTCTGTATCTCCTTCTCTCCCTGCCCCTCCCCCACCCACACTCTGTTTTTCTCTCTCAAAAATAAACATCAAAAATTTTTTTTTCTGGCATTTTCCCACAAGTTCCCTAAAGCTCCAGCTTTTGGAGGCACGTGGTTGGAGCCTCAAGAGTGACTGGGGGCACCACACAAGAACTGCCAGCCTCTCAGCCTGGAAAAGGGTTTCTTCACAGCCTGTTCCCTGCTTCCTCTGAGTCCATGCTTCAGGTTTATAATTTGCAAATCCTCCCCTCTCCTAGTTTAGGGGATAGAAGTCTCTTTTGGTTGGGAGTATCAGAAACACATTCTAGCAAGTTAAGCAATAATGACGATTGACAGGACTGTTGAGTGTCTCACAAAATCCAAGGACAGGAATGCAACTGGCATCCAGGAGTGAACTGGAAACTGGGATTTTAAACAACATTAGGACTATCTCCGTCTTTTGTTTCTCCTCCAGATATCTTTGCTTCACTTTTCTGTTTCTTTCTCTGCAGACCAGCTTCCTATTTCTCCAACAGATCCAAGTTTTACACATTCTGGGTCCAAACACCATGTTCGAAATTTCCAGTTTCTCAGACAAAAACTTTGGTGTTCTCCTTAACTAGTCCCTTTGTCTGTCACATCTGTTCTGTCAGGAAATCCTGTTGGCCTTGCATTCAACATACACCCATAATTAAACCACTTCTCACTCCCTCTCCACCCATATACCCTGAGCAAGCAGCCTTTTTACCTCTTGCCTAGATTCCTGCAATAATTTAATTGATCTTTCTGCTTTTATCTTGAGCCCTCTGTTGCCTATTCTCAACACAGCAGCCAAATAGTCCTGTCAAGAGCATGTCATTTCTCTGCTCAAAACTCTCCAGTTGTTTCTCTTTTCATTCAGAATAACAGCCAAAGAGCTTCCAAGGCCTTACAAGGTCATGCTTCTGCCCGTTATCGCTCTTTGTCTTTATTGCACATCCCTGTTCATACTTCTGGCCACCTCACTGTTCCTTCAACACACCAGTCTCTGCTTACAGGGTCTTTGCACTTGCTCTGCCTTGAGTGTGCTTTCCCACAAACCCGCATGGCTTGCCCTCTCACCTCCTCTGAATCCTCAAGTCACCTCAATGAATCCGTTCTTGGTTAAGCCACCAAACACCCACCCCACTGACATTTTCCTATCTTCCTTCCCTTCTACATTTTTTTCTCCAGAGAATTTATCAGTATCTGGTTTAGGATTTACTTATTTCATTTTTTTAAGTTTATTTATTTATTTTGAGAGAGCACACACATGGGGGGAGGGGCAGAGAGAGAGAGAGAGAGAGAGAGAATCCCCAAGCAGGCTCCATGCTGTCGGCTCGAACTCATGAACCATGAGATAATGGCCTGAGCCAAAGTTAGATGCTTAACTGACCAAGCCACCCAGGTGCCTGTTTTACTTATTTCATTTATTGCTTGTCTCCTCCTTTAAAATTTAAGCCCCTGACAACTAGGATTGTACTCTTTGGTTCAGTCTTCTATCCCCAGATCTGGAACAGTCAGTGCCTGGCACTCAATAAATTTTTTCTGCATGGGTCAATATACACCAAGAGAACTGATCTCTCTCTGGTATTCCCCAAAACAAAACCCTTGAAGACAACAGAAAATTGCCAGCAGCCTCAGGGACCAATGAGGAGCATGGGACAGGAGGGGGACCCTAACACAGCTTGAAGTGAGCCTGGAGAAAGACTCCTCAGAGCTCAAGCCAGCCTCCATGGGAGCACCCAGAGAACTCTTCCTGACACTGCCCCACTGGGGTCAAACAGGACCTCCCCCGCCCAAAAAAAAAGCTGCAATAATTACTATTATTGTAGCTTTGATTTTTTGACACCGTCCCTGACTTTTTGACACCTGCTTTCCATATGTATCCATTATACATAAGCCCCGAGACTTAAAGCAGCTTAGTCTTTCAACAGGATCATAGGAAGTTCAGAAAACACATTTTAAGAGCCAAAAAATAACTTCAGAACATTTCTGTGTTTTATTGTGGTTCATGGGCCTGACAAGAGGCGTTCCTAGTCCATAGCAACTCTTAAAATCCCGGTTTTGTACCATTAGCTTCCCTCACCACCGCTTCCAGGCTCTTCTTCCAAATGTCCCAGAACTCCTGTCCTTGAGCCTAGTTTGGGCCCGTTGTCCTTCTCTCTCATTGCCTTTCTTCTGATCTCAATCCCCAAAGTCCAAAAAGTTTCATGAAGGAAAAGTAACGGAGCCAGTTGGCAGTATTGATCCATTGATAATGTTCTGTCCCAGTACATGCAAGGTTTCTCATACCATGAGATGAGTGCTGTTCTGATCATGTCATAGAGGAGGAAACGGGCCTGCGGAGGCTCATCAGGAGGGTGGCTCAGGCCAGTCTCCACTGACACCCGTGTTCTCTCCACTCTGCTGCGGTGGGCCACAGTCCAGGACACAGGCACCACATCTGCCTCGGCCAGCCATCTCCCTGAGGAGCCAGCAGCCTGTGTCCCAGGGACCCACCAGCAGAATGTCCAGCCAGGATTTGAGGTAAACTGGCTGAGATGGCCAACTCTCTGGGCTGGGTTTCTGTGGTAACATGTGGTAACAACACATCATTCAGCTTCTTTACCAGATTCCTGAGTCCTGGGGAGGAGCAAGCGAGACTCATTTTCCCCCAGTATACTATGTGTATATATACATATATACATATATATATGTATGTGTGTGTGTGTATATATAATATATAGTGTCATTGTTTGAACTACATCTTCTCAGACTGCAGAATTTCAGTCACAATTCTATTTGTTTTCACAAAGTTGCTTGTTTGTGAAATCAGGGTTCAGATGTGAGAAAATCTATTATCTGTTCCTACTACTTCCAGGTAATCTACCTCCAAATATTTTGCTCACGGTTGCCCTTGGCCTGAAAGATAATGAGATATTACTAGGTTCCAAGGAGACTGAGGAAGCTTTATTTTCTGTTTTCAGTCTTTCAGTTTCTATTTTCAGTCTTCTAAAATTTCTGGATAAGGGGGCTCACATTATGTAAAGTGTGACTTTTTTTTTTTTTTTTTTACTTTTGGCTAGAATCAGATAATCTCAATACTTTAACCCTGGTTATCTTACGCTGACTAGAAACAGGTTCTCTTATTATAAATAATAGCTATCATTTACCAAGTGCATTAACTTATTTAATCCTCACAAAATCCCTTGAGGCCAGTTTTACAGTGGGGGGGGGGGGGGGGCAAAGGATCAGAGAAGTGAGGTAACTTGTTTAAGTAAACAGCATAGCCAGGATTCAAATTCCATTCTGAGTGACCTTAAGCCAAAATAAAATTGTAATCTGTTTGAAAACTTCCTTATGTGGCTCTAAAGGTGGGGATCAGCTGAAAAACAGACCCTGGGTGGAAGCTGTGAGGGACTGCTCTGAGGTGAGCTGAGGACTTCCTGCACCCTGGCAGGGCCCCAGGGGGCAGAGTTGGCACTCTGGACCTCCTTCCCAAAAGCCTTTGCAGCATCCTAGCTTGAGGAACATTTTCCTGGAGGGGTTAAGATGCCTAAGTCCTGGTGAGTGCAGAGCCCCTGGAGGGGGCCCTGGCCCCCAGCCCCTCACCTGTCTCTGGGGGAGGGAGCCCCAGGTTAGGTTGGCCAAGGAGGTGCTGCAGTCAGGGAAGCAGGCTGAGGAGAGGGGTCTCTGGTGTGGAGCTGAGGTGGGGCTGCTGTTCCCACCCTCTCTGCCCCCACACCCACCCCCACCCCCCATCTAGTCCTGGCTTTGTGCAGCTTTCTGCAGCCAGCCTCCCTCAGAACTCCTGTGTTTCTCTGCCTCCCTCACTTATTCTTTGCCTCCCTCCTCCTCGTGGACTAGTATTACAGCAAAACTCATCAATGGAGGTGTGGCAGGGCTTGTTGGGGTGACTTGTGTGTTCCCCATCGACTTGGCCAAGACTCGGCTGCAGAATCAACATGGAAAAGATATCTACAAAGGAATGTAAGTATTGGTGAGGGGAATGGGGTGAGCAGGGAGAGGGGGACTCCCAAGGGAGGAATATGGGGCCTCATTCTTTCCCATCTCTTTATTTAGAAAGTCATGCATTGTGGGGGTGGAGTGGGGTTAGGGGAGGTGGTCAACTGGGGTGTGACCAGCAGGATTAGGACACGGGGGTAGGGGAAGCGGGGCTGATGGAGCAGCGTCTTGCTCACCACTGACTTCATTTTCTGGCCTCTGCTTCTAGGATAGACTGCCTGGTGAAAACTGCCAGGGCGGAAGGCTTCTTGGGCATGTACCGAGGTGGGCTTATCATGCATCCCTGGGGGAAGGCTGGCTTGGGTAAAGTGAGAACAGAGGGTGCAGTACAGGACACCAGACTTTGTGGGTTTATAGAACATTGGGAATTGGTGTTTCTTCTGCCCAGGGAGCTCCTGGGGCAGGGCCTGGGCTACCACGTGATCCTAAGCCACATTTGTTTTTCACAAGCCCCCCCCCCCCAACCCCCGCCTTGTTCCTTGGTGGAGACAGAGGCAGTTATGGTGAGGTTTTAGGGAGCACCAGTGAGCACACTGGAGCAACCCAGGAGCCCTAGTTTTCATCATGGCACCACTACTGTCTCACTGGGTGATGCTGGCCCCCACATTTCCCTTCCCCCCCACTTCTCATTTAGGGCTGAAGGGGGAGAGGCTGACAGGGAAGAGAATGGAAAAGGTTTTGAGCTCCTGAAAGGGAGTTACTGGATGGCTCTTCCCTGACACAAGCCAGTGCTGTCCCTGTCCCTTGCAGTGTCCCCGCACAGCCATGATTACAGATTGGAAAGTGGATACAAAACTGGCGTTGAGAAGGAGCTGATGTAGAACCCCTGAGAAATAAAGTAAAAACCTCTGTGACTCAAAGAGCTGCCAGTGGGACTGGGCTAGTAAAGCACAGAGTAATGGAAACTGATCCCTGTCCCCCAGGACCTTCTTATTGGGGCTTGATTTGGGGAACTGTTCACTTATCATCAGAGATGGGCAGCACTAGCAAAGACAAAAATACCTTCCTTATAACTGCACCAATAAGCCCATAAAGGAAACACATACGTGAAAAAGGGAAATGTGGAGGGAGGGGAGTCAAAGTAGGGAGATGAAAAAAAAAAAAAAATCATGTTTCTATAAAATAGGCAGAGGAGCCCTCCTCAACACCCCTTCCTCCCAAGACCCCAGTTACTCCCAGAAACCTACCTGGCTAGGTCTGAGAGGAGGTTGTTTATATGAGTGGAAGACTCAGATAATTGTTCCTTTTTAAAATAGTTTTTATTTAAATGTTTACGTAAACTCTACACCCAACGTGGGGCTTGAATTTGAACAATCCTGAGATCAAGAGTCACATGCTCTACCAACTGAGCCAGCCAGGTGCTCCAAGAATTGTTACTTTTCAGATGGCCTTAGCTCATCCTGGTTTTTTACTTGCAGGGGCTGCAGTGAACCTAACCTTGGTCACTCCAGAGAAGGCCATCAAGCTGGCAGCCAATGACTTCTTCCGGCAGCTGCTAATGGAGGATGGGTATGGCCAGGCCAGGGGGCTGTGGGATGGAAGTCACCCTATGTCTGTAGTTTGGGGGAAGGTGACAGGGAGAGGAATGTGCTGGTTTACCTGTCTTCATGTATCTAAACGTGCACACAAATGGCTGAAGGTTGGCTGCAGATGTTCGGGCAAGTGCAAACTCAAGGAGAAAATGAACTGTTGTAATTTGAAAGTTCTAGATGATAGGTGATAGATGATAGACCATTATAGAATATATATACACATATATTCATCAACTAGCTGATGAACATCTTTTTGGTTTTATTGAGCCATAATTGCAGTACCACACTGTATAAGTTTATACAGTGTGTAATGTTAGTGCCGTATAATGACCTGAGGTAGATATACTGTGAAATGCTTACAATGAGTTTAGTTAACATCCATGACTTCATATAGTTACCAAAAAAAGTTTTTTTCCTCGCAGTGAGAACATTTAGGATCTGTTCTCTTAGCAACTTTCAAATGTACCATAGAGCAGTGTTGACCATAGTCATCATGCTGTCATTACTTATTATAACTGGAAGTTTGTGCCTACAGACCACCTTCACCTAATTCCTGTCCCCCACCTCCCACCCCCAGCCTCTGATAACCATAAACCTGATCCCTTTTTCAATGAGTTTGGATTTTTTTAGATTCCTCATGTAAACAAGACCATTGAGTTATTCGTTTTACTCTTGTCTGCCTTATTTCACTTAGCATAGTGCCCTCAAAGTCCATGTTTAGATGGCAGGATTTCCTTGTTTTATGGCTGAATAACATTGTATTGTGTTATATATATATATATATATATATATATATATATACACACACACACACACACACACACACACTTTCTGTATCTACTTATCTGTCCATGAACACGTGGGTTGTTTCCATATCTTGGCTGTTGTGAACATGGGGGTGCAGATATCTTATTGACATAGTGTTTTGTCTCCTTCGGATATATACACAGAAATGGAATTACTGGATCATGTGGTAGTTCTGTTTTTAACTTTTGAGAAACCTCCATACTGTTTCCCATACTGACTGCACCAATTTACATTCCCACCAGTAGTGCACAGGGTTCCCTTTTCACCACATCCATGCCAGCATTTACCATCTGTCTCTTTGATGATAAACATTCTAACAGGTGTGCAGTGATATCTCATTGTGGTTTTGATGTGCATTTCCCTGATGGCTAATGATGCTGAGCACCTTTTCATGTACCTGTTGGTCATTTATCTTCTTTGGAGGGGAGCCTGTGTGGCTCAGTCAGTTAAGCGTCCAACTTCAGCTCAGGTCATGATCTCACAGTTCATGAGTTCGAGCCCCATGTCAGGCTCTGTGCTGACAGCTCAGAGCCTGAAGCCTGCTTCAGATTCTGTCTCCCCCCCTCTCTCTCTTTCTGTCTCCCTCTCTTCCTTTCTCTCTCTCAAAAATAAAAAGTTAAAAAAATAATATATTCTTTGGAAAATATCTTTTCAGGTCCTTTGCCTATTTTTAATTGGATTATTTGTTGTTCTTTGCTATTCAGTTGTATGATTGCTTTGTATATTTGGATATTAAGCCCTTGTCGGATATATGATTTATTTAATTACAAATATTTATTTCCATTCCATAAGTTGCCTTTTCGTGTTGTTGACGTTCCCTTTGCTGTTTGAAGTAGCCACACTTTTTTTTTCTCCTGTTGCTTGTGCTTTAGGTGACCCATATCAAGGGGCTTTGCCTCTGTGTTTTCTTCTAGGAGTTTTATGATTTCAGGTCTTACATTTAAGTCTTTAATACATTTTGAATTTTCATAAGTGGTGTAAGATAGGGGTTTAAGTGTCATTCTTTTACATGTGAATATCTGATTTTTCCCAGCACAATTTATCGAGGAGACTGTCGTTTCACCACTGAGAATTCTTGGCTCCCTTGTGAGATATTGGTTAACTGTATATTCGGGGGTATATTTCTGGGCTTTCAATTCTGTTCCATTGATCTATGTGTCTGTTTTTATGCTGATCAATTTTTGAAAATCAACCCAAACACTTTCTAATACTCTCTGTGCCTCCCATTGCCCTAGTGATATTGCTGAAGGGATCAGGGACAATTACATCCCTGCAATGGGTAGTTTCATTTTACTAGTTTCAACTTCTATGCAGGTGCTACCTCCCTGGCAGCCTGATTTAAAGGTAGCTTCATGTTTTAAAGAGGCTTAGTTTGAGGGCCAGGTGATTATTCACCCAGCTGATCTGAACACAGCTAAATACCATGCATGGAAAGCTCCAACTACCAAGGGAAGGTAGATGGGACCAGGGTGGGTGGCAGGGCTAGCCTGACGCTGAAAGAGCCTGACTCATGGTCCCACAGGATGCAGCGGAACCTGAAGATGGAGATGCTAGCTGGATGTGGAGCTGGAATGTGCCAAGTGGTGGTCACTTGTCCCATGGAAATGCTCAAGATTCAGCTGCAGGATGCTGGCCGCTTGGGTGAGGTCTCTCCCAACTCCACATGAGATTAATAAAGGGCTGTGATCAGAATAGATTCCCCCACATTCTACACTCATTTGCTAGACTGTGTTATTGAATCAGCTTTCTGGGTCAGTAGAAGTCTTTTTTTTGTTTATTTTGAGAGAGAAGGGGAGAGTGAGCACGAGTGGGTGAGGGTCAGAGAGAGAGGGAGAGAGAGAGAATCCAAATCAGGGTCCACACTCTCAGCACAGAGCCCAGCCTAGGACTCAGACTCACAAACCATGAGATCACGACCTGAGCTGATATCAGAGTCGGATGCTTGACCGACTGAGCGACCCTGGAGCCTCTTTTTTTTTTTTTTTTTTTTTAAAGATTTTTTTATTTATTTAAGCTTATTTATTTATTTGGGGGGAGAGGGCCAGAGAGAGAGAAAAAGAGAATCCCAAGCAAGCTCTGCACTGTCAGCTCAGAGCCCAACATGCGGCTCGAACTCACAAACTGTGAGATCATGACCTGAGCCAGTATCAGGAGTCAGACATTTAACAGACTGAGCCACCCAAGCGCAAGAATTTTTGTGTTTTTAAGTCATCTTTATACCCATTGCAGGGCTCAAACTTACAACCCCAAGATCAAGAGTCACATGTTCTACTGATGAGCCAGACAGGCACCCTTAGAAGTCTTATGTTAACCATCTTGACAGTTTGGTCAGATGGTCTTAATAGTAACCATCTATTCTAGATTTCAACACTTCCAGTTCAGAAAAAAATAGCAGAAACGAGAAACTTGACTCAGAGGGACAGAAAATTCCCTCATACCTCTATCATATCACCATGACATTTAGGCTTGATTTTCTAAAGATTTTAAGAAGTGTCAACATCCTGATCACAAATATTTCTCTCAATAGACATTCTATTATGCTACAGAAGCTGGCTGTTAGTGGGAAGGCATAAGGGACAAGAGAACCATTTCTATTGTTTTTGTTTTCTCTGGAAGAGAATTTTCCTAAATCCTGATCCTTTCAAAAATATAGAGTGGTGTAGGTACCAAGGCATACATTAAGAACAAGCATTAGCTATCTGGTAGAAGGGAGGCCAGCCCCAGGGGTGGAGCAGAGGGCTTCTCCTCAGAGGGAAACCACAATGCCTGAATTAAATGAGTCAATGTGTGACGTGCCTAACATGGCACCTGGGAAGGTCGTCAATGAATGTGGGTGTCCTTCCCCTCCTCAAACCAAGTATGCATGTGTGTGCTAGAATCAACCGGCTTTCTGGGTTGGATCAGACTAGCCTGAAGCACGTAACACTGCAGCAAAAATAAAGTTTGGTCACTGGAAAGAGTGTTTTGATCTACAAAGAGTAAAAGCTCTGGAAGATTTTGTTTTTTAACTCAGATGAGAGTTTTCAGTATTCCTAAAACACATAAAAAGTAAAAGACAGGCTATGAATGAATGGATGAATTATGTACCTATCTAAAGCAGACAGTGGGGAAAATAATGTCCATTGATTAATTACCTTTTCTTTTAATAAATTTATTTTTGAGAGAGAGAGAGAGAGAGAAAGGAAGCAGCAGAGAGAGAATCCCAAGCAGGCTCCATACTGTCAGCATGGAGCCCAAGGTGGGGCCTGAACCTACAAACTGTGAGATCATGACCTGGGTGGAAACCAAGAATCAGATGCCTAACTGATGGAGCCACCCAGGTGCCTCTGATTAACTACCTTCTAAAAGCTAATTGTTTGAGGCCTGCACCTAGATTGCTACCACAAGAAAATGTGTGGTAACTAGCTTTCTTAATATGAAATGTTGCCCTGCTAGGTATCAAACAAAATTGGGATATGAAATAACTTCTTTTTAGCAAGGACCTAAAATCTAGACAAAGCTTCTCAGACAGTGAGAAGAAAACAAATACACAATTTCAGTGTGTTGAACCCTGTGGTCATTAAGGAGACTCACCCACATATGAAATGCTTGTACTTGAAATGCTCAGGAGAAAAAAATTCCATTCTATTTATTAGATGTTTAACTCATCAAATTGCAGGCTCCGAATTATTCAACTAAAATGAAGAATCAAATTCTATCAAATGGTGAAGGGTATAAAGACCACGTTCACTTAATTTTGGAATACTGGATCAAGGAGGCACCTCTGGAAGTCTGAAGGAGAAAGCGTTTGGACAAAAAGAATTTGCTGCTTTACACATTAGGCAGAAGGCATATGGGACTCCAATGTCCCAAAGTGCCAATAGGATCTCTGTAAATAGCTCAGAGATGGTTTAGAAATGGCAGCCAGACCAAAAGCAAGTTTTAACAGGAGGATAAGGACCTGGCAGGTAGGGGCAGGTGCTGCTATAGCTTCCTATGAAGGGAGCTGGGCAGGCTGTGGCTGTGCTCTTACGAAGCACCTTGTACAGTAGGGACAACAAATTAGATAATAACCATTTTAGGAAGATTTCCTTGGAGCCAAAAACTAATGTTCTAAAATTAGGACAAGGGCGCCTGGGTGGCTCAGTTGGTTGAGCATTGGACTCTTGGTGTCAACTCAGGTCATGATCTCGAGGTTTGGGGGATGGAGCCCCACATCAGGTTCTGTACTGACAGTGTGGAGCCTGCTTGAGATTCACTCTTCCTCTCTCTTTCCCTTTGCCCTTCCCCGCTCGCATGCTCTCTCTCAAAATAAATAAACATTTTTTTTTTTTTTTTTTTTTTTTTAAATTAGGACAATCCAGGGCTCCTGGCTGGCAAAGTCGGTGGAGTGTGTAACTCTTGATCTCGGGGTTGTGATTTCAAGCCCCACGTTAGGTATAGAAATACTTAAAAATAAAAATCTTTGGGGTGCCTGGGTGGCTCAGGCAGTTTTGTGGCAGACTCTTGATTTCAGCTCAGGCCATCATCCCAGGGTGGTGCGATCGAGCCCTGCATCGGACTCCACACTGAGTGTAGAGCCTGCTTGAGATTCTTTGTCTCTGCCCTTCTCACTCTCTTTCAAATTAAAAAAAAAAAAAACTTAAAAATTAGGACAAGCCTCAGAATTCTATCAGGATGTCAGCCTTGCCCCCAAGGTGTCCCAGGGGTAGGAAGTGGGGAGTACACTCCTGTGAGTGTTTTGCAATACCTGCTGGGGCCTGGCTTGTGACAGTGTCTGTCCTCTCCCTTTCAGCAGTTCATCGTCAGGGCTCGGCCTCAGCGCCTTCCTCCTCCAGGTCTTACACTACCCGCTCGGCTCCCACCCACAAGCGCCCGTCTGCCACCCTTATTGCCTGGGAACTACTTCGCACCCGGGGCCTGTCTGGTCTCTATAAGGGTCTGGGCGCCACTCTCCTCAGGTGAGACTTTCTTCCTGAGCTTGGGACACAGAAGGGTCCCAGTGAACAGGAAGAGGAGCCAGAGGGCCAGAGGCACTGCTGCTCCAATCTCTCTGCATTCTTCCTAGAACATTTAAACCCCAGAAAGCAAACTATCTTGATGCTTCCTATTTTGTCCAGAATTGCAGAGGATGGGTATAACCTGGAAGACTAGTTTGAGGCCCCTGCTCCAGTAACCAGGCCCACATGAGTATTGGGTGTTCTGTGGTCCAAAGGCACCTAAGAATGCCCTGTGTACAAAGGACTTTGGGTCATTTATAAGCAAATGAGTGCACAGATCCCTCATTTTACTTTGCTACTTGGCCAAAATCCTTAAAGTTGGTCTGAAGTGTCCCAGGCCAGGGGATAGTTTCCTTGCATCAGATCTCATTAGGAGATCTATTACCTAATAGATAAATGAACTTCACCCTCCTGCCTACCCCATCCCCTCAACACTTAGCTTGGATAGCCCTTCACCAGACACTTGCTCAACTCATTAACTCTAACGTAGCCTGTCACCCTTTCTCACTGAACGCACTGCCAGTCTCTGCACCTGCTGCTGGCTCCTCACAGAATGGCTGCGGGTGGGGAGGCAAACCCATCGTCTCCCTTCCATCGTCTCCCTTACACCCTGCATTATCACAGGGTGCCAGAGAGGGAACAGGTAACTGTGGGCTTGTCTTTGACCATCTGCTGGGCTCTACAGCTCTTGGAAAGGCGTACTGCATGACCTTGGGTGGGAGCCCCGGAAGCAGCAGGTAGCTCAGTGTTTCCTCTTGCTCTCCTGCAGAGACATTCCCTTCTCCATCATCTACTTCCCACTGTTTGCCAACCTTAACAACCTTGGGTTCAACGAGCGTACCGGGAAGGCCTCCTTTGCTCATTCCTTTATGTCAGGCTGTGTTGCGGGTTCCATAGCTGCTGTCACAGTAACACCTCTGGACGGTAAGTGCATCAGAGGTGAGGGTCTTCAAGGGTTGCTTTACAAATTAGATAGCTGTATAGTTGTCTATAGGATAAATAGGAATCTTCCACTTTCAGGACAGAAATGAAACAGTTCCAACCTGAAACCCCTCTTGGGTCACAACCTGTGGTCACTGGCAGAAACTCACCAAGAGTCTTCCCAGATAAAGTGGCAACAGTGAGACCTTTGCTCTATTTCTTATCACCGACAAATCCCTTCACCTCCTAGGTGCTGATTTCATTAGTTTTTTGTTCCTCGAGGTGGGGGCAGTTAAAATCTAAAAGGCTAAAGGCAGGAGTTAAGCAGTATGGGAAGAACGGGCTTCTCCTATCCTCAGGGCTAAACTCGGCTGCTCCAACAGGCAGGTGGACCCTCACACTTTTCCTACAGAAACTATGTCATTTCTAATTCCTCCAGGAAGATCTTCTATTCCAGATCACACAATGGCAGAGCTGGCCTCAGGATTCCGTTTTCTCTACACTGGCTCTGCTAGGAAACCACTTCGTGTGGAGGATAGGATGCCAAAAGCAAGACGTTCATTACTTATTTTAACTTTTGCTTGATTTAGTTTTGAAAACTCGAATCCAAACCCTCAAAAAAGGCCTGGGTGAGGACAGCTACAGTGGGATCACCGACTGTGCCAGGTGAGAGCCCTGTCGCCCCTCACAGGCCCTCACAGGCTGCGTCCATGTCTACCTACACCCCACCTAGGGCAACAGTTTATCACTGCACTACGCTGAGCTCTGGATTTCTTTGAGATCTGCTCCTTCCCCTCACCTCTCAACAGAAACAGGATGTAGAGGGAGCTTTTTTCTCCTTGCATCCCTGCAGCATCTTTCTCCCAGAAAGACAGATTGAACCACTTTCCCAGGGCTCAGCCCGGCTGCTTAGTAACCAGACTGCACACACATGATGGGTGGGACAAGGCTCCCACAGGCCCGGGAGGTGCTATTGCTGTGAAAAATGACATCTACCTTCCATGGAGAGATGTGCACATGTTGGAGGAGAGTGGATCACTTCACACCGTCTGCAGTGCGCTCCTGTCAATCAGCTCACAGGGCTCTTCTCTCTCTGCAGGAAAATCTGGATTCAGGAGGGACCATCTGCCCTCATGAAGGGAGCAGGCTGCCGGGCCCTGGTCATAGCCCCTCTCTTTGGGATTGCCCAAGGGGTCTACTTCATTGGTATTGGAGAGCGGATCTTAAAGTGTTTCGAGTAGAGAGCTGGAGCTCAAGTCCCTTTACTTGCTGCCAGCTCTCTAGCATATTCTACTTAGATTAGAGAGGGATGAGCGAGACGCCCCCCATGTCTTCCTCTGTCCTCTAACCTGTAGTGCTACCTCACTCTCAGAAGACACACTCTTATCCCAATAAGCAAGCTGGGTATGGTCCTGTTCTCCCTTCGTGATATCCGCATCTGTTTTTTGGCGGGGTTATGGCTACCAGGGAGCTTCAGAAGCCCTTAAGCACCTACTTTTCAACAGCAAACATAGTATGTGCTTGGGGTGTATTAACTGCGGGACCCTAACACATAGTAAGATAGAGGGGTTGTTTCTCCATTTTACATTTCTACTTCACACTCAAACTCCATACACTTGAGTCCGTTTGAAGATTTAGTGTTGTTTCTGAGTTAAATAACTTATGGTTAGTTCTAGCACTGATTTGGGGGAAAAGGAGGATCAGAAGTTCAAGGGGACCATGAAAGCCCTCAAAGTCAGCACCTTGTTCAAAACCAAGCAGCTGAGAGATTAGGCAGATGAGCGGCCTGGGCTGTCAGGGCGGCTGTCCTGTACCACACAGACTCTCACAGAACAATGTCCATGGAACATGATTTTAAATAAAACTGATTAAACTCTCGTCTTGTAATTAGTGGGAGCAGTAGACCCGCTGCAATGGATTGTTTTCCCTCCACCTTTCCCCATCCATCCCAGAACCAAAATGCATGAAAATGAGCTCTGAGGCAGGTCTTTAGCACGTACCCTTCAAATCACCACTCATGAGGTCAGAGGACAGCCATGGGGATACTTTATCTTTCAGTTACACTGGGTTTGAAGTCTTGACCCCATCATTTCCTAACTGCATCACCTTGAGGAATGGGATCCACTGTGACAGTTCCCATGCACCAGTGCCTTCGCCGGAGGGCTGCCACAGAGAAATGCTATCAGCATGCAGGCTCAAGTCTTAGGTAAAAAAGTGCCTGTTCCGAGAATTGGTATTTACATTAGTCCCCATCTAATCTCACTTATGTTAATGAAAAAACGGCCAGCCTCAGTAGCCTCATTCTCTCTAGAGAAGCCCACATTGGAGTCTGGCTGCAGAGACAGACCCGAGTTAGACTGCAACTCTGCCTACCGGTAAGATCTTGGGCAGTTATTAGTCATCATCTGAGAAAAAAATAAAGAACGAGGAGAGGAAGAAAAGGCCCTTTGTGAAAGGGTTTAGGCCTAACACACAGTAACCCTTCTCCTCCAATAAGCCCCTAGATGCTTTTCTTTTCTGACTCTGCCAAAGCTAATAAAACTATTTCCTCAATAAAGCTGTCGAACCCTCTGGAGGACAGGTAATATTGAACACCTGTGCGTGTGGTGTGTGTGAAAGATCCTAAGGGACTACAAGGAACACCTCTGGATAAGGGCCTGGTAAAAGTGAGCAGGAAGTGCCAGAGGACACAGAGGGTTAATGGTTTCAAGTAGTGACAGCTGTCGACCAGCAAATGCTATGGGGATTAGGAAAATGCTGCTTATCTAGATACCTCAGGAAGAACTGGACCCTCTCAAACGACAAACTTGTAGAACCTTGCATAATAAAACACAGTGAAATCCATGTAAACCTTTTGTTTTAATAAATAAAACATATTTATGGCTTAGATTTTAAATCACATTTACAGATGAGGAACACTTCTAGGCCCAAACAGGTTAACAGTGAAGCTACTACTGCTGGAAGGAATGCGTGCCCCCACCCCCCCACCATGCATTTTAAGCCTAAAAGCAGAGATTTAATATCAGAGAACACTATACACGTCACCCTCTAGACTGGAGAACTGAAATCAGAGGAAGAGCAAAGACTTGGTGAAGCTCCCATAACCACCATCTGATACCCTCACCTTCATGCTACAGAAGCAAATGAAAGCTGTGCTACTTTTAGAGTAGCTAGAAGGAGGTTTCCTGATTACATTAAGTGGAACTTGCTCTCATTGTTAACAATTAGGCTATAGGCATTAGCTACAGAAGAGTATCCACTGATAAATACAGAATATTAGAACAGTGAAGAGGAAGCCACACAGATATCTTGTTTCTTCAAATATTAGAAACTTCCACATCACAGCCAGAGAGCAGTGGATCAACTCCACCTCTCCCAAAGGCTTAGTCCAGAAACTTCCTGTTGGCATTTGCACCAAATAAGGCTCCCCGAACTTCTGGCATCATCTGTGAAGAAATAAGTTCTTTAATAGGGAAGTGTTGTCAATTGGAAAATATGGAAAGAACTGCACATCTTAACTGCAAGTGGAGAGTCACTGACCCTTACGTGGCTGGGAAAGAAATCACAAAGCTACGTGCTTTGTGTAAGGACCAATGTGTCCTTACTTATCCAAAAAACTATTAACAGAATCCTTGGCGAGAAACTTAACCAATCGCAAATTTGTGGTTATGACTGACTGCTTAAGGAGATGAAGAAAAAAAACTGTAACTAAAGCCATTATCGTTTAAGGCATCTTTTTTTTTTTTTTTTTTAAAGTAATCTCTACATCCAATGTGGGGCTCGAACACACAACCCCGAGACCAAGAGTCCCACACTACCGATTGAGCCAGGCGCATGCCCTTATGGCTTAAGGCTTCTGTTAGTCTGTGATGTAGGGAGAAGAGATGATCCCTTAACAATATTCTGGATCAGCTATGTTTCTTTCAACAGTTACTGAGTGCCTACTATGTGCCAAGCAGAACACACATAATGCCAGTTTGTAATGAGGCACTCATTCGTACGGCAACTGAAAAATCCTTAGGATGTAAGTTCAAACTTCTAAGGCTATGCTGTCTGACAGAGGCCACTAGCCACATTTGGTTGTTACTGTGCATTTGAAATATGGTCAGTGCAACCATGGGACTCACTTTTTAATTCTACTTAATTTTAATTTATTCATATGTGGGTAGTGGCTACTCTAATGGGAAACACAGCTTTACAGTGTAAGTTACCAGCAGATGATACTCTAGGTCAAAGTGCTTTCACTGTAAGACAAGTTAGCAGCCACAGCAGCAGACTACCACCGCTGAAAGAGGCCCCACATTTTGAGATAACTGGATTTTCCTGGTTTGTTTCCTAGAGCTCATTTGTGCAAACCTGGAAACATCTGGAGAGCCAGCAGCCCTATGGGAATTCCTTTAAACAATATTTACTTTAGATCCCACCATTATTACTGGAGAAAAGGACTCTGCTCAGCACCTCTACATGTAGTAAAATGTTTACATTAGAATCCTAAATAAACCTTCATTCAACCCTAAATCCACTCTCACGTAAATGGTATCACCTCAGTAAATGCCACTAAGTGCCCACTGCCCATTCAAGAAAATGCCACAAAATGTGGAAAGAGTGACAAACCCCAAATACCAGGGAATGGACATATGTTCTCTGTACCACTTCAAAGTAACAACAGACCAACTAATAAGAAGTATTCCCACACTCACCTGCTGGGCTATGAGATCCAGCCGGCTTTCTAGGGTATTGGAAACTTTTATTTTACGATCTCCATTATAGATCTCAACTCCACCAGCTCTACAAAGAACACAGGAAATAACAATTTTTATAGATTTGAGGAAGACAGACACATGGTACATTTACTCTCTTCCCTTGGAAGAAAGCTGTTTTGGTGTATGGAGCGTCTAAATACTATAAGGGACCAATAAACATAAGCAATAAGCTTAAAAGTAATTCAAAAAGCCTCTGAGGATTTAAGGTATGGATGGTGATAATAACTGTCACTAACCAAGTGACTGCTATGTGCCCATCTGATTTTATGCTTAGCACCTAACTTAATTCTAACAACCAGCCCTCCTCAACAAAATGGAAAGGGGGAGGATTTGGTCCCATTTTGCATATCAATGGAGTCCTCATCTGAATATTTCTTAAATGCCCAATCCTGCTAATTACCAGCAAGTACTGATAAAGCAATATTCATAACTGCACTGTATATCAGATTAAAGGTACAACAGCAATATTGTGCCAAACTTGCCCTTAGAAAATTCTGCCTCTAGGGGCGCCTGAGTGGCTCAGTCAATTGAGCACCCAAATTCAGCTTAGGGCATCTCACGGTTTGTGGGTTCAAGTCCTGTGTCGGGCTCTGTGCTAACAGCTCAGAGCCTGGAGCCTGCTTCAGATTCTGTGTCTCCCTCTCTCTCTCCCTCTCTCTCTGCCTCTCCCCCACCCACACTCTGTCTCTCAAAAATAAACAAATATTAAAAAAAATTTAAAAATTAAAAAAAAACAAAGAAAGAAAGAAAGTCCTGCCTCTAGAGGCACCTGAGTGGCTCAGTCCATTAAACATCCAACTCTTGATTTTGGATCAGGTCTCACGTAATCTCATGGTTGTGAGACTGAGCTCCGAGTTGGGCTCTGTGCTGAGTGTGGAGTCCGCCTAAGATTCTCTCTCTCTCTCTCTCTCTCTCTCTCTCTCTCTCTCTCTCTCTCCCCCCCTCCCTCCCTCCACCCTTTCCCCACCTACGCAAGTGCACTCTTTCTCAAAGAAAAAAAAAAGGTCTGCCTCTAGACACAACTCATTTCTTCTTCTTGCTTTGTGTTTATTTTTGTTTAGTAATCTTTTTTTTTAAAGTTTATTTATTTACTGAGAGAGAGAATGAGGGAGTATGAGCAGGGGAGGGGCAGAGACAGAGAATCTCAAGCAGCCTCCACACTGGGTATAAGGGGCTCCATCTCATGACTGTGAGATCATGATCTGAGCCAAAATCAAGAGTCTGACGCTTAACTGACTGAGCCACCCAGGTGCCCCAATTTTTGTTTACTCTTGTTTAGTAATCTCTCCAACATGGGGCTCGAACCCACAAACCCAAGGATCAAGAGTCACATGCTCCTTTGACTAAGCCAGCCAGGTGCCCCAAGCCACACCTCACTTCTGTCATTTCTAAAGTTTCTAGCACTTAGAGGCTTAAGGCATATAATAGGCCAACTCTTAAAAGGAGCTCCCCGGGAATGACATTCTTTTACTACATTAGAGTTTTATGAAATAATTTTATTAAATGAGCAAGCTATATGACAAAGCCTGGGAAAAGGTTTTGCAAATTTTCTTTGAAAAATTTTAATGGACTATTACGTTAATATTATTTTCTTACTCTGTCCTCCCTCCCCCTGGCATTTCTTTGTTTAATCTACCTTTGGTTTCTCTAAACAGACTATATCCTTCATAAGGACATGGTTGGTTCTTTGCCGAAATCCTGACCCCAATGTCTGTGAGAGAATACTCTGTTCTCACAGAGGGAGTAAGGAGGAAGACCACCACTGTCTGAGAATATCGACTGTGTGCCAGGCACTCATAGAATGGAAAGCCGAGGGCTGCCCACAACTTCTGTCTTCACAGCAACCCCACCAGTGTCTTGGTATCCTCACCATTTTACAAACAGGAAAACAGGTTTAAAGAGATTCAATAGAATGAACTGATTGAATAAAACAACAATATTTAAAATTCTACTTCAAATTAGTACTAGAGTAAGTCTGCAGTTCCTTATCTACATTTCTGAAATTCAAAAAGCTGTCAGAACAGAAGTCTAATTTGTGTGTCTCCACAAGCTGAACTGATCTCTAGTACTTGGCAGCTAATGACTTAGTGAATCTTCATGTATTTATCCCTTGTAGTGTGAATATTCCTAGTTTCCCATTCAGAAATATTAATGTATTTGATCACAGGTGTGATGCCTCAGACCCTGTTGGAGATAGTATGTAATGTGTAGCATATGCACTTTATTGCTTTTCTAAACGCATATTCAAAACATCTGGCCCCCAAAGGTTTCAGGACTGAAACCCATTATTTACCAGACTCTGAACCAAGTGTCTTATGTCCTGTCTGCTTAATCTCCATAACAATGATCATCTGCCAGTTGAATAACTATGTATATTGCATGTACCAGGCATTGCATTAAGTGCTGTATGGACATTATCTCATTTAAGCTTCCAAGAATTCTGTGAGGCAAGAATTCATTCCAATTTAGAGGTGAGGAAATAAGTCTCCGTGAAATTAAGTAACTAGTCCAAGAGTACCTAGCTAGTATGTGGCAGAGTGGAGAATCAAGCCTAAATCTGACAATACTGAAGCTTTTGTCACCAGCTTATACACCTCGGTATATAAAGCATTTTCACATGTACTATCTCATCTCTTTTCCTCAGTTCATGAAACAAAAAAGCTAAAAGCATTGACCCTATTTTACAAATGATGGCAATCAGTCTCCAGGTCCCATAGCTAACAAAAGGCTGACTTGGGACTCAAACCTACATCTGGTGCTCTTTCGACTAGGTTCACATGTCTCAAGGACTTTCTGCAATGTTAGTCAATGTGTGCCTACGCAGCATCAGACACACAGACGCAATCAAGGAAATGACCTTGGCTGACCTTGTCAGGAGTTCCTGTTGCCTATCCCAATTGCACCAAGCTTATTAGGGATACTGAAGAAATGTCCTGTCATTTCCTCACAGCAGAAGTACCACTGGTATTTGCAATTCTATATCTAAGGAACCTAACTATTAGAAAGTTCTGTTAGTCTATACAGTAGTCACTATTATATGGGATTACTTTCCTTATTTCCAAGAAACTTAGAGGTAACAATTCTTTTCCTTAGCATCTGATACAGAGATGTGGACCCAGCTTTGAGTTCTGGGTAAAGAATTAGTGCTACCTCTCTGTAGAATAAACTAAGTGCCCATAGGAAGCAGGATGTTTAGAGTATGTCCAGCTGTTTAACAAGAGGGAACAACACAGTAGTGACAGGAAAAAAAAAACAGCAATAATTACAAGTGGAACACCACCACACCTCCATTCTTGTAGTAAAGAGTGCCTTGGAGAAAACTTTAAAAAAGACTCAGCACAGAAGCCATTCTCATAGTGAAAGAAGCTTAGATGTTAAAAGCAGAATACTCCTTACATTTCCTCAGGCAGATAGGCCTCCTGATCAATTTGGACATCAACATCTTTTTTGGTGGCAATTTTGTACATAGGAATCGCTTTTTGCACTGCAGCCTGAAAAACAGAAAACAAGAGGTTTTAGTAGAGACTCAGCAACAGGTATCAAAAAAAAATCAGCCAACTATACAAGCAAGGGTATTCCTATTTATCCAGTAAAAGAATAGATGCACTGCTGGTGGGAATATAAATGGTGCAGCTGCTGTGGAAAATGGTATGGCAGTTCCTCAAAAAAAAATTAAACTCTGAATTACCATATGATCCAGCAATTCTATCTCCGAGTATATATCCAAAAGTGAAAGGAGACACTTGAACAGGTATTAATACAACCACGTTCACAGCAGCATTATTCAATTGCCAAAAGGTAGGTAGAAACAACCCAAGTGTTTAACAGATGCATGGATAAACAAAATGTGATATATTAAAAAGGAAGGAAATTTGGGGTGCCCTGGTGGCTCAGTTGGTTGAATGTCCAACTCTCGATTTCAGCTCAGATCACGATCTCATGGTTCCTGAGTTCCAGCCCTGAGTTGGGTTCTGCGCTGACAGCGTGGAACCTGCTTGGGATTCTTTGTCTCCCGCTCTCTCTGCCACTCTCCTGCTCCTGCTCTCCCTCCCCTCCTCTCTCAAAGCAAATAAACATTAAAAAAAAGGGAGGTGGGGGGGTAGGAAATTCTGACACATGCTACCACATGACAAACCTCGAAAACCTCACAAAAGGACAAATACTGTACGATTCTACCAGTAAGAGGTACACAGTGTAGTCAAATTCAAAGAGACAGAAAGTAGAATGGTGGCTACCAGGGATTGCAGATAGGGGAATGGGGAGTCAGTGCTTAATGGGGACAGAATTTCAGTTTGGGAAAATGAAAATGTTCCGGAGAGGGATGGGGTGATGACTGCACAACAGTGTACACGTACTTAAGGCCACTGTACAGCTAGAATGCTAATTTTATACCAAGTACATTTTATAATTTTAAAAACAAATGAGCACATCAGGAGGAAAAAAATGCTATACTGCAATTAGGGTGATAAAATGTAATTAGTGGAAAGTCCTATCTAAATAACATTCTGCGGGAGTAGACATGTAAATAACATTTTCTAAAAGGAACTTTAGTTGGAAGCTCAGACCTGCCTCCATAGAATGCTTATCACCCTGGCAAACTCTCCAGTATGTCTAGCTTTCTGTTTCACAAGTTCATACATGAGGCTGTCAGCACAAACATGAGTTCAGGTTACTGGGATGATTTATAAACTAGAATCACAATTTATTTTTTTTATTTTAGAGAAAGAGCATGTGAGTGTGCGAGCAGGGGGGTAGGGAAGCGCGCAGAGAGAGAGAGAGAGAGAGAGAGAGAGAGAGAGAGAGAAAGAGAGACTATATTAACCACACGCTGAGCGTGGACCTGACTCAGAGCTCAATCCCACAACCCTGGGATCTTGACCTGAGCCAAAATCAAGAGTCAGACGCTTACTGACTGAGCCACCCAGGTGCCCCTAGAATCACACTTAATTAATTTATAGTGGAGAGTGAGAGGAATCAACACCTGTGTTCTCCAGCTGGCACTTTTTCTTTCCTAGAAGACAAGTTGCTTGAGAAACAAATTATAGTAAGAATGCAAATATATTATGTACTATTAAGTTTACTAATTTACAATAAGAAATATAATTGCTAAGGAAATGTTAGCTAGGGGAGGCTGGGTGGCTTAGTCGGTTAAGCTTTGGACTCTGGCTCAGGTCATGATCTTGTGGTTTGTGATTTTAAGCCCCACATCTGGTGAACTCAAGCCCTGTTTTGGGTGAGCCCCACTTCTCTCTCTCCCTCTCTCTCAAAAACAAAACAAAAAAACAAACAAAATAAATATAATTGCTAAGGGATCAAGCACTCAATCCTTTCCTGAAAGCAAACTGCATGGAAATATTTTATTTTTTTAAAGTTTTATTTAAGTAACCTCTACACCCAACATGGGGTTTGAACTCACAATCCCAAGATCAAGAGTCACATGCTCTTCTGACTGAGCCAGCACTCCACATGAAAGAATTTTAATCTGAAGAGCAACACAATAACACAGAATCAGAGCTAGGAGAGCTCATTCTGATTCAAGGTCCTTTGGTCTAGAGCATCCTTCTAATGCTACAGCCTGTATGTACCTGCCATGGTGCCAGCAGTCACCCCTCACACTGAGGCATATTCTCCGTTGGACAGGACATGGAGGAACAACTTAGTATTTGCCTCTGGGCCTGCAGCTATATTTTCACTGCTGACCAACCTTTTTTTCTGGTACCCACATTACTACTTCAAGTATAGGAATACACTGGGTTACAGCCAAACTTTGCTAGTCTGGGAGTAGTGTGCCTCTTTTAGATGGTACTGTCTGCCTATCTTTGTTCCAATCCAGTATGGACTGTTTTTATTGCTGAACTTTCAGAACATTATGGTACTACAATGTTCTCAGAAAGGGAAGAGGGTACTAACTCAGATGGGGCAATTTGACCTCTTTATGAAAAGAAATCAAGAGGCTTAGATACACTTAATGTCCATAATGTGTTAAGATACCCCTGATTTCCATGGTTGAGCTATCATCTATTTAAAGCATGCAATATAATCTCTAACATTTCAATGTATTAAAAAAAAAATAGATGTCTTCTTTAAGCTCTTTACCTTTACCAGAGGGAAATCCTGTTTCCTGCAACGAACAATCATTCGCGGCTCCAACAATTGGTACAAACCCTTTAAAACACAATCAGATTCAATTAGTAGGAAATGCAATTCATAAAACCCAATACCAAACAAAATATTTTTATAATTCTTTCATGTAATTTGGAAAAAGAACACACAGTATGAGAACGTGGTAAAAAGCTTTTGATATCACAAACGAGATAAATACACCCAACACTCCAGTGGTAGAAACAAAATTTATATGGGAATCTTCTCTTACATCAACTAGGCAGAGGCCAAATGTTATTGTAATTAACGTAAGTAAAATAAGAATTCACAAACAAGCAGCAAACATTTAAGATGCATGCTGTCTCTGGTCTGAGCCTCATAATTTAAAGCAAGTATTTTAGTGGTGCAATCAAATTAAGGAAGTTTAAGGCCGGAGGTTGCAAGCATATTTGACCCTTGAGTTCTAAAGGACTAGTAAGACTATATAAAAGAGTGGTAAAGTCTGGAAGTCTTAACCACCAGACTTTACTGTCCTCCCATGCATTTGTCTATTAGACAAGGAAAAGAGCGAAAGGAAGAAAGCTGAGATGACTAAACAGGAAAAAACAGAGCTGGTCTCTTAACACATCTTATTGATAACCTATAAAGTTACCTGGAGCACCAGACCATCCAGCAGCACCTGGTACCTGGTTGTATCTTTTACCACTTTGCTGAGTCTTTGTTTTGCTTCATTTAGTAGGTCCTACAAAAAGCAGAGAAGAATAAGTTTCTGGGTCATCAGCTCAGAACCCACCGTGAGGATGGTCCTGGCTCACACCCAATTGCTTCACATTATATTACTGTTTTCATTCAAAACACATTCCAAGACAGATGATAAACCAGATGTCGTACCAAGTCCTATACATCAATACAAGGAAGCATGAAGAATCATCCATAACTCCTGGGGAGTTCACACTCAAGCAGAATAGCCCAGATTATCAATCAATTCAGAAATCTATAAAACTAACATAGAAAGAGCTACATGGTAAAGATTTTAAAAGCAAGCTATTAGGACAATTGTGCAATAGGATTATATTTTTTATTAGGAAAAACACAAATAATATCTAGATAGATAGCAAAGCGTCAACAATGTTTACCTCTGGGAGGCTAGGTTATCAATGATTTCAATTTTCTTTTTTAAGTGTTTATTTAAATTCCAGTTAGTTAACATACAGTATAATAAGTTCCAGGTGTACAATATAGTGATTCAACATGTCTGTATAACACCTGGTGCTCATCAGCAGTGCCCTCCTTAATTCCTATCACCTACTTAACCCATCCCCTCACCCACCAATGATTTCAGTGTTCTTTATGCTAGTTTGTATTTTCTAAGTTTTTATTTATTTATTTTTGAGAGACAGAGAGAGAAAGAGCAGAGGAGGGGCAGAGAGAGAGGGACAGAGAATCCTAAGCAGGCTCCACACTATCAATACAGAGCCCATTGAGGGGCTTGAATTCACAAACCATGAGATCATGACCTGAGCTGAAACCAAGAGTCGGATGCTTAACTAACTGAGCCACCCAGGTGCCCCTGTATTTTCTATAATAAACATTGACTTCTATAATAAAAGTAACTAAAATAAAAATTAAAAGGGATTATTAGGAAACATAACAAAGAGAACACATTGGAAATCATTCATTAAGTAACAAGCATTTATTGGCTTACTGGCAAAAAACGGAGTCTCGTCTTTTAAAAGGCAGAGATAATGCCTCTTAAATTCTCCGACACAGTGTATTCTAGTTAGTATAATCCTTGGAAAGTTATGTTTTTTGGTGTTTTAAGGAGGAAGGAGAGACACATGCTCACCTAGAGACCAGAGTTTGGGGAGAGAGGGTGGAGGGGAGGAAGTGGCCCTCTATGTTGAAAAGCCCTTTGTTCTGAGAGTCACCCTTCATCCCCACCCCTCTGAGAACCACTGCCATGCAGGACACCTGCAGTGAGCTCTTGCTCCACAATGGGCGCCTAGGTGAGGGCATTCGGTCTGACATTCAAATCACACATCTAATTTCAAGCAAACGTTTCTTTCATCATTTGACATTCACTAAGTGCAAATACAACAAGATTTATTAAAAAAAAAAAAATCAGAAGTATTCACTTTAGTGCCAATTAAAAAAAAGCTTTTAATAGAAAGTAAAATAAATTCAAAGACTTCAATAGCACCACTTCAATCGTATCATGGTATGAGCCTGGGTGGCTCAGTTGGTTAGGTGTCTTCTCAGAAGACTGGCTCGGCTCATGAGCTCACAGTTCATGGGCTCGAGCCTCCCGCGTTGGGCTCTGTGCTGACAGCTCAGAGCCTGAAGCCTGCTTCAGATCCTGTGTCTCCCTCTCTTTCTGTTCCTTCCCTTCTGGTGCTCTGTCTATCAAAAATGAATAAATGTTTAAAAAAAAAATTTTTTTTTAAGAAGAAGAATGGTGGCCCTTCACCTGTACAGACTAACTTTGCAAGCAATTTTCTGTCAATTTTGACATTAGACAACTAATCAAAGTTCAAACACATACATGCTTTCATATGAAGACTGTTTCTAACATACTAACAAATGAAAAACTAAACAATACGAGCATGCACTACTGTGGAAGATTTTTTTTCATTTTAGTCAATATACAGTACAAAATTGGTTTCTGTAGATTTCTTCTTTTTGTTTTTTTAATGTTTATTTTTGAGAGAGACAGAGCGTGAGCAGAGGAGGGGCATAGCAAAAAGGAGACACAGAATCTGAAGCAGGCTCCAGGTTCTGAGCTGTCAGCACAGAGCCTGACGTGGGGCTCGAACTGACGAGCCATGAGATCATGACCTGAACCAAAGTCGAACGCTCAAGCCATTCAGGTGCCTCACTGTAGAAGATTTCTAATCTGTGGCTGGACACCCCCAAAAATTTCATGAAGGTGTTCTGAGAATCCATGTCATTAGAGTTTATAATGCGAACTACTTAAAATTTCTCTTTTTCAAAAGCAAATAAAATAGTTGAAAAAAATTCTAATTCACATATGATTATACACCTTAAGATTATCTTCACTGAATTCAACATCTGTACAAAAAACCTTATACTGATTACAATGTCTCTAGAACATCCAGAACTAAGGGAAAACAAAAATACAGCGGTAGTATATCCAAGTTGACTTTCTGTTTATCTGAAAACAAAGACTAACCACACGTACAGTGAGTTATTTGCAAAGAAATGCTTGTTATAAAGCTGCCCAAATGCTCTTACGTTGTTATTAGAGCGCTTTCCTCCCCAAATTATGAAAATAAATGGGTTGATCCAAAATGCAAGGATTCCAAACATCAAGTGATGACTGCAGTTTGTCTCCTTTAGAAACTTTTAACATGAAAATAGTTTACCTATTCTTGTATTTCAGTCTATGTTACAATATATACTCTGTCCCCAAACCAAACATGACCAAATGCCATTCATTGGTCAATGATTCGTACTTTTCACCTATAACTGTGTATGTGTATGTGTGTATATATACACATATATACATATGTATATATGTATGTGTATATATATGCATATGTGTATGTATGTGTATTTATGTATATATACACATACATATGTGTATATGCATGTATATACACATATATACATATGTGTATATACACATACATACATACGTGTATATGTATGTGTATATATATGTATATATACACACATACACATATTTTAATGTTTATTTATTTATTTATTTTTAACATTTATTTTATTTTTGAGACAGAGAGAGACAGAGCATGAACGGGGGAGGGTCAGAGAGAGAGGGAGACACAGAATCTGAAACAGGCTCCAGGCTCTGAGCGGTCAGCACAGAGCCCGACGTGGGGCTTGAACTCGCATACCGTGAGATCGTGACCTGAGCCGAAGTCGGATACTTAACCGACTGAGCCACCCAGGCGCCCCGTTAATGTTTATTTTTGAGAGAGACAGAGTGTGAGCAGGAAAGGAGCAGAGAGAGAGGAAGACACAGAATCTGAAGCAGGCTCCAGGCTCTGAGCTGTCAGCACAGAGCCCAACACAGGGCTTGAACTCGTGAATTGCGAGATCATGACCTGAGCCAAAGTTGGATGCTTAACCGAGTGAACCACCCAGGTGACCGACTTATATTTTTAAAAATTATTAATTTTGAGAGAGAGAGAAAGAGAGAGAGAACGCAAGTAGGGAAGGGCAGAGAGAAAGAATCTCAAGCAGGCTCTACACTGTTAGCCTGGTGCCCAATACAGGGCTTGAACTCACAAACCATGAGATCATGACCTGAGCCGAAGTCAGACAGTTAATTGACTGAGCCACCCAGGTGCCCCCACTTTTAATTAATTATCATATATATATTTTTTAAGTTTATTTATTTTGAGAGAGAGAGAGAGAGAGAGAAAACGTGCTCGCACACATGGGGGAGGAGTAGAGAGAGGGAGAGAAAGAATCCCAAGCAGTCTTCTGTCAGCACAGAGCCGGAGGTGGGGCTCGACCCCCTGAAATGTGAGATCATGACCTGAGCTAAAACCAAGAATCAGATGCTCAACCACCTGAGCCACCCAGGAACCCCAGCATAATTATATTTTAACTAGATTATACCACTTGATAGGAGTATTATAATTGTTTTAAACTTTAAAATGCAGTTTTAATATACTAATTTTTTTTCCCTAAAAGAAAAAAAATCACTCTTTTATTACATTCTGCACAAAACTGAAAAAGTAGTTAAAATTCCCAGAGGAGTTTGCAAGATTCTAGTTCGTTAATAAATCAGAAAAGGATAGAAAGTTCTTTTACTGTTTCCCTGCTTATGACCCAAAGTAGGAGTCCTTTCCCAACAAGGCCCTATTGAGAGATGGGCCCAAATAACAGCAAAATAGTATAGTTTGAAGCCTGAAACAAGTTAACAGGCATGTTTTGCTAAATTCACCTAAGCAAAACCAAGTACTTTTTTTTGTTACTGAAGTACAGTTGACATACAATGTTATATTCCTTTCAGGTGTGCTACCTAGTAACTGGACAATTCTACCCACTACTCAGTGTTCACCACCATTAGTCACCATCTGTTACCATATGACATTACATTATTGACTATATTTCCTACGCTGTACTTTTCATCTCCATGACTTGACTTATATCTGTACCTCTTAATCCCCTTCACCTCACCCAACACCCTCCCTTCTAGCAACCACCAGTTTGTTCTCTGTATCCGTTTGTTCACTTGTTTGTTTTTCAAATTCCACATATAAGCAGAATCATATGGTGCCTGTCTTTCTCAGACTCATTTCACTTGGCACAACAGTCTTTTATCCATCTACGTTGTCACAAATAGTTAAGATTTCTCTCTTTATGGTTAATATTCCATTATGTATATACACTCCCTTCTTTATCTATTCATCTATCAATGGACATTTGGGACATTTGTCTTGGCTATTGTAAATAATGCTATAGTAGGGCTGCATATATCTTTTTGATTAGTGTTTCCATTTTCTTTGGGTAAATACCCTGTAGGAGAAGTACTGGATCATATGGTATTTCTCCTTTTAAAAAGATATTTTTATTATTTTTTAAGGTCATCTCTACACCCGATATGGGGCTTAAACTCATGACACTGAGATCAGAAGTCACATGCTCTACCAACTGAGCCAGCCAGGCATCCCTGGATCATATGGTATTTCTATTTTTAATTTTTTGAGGAACCTCCATACTGTTTTCTAGAATGGCTGCACCAGTTTACACTCCTACCAACAGTGCATGAAGGTTCCCTTTTCTCCACACCCTTGCCACCACTTATTTCTTATCTTTTTGACAGTAGCCATTCTGAAAGGTATGAGCTGATACTGTGGTTTTGATTTACATTTCCCTGATGATTACTGATATTGAACACCATTTTAAAAATGTCTATTTAGGTCCTCCACCCACTTTTTAACCAGATTATTTCAGGGAGGTGGTGTGGTGTTTAGGTGTAGAAGTTGTTTATATATTTTTATATTTACCCTTTATTGAATGTATTACTTGCAAATATCTTCTCCCATTCAGTAAGCTCCCATTTTGGCTGTTTTGTTGTTGTTGTTTTTTAAGTTTATTTTTTAAAATTTATTTTGAGAGAGAGAGAGTACATGGGAGGTGCAGAGAAAGGGGGAGAGAGAGAATCCCAAGCAGGTTTGCACTATCAGTGCAGAGCCCAGTGTGGGGCTTGAACTCACAAGCCATGAGCTCATGACCCGAGCTGAAGTCAAGAGTCAGACGCTTAACTGACTGAGCCACCCAGGTGCCCCCCTATTTTGTTTTAATGATGAAAAACAAATACATTTAAATTAACAACAAGGGCATTCAGCTGACTCAATCAGTGGAACATGCAACTCTTGATCTAAGGTTGTGAGTTTGAACCCCACATTGGGTATACAGATTAAAAATAAAATCTTAAAAAAAAAAAGTTAACAACAAAATGTCAAAAAGGACAATCCTTTTCCTTCTTCTAAGTATGTAATTATTAGACGATAGTCACTTTCTTTTTCACATTTTCCCCATGGTGGTATTATCTCAGTGGTTGTATCAGGTTGGCTTTATTTCCATTTGTTACAGAACATCAGCTAGCTTTTGCTTTAAAGCATTTATCTGACAGAGGTATTTCTATGGATAACCACTAATAAAGGAATCTACTAAAGAAACTGTAAGACTATTACCCTTTTAATACACTGAGTGTGATTAGCTTTTAAGATTTTTCTAGTCCCTCCATAAGAGACTCTTGGTTTAGTGAACAAACTGAGGGCTGATGGAGGGAAGTGGGCAGGAGGATGGGTTAAGTGGGTGATGGGTATTAAGGAGGGCACTTGTGATGAGCACTGGATGTTATATGTAAGTGATGAATCACTAAATTCTCCTGAAACCAAAAATCAAATAAAAACAAAAACAAAAAACAAAGCCAAATAAAATAACCAACAAAAATGACTTTTCTAGTCCCTGAGGGCTCAAGAGAAAGTAAACCCTCAAAATCTCCCCCACAGCAACAGTCAATCTCAAATATATTCTACACAAAGCAGACTAAACCCTCAGAGCAAGAAATATTTAAACAGTAATCCATCTCCTCACAAAGACCTGGAGTCTGAAGACAGGGTTATAATTTTGAGTTAGTCCAGACACTGAAAGACATGATGACAGCAGTAATGTAAAAAACATTCTTTAAGTTCAAAGGAGGAAGAGCATAGATTTAAAAAGAAAAAAAAAAAAAAAGAAAGAAAGAAAAAGGTGGATCAATTTATGAGGGGTTGGTGGGGGGGTTAAAGAAACTGGGTGGAATATGATGCCCTGACAAAACAATTAAAATTTCTTCCTTTTTTTTTTTTAGAATTAAAATTTCTACGTGAACATAGTAAAACTATTAAGAGGTGCTCAAAAATCAACCTCTAATTTTTTAATTTATTTTTAATGTTTTTATTTATTTTTGAGACAGAGAGAGACAGAACATGAGCAGGGGAGGGGCAGAGAGAGAGGGAGACACAGCATCTGAAGCAGGCTCCAGGCTCTAAGCTGTCAGCACAGAGCCTGATATGGGGCTCGAACTCACAGACTGTGAGATCATGACCTGAGCTGAAGTCTGATGCTTAACCGACTGAGCCACCCAGGCGCCCCTCAACCTCTAATTTTAAGTGTCCATCAGAACAACCTAACCCCGAGAAGTATTATCACTTCAATCCGAACAGTCTGGTTAAGAAGTCATTTAAGGCTTCACACAATCTAGGAAGCTTATGAGCACAAGGATTTAAAGCATACACTCTGTAAGATGTTTGGCTGAAAGAAACTGTAGCCCCTCCTCATCGTGGAATCCCTCAAGCATTTTTCTCTGGGCTGGAATTGACCAATCAACTATGGTCAAGCAAAGAGGAGTGGAGTATGGAGATAGGTTTGCTGTAAGAGAATAAAATTAAATAAAGACGACTTGTAAAGAGCAATACTTGCCATCTGTAAAAGTAGCCCACTATGAAAAATCTGGAAATAGGTTAAGTGAGGACTTTTAACACCATCTAAAACTCCAATCAAGGAGGCAGGGAAGCCAGAATAAACCCAAACTCTAGCTAAGAAGGCTGAAACCTGACTGACATAAATTATACTGTCCCTTGAGTATTCCCATAACTTAAAAGATATGTCATCATAGGTGAAAGAGGCAAATTATGATCAACAATGGTACAAACCACTAATATCTTAGTGACACTCTTTGATACTAAATTCAAACTTTCTGGGGCACCTGGGTGGCTCAGTTGGTTAAGTGTCCAACTCTTGATATTGGCTCACAGTTTGTGAGATGGAGCCCCACATCAGGCTCTGTGCTGACAGTACGAAGCCTGCTTGGGATTCTCTCTCTCAAAATAAATAAACATTTAAAAAATAAATAAATTCCAACCTTCTGATTATCTTCTGGCTCCCCACAGCTTTTCCAAGGAGAGATGTGTAAATTACTGCAGTTCACATGTCAGTTTACATTTTATTATCAGTATTTTGGAAGGACATATCTGCCCACTTGAACCTGACTGCCTCTAACCTAACTGCCCTCTTAAACCTGGCTGTTTTATAGGAAACAGAAGGTTCAAAGTGCTTAAAAAATTTGCCCACCGAATAGCTGATACCGGGAAACAGAAATTCAAATCTCACAGGAATTCCAAAGCTTGTGCTCTTAAACATCAGGGCAGGCAAGGAAAAAGGATAAACATCAGAGAAAATAACTACTAGAAATAAAATGTTTTCAAATAGCGAAATCCATTTAAAGCAGGTATGTATGCTTTGATGAATATGTAACCCTGTCTGCTCTGTTTCCTCAGCCCTCTAGGCCTCTTACTGTGTTTGCTAAACTGTAAATTACTTGATGGTAAGAAGTTAGACTTGGCAAAGGGCTAAGGAAACACATGTCTTTAGAACTAAAATTATAGAAATGTTTATTTTCACAAAATTCTCACTATAAATTAAAAAAATAAAAGCTCAGCTGTACACTGAACTCAAGTTGCATGCTATAAAATACTTGTAACTTTGTATTTGAGATCAATGCACCAGCAGCTCCCACAGCCCCGCTCCTTAGGAGGCCATGCACATGCCTCCAGTTCCTCACCACACACTTACTTACACCACACACTTTTCAGGCCATTACAGTCTGGCTTTCTGCCTTCATTAATCCAATGAAAGTGCTCTGGCAAAAGTCAGAAATGACACCTTGAATGCCAAATCTGTGCTCTACCTACTCTGATTCTTAGAAGCATTAGCTGCTATTTTAGATTCTCATTTTGTTCAAGTTTTCTGTTCCCTTAGCTTCTTATTCTTCTCCAACACGACTGCTTTTTTCTTCATGTTTCCTTAGCAATCCCTTATCTTCCTGCCTATTAAATATGATGCTTCTTGGGGGTACCTGTCTAGCTCAGTTGGTAGAGTATGCAACTCTTGATCTTGGGGTCATGAGTTTAAGCCCCACGTTGAGTGCAGAGCTTACTTAATTAAAAAAAAAAAAAAAAAAAAAGATGCTTCTCAGTTTGTTTACTTGGCCCTATAATTCGACATCCACAACCTTGGTGATCTCATCCATTCCTTCAGCTCCACCTGGAATCAGTGTGCTGTCCATATAGAAGTTCCAACTTCTCAGGACGCCTGGCTGGCTTAGTCAGTGCAGTGTGCAACTCTTGATCTCAGGGCTATGGGTTCAAATCTCACAATGGGTGTAGAAATTACTTAAAAATAAAATTTTGGGGGCGCCTGGGTGGCTCAGTAGGTTGAGCGTCCGACTTCGGCTCAGGTCATGATCTCGCGGTCCGTGGGTTCGAGCCCCGCATCGGGCTCTGTGCTGACAGCTCAGAGCCTGGAGCCTGTTTCAGATTCTGTGTCTCCCTCTCTCTCTGCCCCTCCCCGACTTGCACTCTGTCTCTGTCTCAAAAATAAATAAACATTAAAAAAAATTAAAAAAAAATAAAAATAAAAATAAAATTTTGGGGGTGCCTGGGTGGTTCAGTTGTTTAAGCATCAGACTCTTGATTTTTGCTCAGGTCATGATCTCAAGGTTTGTGAGTTCGAGCCCCATGTTGGGCTCTGCAGTGACAGTGCGGAGCCTGCTCAGGATTCTTTCTCTCTGCCCCTCCAGCTCTCTCTCAAAAAAAAAAAAAAAAAAAAAAAAAAATCAATCAACTTAAAACCACAACTCATACATAGCATACTAGGATATTAAATTCCACAAAAGCAGGAGCTAAATTTTATTATATCTCTAGTAATTAGAATCGTGCTTGCACCTGGTAAGAATTCAAATATTTGATAATAAATGATTAATCTAAATTTTAGGTATTAATGGGGTGCCTGGGTGGCTTAGGCGGTTAAGCAGCCGACTTTGGCTCAGGTCACGATCTCAGGGAGTTCAAGCTCTGCATCAGATGAGCTCCAGGCCCACTTCGAACAGTGCGGAGTCTGAGTGGAATTCTCTCTCACCCTCCCTCTCTGCCCCTTGCTCACTCGCACCCTCTCAAAAATAAGTGAATTTTTAAAAATCACTTAAAAATAAAAACTAAATAAATAAAAATAAAAGTACAATTTTTTTTTAATTAAAAAAAACAATACAGGGGCGCCTGGGTGGCGCAGTCGGTTAAGCGTCCGACTTCAGCCAGGTCACGATCTCGCGGTCCGTGAGTTCGAGCCCCGCGTCAGGCTCTGGGCTGATGGCTCGGAGCCTGGAGCCTGTTTCCAATTCTGTGTCTCCCGCTCTCTCTGCCCCTCCCCCATTCATGCTCTGTCTCTCTCTGTCCCAAAAATAAATAAAAAACGTTGAAAAAAAAAAAAAATTAAAAAAAACAATACATGCTATAACCCTTGGCACTCATATTGAGGCCTGCTACTGACATATTTTAAGTTACAGGTCTCTAAACTCTTGACTATACAAATAACAGCATCTACACAGTAGCTGACACAGTTGTCATTTTTGACTCCAGGCATATATCAAAGATGTAGCAACTTAAATAGTTCAGGGCTTTCCGAGCACTGGCACCAAACAGCTGGGAGAATATTTCAACTATCCAGACCAATTAAGAGAAGGGTCACCACAGGAGGAGATGGGGTGGGGAAAGTGGTGGAGGAGATGGGGTGGGGAAAGTGAAGTAACACTTCTTAAACAAATACTATATGCCAAGTGTTAAGCTAGAGTATTTAAATGCATTCTTGCATTCGATCCTTATGAGAGCCTAAGAACCCTGTGTTTTAACTGGGCCAAGAGACTGATATTTGTTGGTATAAGCCTTATGGATTTGATTCCTTAAATTTTAAGTTTTTATTTTTATTTTAGAGAGAGAGTGCACGTGTGTAAGACAGAGGAGGGCAGAGAGAGAGAGACAGAGAGAGAGAGAGAGAGAATCTCAACCAGTCTTCACACTTAGTACAGAGCCCAACTCATTACCCAAGCCAAAACCAAAAGTCAGATGCTCAACCAAGCTACCCTGGTATCCGATTCTTTAAATTTTTAATGTGCATGTAACACTACGTAAAAATAAATTTGATGTTTTAAATATTTTATTTAATTTTGAAGTTTATTTACTTTAAGAGAGATAGAATAAGTGGGGGAGGGGCAAAGAGAGAGGGAGAGAGAGAATCCCAAGCAGGCTCCATGCTGTCAGTGCACAACCTGACATGGGGCTTGATCTCACAAACCACGAGATCACGACCTGAGCCGTTATCAAAAGTTGGACACTGAACCAACTGAGCCACCCACATGCCCCTTTATTTTTTTAAAGTAGGCTCCACACCTAACTTGGGGCTTAAACTCACGACTCCAAGATCAAGAGTTGCATGCTCTACCAATTGAGTCAGCCAGGTACCCCAAAATAAATTTTACTTTTAAACAGTTTAAAAATTATTTTTAAAAAGAGAAAAACCCAGAGACACCCGGGTGGCTCAGTCAGTTAAGTGTCTGACTTTGGTTTAGGTCATGATCTCACAGTTTGGGAGTTCGAGCCCCATGTCAAGCTCTGTGCTGACAGCTCAAGCCTGGAGCCTGCTTCGGATTCTGTGTCTCCCTCTCTCTCTGTCCCTTGGCCACTCATGCTCTGTCTCTCTCTCTCTCTCGCTCTCTCTCAAAAATAAACAAACCTTAAAAAAATTAAAATAAAAAAGAGAAAAACCCAGCCCTCTGAACCAAGCACCATAATTAATACATACCAAAGAGGAAATTGAGGGTCAGAAATAATAATTTACTCAAACTAATATGGCAAAGCTGAAAGACTTGTAAGCCCAAGTTCTTTCACAACAAACTACCTTCCCTAAGCACATACTATTATTTTAAGAGAAGTGTATAAACTAGGTCAATCAATTCTGGTTGCTAAAGAAATCTGAATCCTGTGGAAAAAAATCAACCACTGTTTACTGAAACTCAACATTTTAGTGAAGACACTAGGTAACAACTACCCTCAGGTGTTAACATTTTGCAGTCAACATTTCCACAAAAAGCTGTCTAGTCCTCCTTTTATATTTTATAGAGTATGAACTATTCATTCCCATGTAACAAGATAATTTAGCAACACATTCCCTATTTTCCCAAATTCCTAGAATTTAAAAGCATTCACATTTGAAGTGCTATGAAGGTTATGTTAATAAGCAATCTCTGTTGTCCTGAACTTCGGCCCCTCACTTAACATCCTGACAGACACATCCAACTGGAGATTTCTTGGCCCCTTAAAGTATGTCCAAAAGTAAGCTAGCTATTCTTTTTTTTGTTTTGTTTTTTGTTTGTTTTAAGCTAGCTATTCTTTTTTTTTTTTTTTCCAACGTTTATTTATTTTTGGGACAGAGAGAGACAGAGCATGAACGGGGCAGGGGCAGAGAGAGAGGGAGACACAGAATGGGAAGCAGGCTTCCCATTTTGAAAAGTTTAAAGTTTAAAGTTGAAAAGTTTAAATGTATGTTTCAGTAGGTTTCTGCCTTCTTCCTCAGATGACAATACTTCCCAAATGGCTATCTTGTGTCTAACCTCTTCCCTCTTGTTATTTTTTTTTTTTTTAATATTTATTCATTTTTGAGACAGAGTGTGAGTGGGGGAGGGGCAAAGAGAGAGGGAGACACAGAATCGGAAGCAGGCTCCAGGCTCTGAGCTGTCAGCACAGAACCCAACACAGGGCTCAAACTCACGGACTGTGAGATCATGACCTCACCTGAAGTCAAATGCTTAATTGACTGAGCCACCCAGGTGCTCCTAACCTCTTCCCTCTTAAATTTAGCCTACATATTCATACCATGAACCCTATTTATGATAATTCTCATAAAATAAAATAAAAACTTCAATAGCTTCTACTGAAAATAGGTGAAGCTCTTTTAGCCTTGCACTCTTGGCCATAATTTTACTAATTTTATTCGTCCCTATCACCCTCACATACTGTATGGTCCACCCATAATGTGCTGTATAACCAAAAGAGTCTATACGCTCTGTGAGATCAGAGGGTCTTTGAAGACATGGCAATACCTTATTCACTTTGTATTTACTACAACACCTAGTATAATGATTTGCTGACCAATTGTTTTCTAAAAACCATTCACCTCCTTAATTAGCTAATGCTAACTAGTGCATTCTCTATAATAGGTAAATAAACACTTTACAATTTTATAATAGGGGCTAATTACTCACTGTAATAAGGTCATCTCTCGCTCTGAGGACTTTGAGCCTTGCTTGATTCATCAAATTAGACATCTGACTGCAAAAGATATGGAAAAATAGTAGCAGTACAGCATAAAAATATAGAAACTGTAGAAAAAATATACAGCTTCCTACATACGCACAAATACTCCTCTTTGCATATACTCGAGTGGCTTCTATAAACTTATTTTCAAAGATAAAGAAGCACTTTTATATCAGTTATTCCAACTTTTTTTTCAATAATCCTGTGAAGCTTCCATTTTCACAAAGGAAGAAAAATAATTAAGCAACTTGCCCAAGGTGAGAAAAGTGTAAGTTGGTCCAGTTAAGACTTGAATCCATACCTCCCTGACTCCAAAGCACATGCTCTGTCTTTTGTCCCACTGACTTTTCAAAGCTTCCTTAGCTAATATTGTGACCAGGATCTACTTACATTTTCTTCTGCTGCTCAATCTGCTTTTCTTTCTTCTCATAGTATTCCATAATCTTCAGTCTTTGGGTTTGCACAAGACGACCTTTCTCAATGTTGAACTCTTCCTCTGCCTACCAAGGAATTAATTATTATTAATTCATTACAGCAGATCTGGAGTTTTATTTTAAGCAGCTGGTAACCAGAGGTACTTGCTTATAATTATCGTTTTCCATATCAAACATAGGAAGTTTATTATGACTTGTCTTCAAGAATTATTTCTAATTTACTTAAAAGAGATAACCATTGATTTTCATCATAAATGATGAACCAGAAAACTAAAAACCTGATCAAAAATAATCATACCCAGTGGTGCCTGGCTGGATCAGTTGGTAGAGCATGCCACTCTTGATCTAAGGGTCCTAAGTTCAAGCCCTACGTTGGGTGTAGAGCCTACTTAAACTAAAAATTAAAAAAAAAGAAAAAGAAAAAGGATAATAGTACCTACCCACAAAGTCATAAAGGATATATTGATAGAAGGTTCTGTGTGTGAAAAAAATCATTGGGGCGCCTTGGTTGAGCATCCAACTTCCGCTCAGGTCATGATTTTGTGGTTCATGGGTTTGAGCCCTGCATCAGGCTCTCTGCCATCTGTGTGGAGCCCACTTAACATCCTCTGTACCCCAGCCTCTCTCTGAACCTCCCCAACTCACACTCACTCTCTCTCAAAAATAAAACATAAAAAAAAAAACCATTATGTATTCTAAATTTAATCCATTTGCTTACTAGGGGGCTAATGAAAAGAACACAGAATTTGGAGTTTAGAAGATCTGGGTTACTGCCTAAAGAATCTGGTCAAGTAATCTCAGTTTTAGTCCTCCCTTATAAAAATAAAAGAATTATAACAGCATTCTTGCCTCCATTGATCAGAAAAATAAGATGAATCTAACAGTCGTTTTAAAATTATAAATTAGGGGTGCCTCAGTCAGTTAAGTGGCCAACTCTTGGTTTCGGCTCAGGTTATTATCTCACAGTTCATTGAGTTTGAGACCCGCATTGGGCTCTGTGTAGACAGTGTGGACCCTGTTTAGGATTCTCTCTTCCTCCCTATTTCTCCACCCCTCCCACGTGCTCTCTCTAAATAAATAAACTTTTAAAAAACTTAAAAAGAAAAAAACAAGCACAAATTAATGAAAAAGCAAAATAACAACTTAAATATACTACACCTCTTTAAAAAAAATTTTTTTTAATGTTTATTTATTTTTGAGAGAAAGAGACAGACAGAGTGTGAGCAGGGGAGGGGCAGAGAGAGGGAGACACAGAATCTGAAGCAGGCTCCAGGCTCTCAGCTGTCAGCACAGAGCCCAACATGGGGCTCAAACCCATGAACTGTGAGATCATGACCTGAGCCGAAGTCAGACCCTCAGTCAACTGAGCCCCCAGGCGCCCCAATACTACACCCTCCTTAACCAGCTATCATAATTACCCATAGATGCTAAATGTCTAGATTCCAGATTCCATGAGAAAATTAACCCATTACTTTTCTACTCCCTACCATAAAATTTCAAGACACTTATTGACAATCAGGATGTTTAGAAAGGAAAGTTTATTTTTTAATATTAAAGATAAGAGCTATTTGGAGTGCCTGGGTGGCTCAGTTGGTTAAGTGTCCAACTTTGGCTCAAATCATGATCTCATGGTTCCTGAGTTCAAGCCTCACATTGAGTCTCGAATCACGGCATCGGGCTCTGCTGTCAACACAGAGCCTGCTTCGGATCCTCTGTCCCCCTCTCTCTCTGCCTCTTCCCCGCTCATGTTCTCTCTCTCAAAAATAAACATTAAAAAAATATTTAAAAAAGAGAAAAGATATTCTTAGCAGTCCTATGTGATGTGTTGTTAAACAACTAGTAAAATTACTCCTTACCAAAGCAAAAACAATACGAAATTTTGATAATTTCTTAAACCTAGAAAAGGAAATCTTACCTTTGCATCTATTTCTTCTGCTTTCTCATTGGCTTCCTGTTCAATAAAAGCCATCATATGCTTAATCTGTAAGAAAAAAATGAAAAGATTATTTTATTTTTGAGTATAACAAGAAAAGAAAATGTACCTATCTTTTCTGATTCATTCAACAATCATTATTGAATGCATATTATGTGCCAGGCATTGTATACAAGGATAAATGAGATAATTTCTGGTCTCAGATATCTTATAATCTGGAATTTGCTCTAGCAAATGGACCAGATGCAATATTCAGTATCACAGAACATTATCCTATTCTCAAAGAACTTAGAGTTTATGGGGGAGGATGGACTAAATATATACCCTCCTCTACTTCATACCCCTTTTGGCCAGGACCCTCTTTTTCTCTTTTCCATTTCTAATAAAATGGATCAAAGACCTATTCAGATTTACTTTTTCAACTTTTTAAAAAAGATTTTATTTTTAAGATTTTTTTATTTTTTATTTTTAAGTAATCTCTATACCCAACATGGAACTTGAACTTATAACACTGAGATCAAGAGTCACATGCTCTACTGACTGAGCCAGCCAGGTGCCCCATACTTTTTCAACTTTCTTACCTTCTACTCTCAACATACTTTAATTCACTTCTACCCCTTCAGTCCACTGAAATTACTCTCATAAAAAGACAATAATCTCCTAGTCCTTAAATCTTGGCCTTACCTTAATTGACATTTCAGCATCTCTTGTTATGTTGACCAATCCTCCCTTCTTAAACAATCTCTTCCTTTTGACTTCCTTGTTCTCCTTCAGTGCCTCTGCCTCCTAGACTGCTCTTTTTTAGATATCCTACTCACAGCAACCGAAATCCAAAACACTCACTAATGAACTGTTAACCACTCCCTGCCCCCAACTTTGATCTCTATCTGGAGGATTAGTACAACATTCAACTTTGACTCTTCCTTGTACCTCAGTCCTCACATCCAATCAACCACCAAGTCCAATCAATTCTCTCTTCCAATGGTTCTTTTATTTGTCCACATCTCTCTATCTTCTTAGCCACTATCCTAGTCTTTGCTATCACCATCTCTCAGCTGAATTATTACCACAGCTTCCAAATCTGTCTACTGGCCTCCAGCCCTGTTTCCTCTTTCATCAACTCTACACTGCAACCAGAAAGATCCTTTAAAAAATGTTGGTCTCATCACATATCACATTCCCCCACACCCCAACTTGCTTTATGATCAAGCTCAAAGATTTTAGAAGGTACATGATCTGGTCAATGCTTACCTTGCCAGCATTATATGAAAAATAACTTTCACCACTTGCCACTCTTCAGACTCTTGGTTCCTATCCTACTAAACTTATTTCAGTTTTTCTGTTCCTTGAGTTCACCACTCTCTCCCTCATTTCCAAGATTTCAAATATGTTGTTCCTTCCACTTGGAATACTCTTCCTCCTGCTTCATCTAGCTAACTTTTTGGGATTCAGCTTGCTTAACAGCCTTTGGAAAATCTTTTCTGAATTTCTCAGCTACGTGCATCTAGGGCACTCCACACTTCCTCTACCTAAATACATATTCATTATTCCTTGCTTACTTGTCCCTATCCACAACTAAACTATAAGGTGAGGTCCTTGTTAAAGGGCTTTAGAGCTCTGGCTACAGAGAATAAAGTCCACTGAAGTCTTCTGAATGGGGCTTGGGGTGACTGATCCAATTTAGACTCATAAATGAAGTATTGTCTCCAGTGAAGATGTAAAATACACCCAAGTGAATATACAAGTAACACAGCTCACCAAACTCACTAGTAGTTTCATTTCATAGGGGCTCTATATAAAAGAAATGATGAATAAAAAAAAAGCTGATTTTAAAAACATCAATAAGCTCTAGGTTAATTCATTGTGTTTATTAATTCTCCCATCTAAGGTAAGCTCCATGAGTACTGAGATCTTGTCTTTTATATCATCATAACTCCAGAAGGGAACAACTGCCACTACAGTGGGTAATCAATAAACATTTGTGAATGAATGAGAACCTGCTGGGTATTTTAAGCCTGTTGAGATATCCCAAGTACTTTTTATTTTTATATAAATATATTTTTTTACTTAAAAAAATTTTTTTTAATGTTTTTATTTATTTTTGAAGGAGAGAGACAGAGCATAAACGGGGGAGGAGCAGAGAGAGAGGGAGACACAGAATCTGCAGCAGGCTCCAGGCTCTGAGCTGTCAGCACAGAGCCCAACGCGGGGCTTGAACTCACGAACCATGAGATCATGACCTGAGCTGAAGTCGGATGCTTAACCGACTGAGCCACCCAGGCGCCCCTATATTTTTTTAAATGTTTATTTATCTTTGAGAGGGACAGACAGTGTGAGTGGGGGAGGGGCAGAGAGAGAGAGAGAGAGACAGAGACAGAGACAGAGACAGAGAGAAAGAACTCGAAGCAGCCTGAGCTGTCAGCGCAGAGCCTGATGCAGGGCTCGAATCATGAGATCATGCTTAGTTGGATGCTTAACCAACTGAGCCACCCATGCGCCACCCCCCCAGTACATTTTAGAGTTTAACAATCTGGAAACAATTCCCAGCTTCTCCATATACCACAAAGATATCATAAAATTAAGGTACACACAGATGTACAAAAGTGAGTCAAGATTTGTTTTACAATAAGGTGAACATACTTAACACTACTGAACTATACACTTAAAAATGGCTGAGTAAGTTTGTTTTATATATTTTTTAAAAAGTGTATTAATAGGGGCGCTTGGGTGGCTCAGTCGGTTAAGCGTCCGACTTCGGCTCATGTCATGATCTCGCGGTTCGTGAGTTCAAGCCCCGCAACGGGCTCTGTGCTGACAGCTCAGAGCCTGGAGCCTGTTTCATATTCTGTGTCTCCCTCTCTCTCTCTGACCCTCCCCCGTTCATGCTCTGTCTCTCTCTGTCTCAAAAATAAATAAACGTTAAAAAAATTTTTTTTAATAAAAAAAATAATATAAAATATAAAGTGAATTAATAATACAAGCTCATGCCATCAAAGTCTTAAAGAAAACACACAGTATGGTTTTAAAAGGTAAGATTTCTTTTTTATCAAAATTCTTAGCAGCTACCCTATGCTTGAGGAACCAAAATAAGTATGATAATCAGAGCCTATTTCATAGGTAATACAATACTTATGAAGTCTCAGGCCTTGAAATATTTGTAGTACCTAATCCAGAGGTACATTGTATAGAAAAACTGTGACCTTGCTAAAAGCATTAACCCCCACAGATTTGTGTGTGTGTTCACGGTAGGAATCTTATCTCCACACGTTCAGTTTGAAGCCTTACTGAACTCAGTTTGGAATTTTAAAGCAGTTAGTTTAAATACAGTAATCAAAACAGGTGTTTATAAATGCCACAAGGCATTGGCCTGTAGAGGTAAACTCTGATTCAAACCTGCATTATCGGCCTTTATCACTCATGGTGGACCCTCTGCTACCAGATTTGACTAGATCAGCACAGCCTAGAGCAAAACACACTCATTTTAACCCAGGTCAGAGAACCTGTTTACAGCCAACATGATCATATTCTGTCTTCAGGAGTTCCAACAAGAGAAATAGTGAAACCCTTCAGGACATTTAACTCCGCCCCTAAGGCAGAAAAATCTGGCCTTTAGAAAATACTTTTCTTTTTCCTGCTAACCCTACTAGGTTTTAAGTTTTTTGAAGTCAGATTCCTTCGAAAATTTAATGAAATAACCATACTCCCCTCATAAAAACAAATATATATAAATTTTTTTTTTTAGATTTGTTTATTTTTGAGATATAGAGAGACAGAGTAAGAGCAGGGGAGGGGCAGAGACAGAAGGAGACACAGAATCTGAAGCAGGCTCCAGGCTCCCAGTTGTCAGCACAGAGTCCGATGCCAGGCTCGAACTCACAAACCGTGAGATCATGACCTGAGCCAAAGTCGGATGCCCAACCACCTAAGCCACCCAGGCACCCCTACATAAATATTTTAATACAATAGGGAAGACATCAGGGAATCCTCTATTTATAAACACTTACTACATGCTTGGTGCCTGGCATATTCACTGCTGCAAATACAGGGAACAAAATACACTGCCCTTATGGAGCTTAGAGTGTGGAGAGGCAGAGAACAGATTTCTTCATCTTTCAATTTTACAGAAAAAACTAAGGAAATATACCACTTTATCTTTATAATATATTTTTCCTGGGGAAGCCTTATTCTTCAATAAGTAGGGTAGGAAAAAGATGAAGGAACAAGTGGAAGAAGACAATCAGCACTGTAATTGTGACTACTAGAAGGTATGGAAGGCACAGTACTTTTCCACTGCACCAAGTTTCTCCTATAGTAAAAATCAGAAATAGCAGTTTATATGTTAAAAACCCCATTGTTTTGTAAGAATATTGTTAAGATTTCTTAATCTTCTCCATAGACACTATTTTTGTTACACGATTTCCCCTTTATGATTAGCATATGACCACTGATGAAGAAACACTCCATTCTTAGTGCATACTAGATTAAAATGCAGAGTCATTTCCTAGGAAAAGGAAAAAATATTTTATTGGTCACTTAAGATTCATAAAGCAGTGAGTGAGCTTTAGTCAGAGAATTTTCCTAGTACTTCAAAAAGAAATGGATGTAGTTCTCTAAATTACCTAAAGATTAAATTGCAGGCTTAAGCTTCTTTCTCTGAAAAACCTTTTGGCAATATGACTACTAAATTCAAGGACCCTGGTTGCAAAGTATCTATGCAGGGCAAATGGAAACCACTTTTTCCTGTTACTTACAGGCCTATCAATGCCAATATATTATCCTGGGAGACTTTCAAATTATAGCTTTCTCAATGCCTACAAACTCGAAGGTATGACACCTTAAAAACACAAAAACAAAAAACCCCTAAAGTTTCCCAGGACTGTTTATACACTTGCAAAAATAATGTAGGTTCACGACTTCCATTTTTTTCCACTGACCTGGACTTACTTACTTTATGCCAAACACTGGCGCTGGAGTTCATAAATGTTAACAGAGGAATTCTGCATTATGATTAATAAATATTTACAAAATATTAACGTACACACTTACTGAGAGAGCAACCATTACAATTCATTATGATAGAGGGGATTCTTCCAAGATGAAGATAAACAGTTCATAAAATGAATGACCTCAAAACAACATTGGAAGCAGCGGTCTCCCATCAGCACTTTATCTTACTGTGAACTCTTCTCCCAGGGTTAAAAATCAAACGAAAAAGAGGTTTTTAATCCTTGCATTCAATTTGCATTTCAACCCTTGTTTTCAATTCTCTGCTCTAACAACCACAGCGAGTACCCTGGGAAAATAGGGAATGCCGAGGTGGGAGGCAAAAAGCCAGCAGCACATCAAGGAGGCGGCACGCGAAACCCCAGCTGAAGACATAAGGCTGTGAGTCAAACATCCCTCCCGCAGACAGACCACTAAGCCCCGGGGACTTGAGGTAAGGGACCCCTCCTTTGGCATCTGGGCTGCCCGAGGCCCGCGTCCTCCCTGAGCCGGGTTCCAGCCCGTCACCCCGGGACCGACGCTGCGACTACGCCAGACCCAACCACAGGCCCTCACCTGCTTTTGCACGTCAGCATCGCTGAGAGCCATAGCGAAAGTGGTGCTAGGCCGGAGGGACACTGGCTGGAACGCGATTAGAACAGGGAGGTAAAAGGAAGGGGAAAAGAAAACCCGGCGCAGGTTTCGACTTCCTTTGCTTTATAACTCCAGCTTCCGGTTCCTGCCAGGTGACAGCACACTCCCGCCCTTCTCAGCCAGTGGGAAAAGAGCTGGTTCGGGGAAGTCCCGCCCTGGCCCCGCCCTTCCCTGGCTGGGCGCCTGCGCGGGCAGTCCTTCTTGGTTCAGTCCCAGTTCCTTTGGTCACTGGCTCGTGACTTCCGAGCTGTTTTCTTCAAAAGCCTCTTCCTCGGTAGAAGGGAGAGAATGGGAGTTCTGGTGTCTGCAATTAGTTGAATTATGTGAGTTTTTGTAGCCTCATAGCCCTTGAAGTTTTTTTAGGTTTAAATTTTTAGCACAAAATCAGAATTTATTATTTTGCTTTCTTGGCCTTAATGAAAGCAAATTTCACCATATTTTATTAATGGATTTTATTTTTAGAACAGTTTTAGATGTACAGAAAAATTAAGCAGATGAAACAGGGTTTTCGTGTATCTTTCTCCCCCTCACACACTGGTTACTGTATTAACATCTTACATTACTATGGCACATTTGTTCCAATTAATTAAGCAATATTGATGTATTGACCCCACTCCATCATTTATTCGGATTTCTTTAGTTTTAACCTAGTGCGCTTATTCTTTTTCAGGATCCCATCCAGGATACTGTGTTTCATTTAATTGTCATGTCTCCTAAATTTGGTGGGTGTGAATGTTAACTCAACTTTTCCTTTTTGATGACCTTGACAACTTTGAGGGATACTAATTAGGTATACTATAGGATGTACGGCTCTTGGAATTTTTCTTATGATTGGTCAGTGGTTTTGGTTGGAAGATTACAGGGGTAAAGTGCCATTTCATCACATAATACCTAGGATTCATGCTGTCAATATGATTTTTGAGGGGTGCCTGGCCCGCTCCCTCTGAGGAGCATGTGACTCGTGGTCTCAGAGTGGTGAGTTCAAGCCCCACACTGGGTGTAGAGATTATTTAAAAATTAAAAAAAATTTTTTTTTAATTTTTTTTAATGTTTATTTTTGACAGAAACAGAGCATGAGTGGGGGAGGGGCAGAGAGCGAGGGAGACACAGAATCCAAAGCAGGCTCCAGGCTCCCAGCCGTCAGCACAGAGCCCAATGCGGGGCTCCAACTCACAGACCGCGAGATCATGAGCTGAGCTGAAGTCAGACGCTCAACCGACTGAGCCACCCAGGTTCCCCCCAAATTTAAAAATTTTAAAAAATACTATTTTTGATTGCTGATGACTACTTTGGTCACATGGCAGCTTTCTCCGTTAAAGTTAAACGTTTTTCCCTTTCCATACTGTAATCTTGGGAAGGAAGTACTATGTGAAGTGCACACGTAAGGAGTGAGAAGTTATTCTCCACTTCCTTAAAGGTGGAGTGTGTACAGAATTTATTTGGAATTCTTTTTTTTTTTTATTTTTTTTTAACGTTTTTATTTATTTTTGAGACAGAGAGAGACAGAGCATGAATGGGGGAGGGGCAGAGAGAGAAGGAGACACAGAATCGGAAGCAGGCTCCAGGCTCTGAGCCATCAGCCCAGAGCCCGACACGGGGCTCGAACTCACAGACCGCGAGATCGTGACCTGAGCCGAAGTCGGATGCTTAACTGACTGAGCCACCCAGGCGCCCCAAGAATTTATTTGGAATTCTGAATGAGCCTATGCCTTTTCCAACATCATTCCCAAGACCCGCTTAAAGGGAATTATTCAGAAAATTAGGGCAGAAATTTCCACAGATTTGTTTGCCTCAAGCCCCATTTTCCCCCCAACTGTAAGACAAGAACTTTTGAGGGGCACCTGGGTGGCTCGGTTAAGCATACCGCTCTTGATTTCAGCTCAGGTCATGATCATACAGTTTGTGAGTTTGAGCCCCGGATTCTCTCTCTCTCCCTCTCTGCCCTCCCTGGCTCGCATACCCTAAATAAATGAATGAATGAATGAATAAACAAACAAACACATATGTACATACATACATACACTAACTAACTAACTTAAATTGTAAACAATTTTATAGGGGTGCCTGGATGACCCAGTCGGTTAAACTTCTGACTTTGGCCTTTGGCTCAAGTCATGATCTCACAGTTCATGAGTTTAAGCCCCGCTTTGGGCTCTCTGCTGTCAGTGCAGAGCCTGATTCAGATCCTTTGTCCCCCTCCCCCACCTCTCTGCCCCTACTTCACTCTGGAGCGGGTGAGTGCACTTGTGCTCCCTCCCTCTCTTTCTCAAAAATAACTAAAACATTAAGCATTTTTTTAATCTTTATTTAAAAAATGACTTTTGAAAATTTGTTTATTTTTAGGACAGACTCCTAGCAGTAGAATTATAGGTCGAAAGGTACATACATTTTTATTACCAACTTTTTATTTTGAGGAAATTTCAAATATAATAAGTTGTAAGAACAATGCAATAAACTCCATTCATCTGCATTCACCAATTGTTAACATTTTGCTGTATTTGCTTTATCACTTTTCATCAATCAAATCCAGGAAATTTAACAAGTCCATTATCAGATTTTGCCATATGTCCCACCAATATCCTCTGTAGCATTTTTTTTCCTGATCCAGGATGCAGTCCAAGATCACCTACTGTATTAATTATCATATCTTTTTAGTCTCCTTTAATACGGAATGGTTCTTCAGACTTTGTCTTTCCTGATAGTGACATTTTTGAAGAGTTCCACACATTTGATACTGATACTTTTCTCATAATTAGATTCAGGTTATGCATTTTGGAAGGAGCACTACATCTGTGATATTGTACCCTCAGTGCATCACATCAGAAAACCACATTTCAGTTTGTCCTTTAATGAGAATGGTACACACATTTTTAAGGCTCTTAATACATGTTGCCAAATTGTTTTCCAGCTGTACTGGTATACAGTGATCTTTATAGTATATGATGGATTGGTGCACATATTTGAAAACATTGGTAATGTTGGATAAGGGAAGGATTCGGCCACTAACAGAGCAATAGAAATCCGTGCAGTTGACCTTAACTTGATCAGTATTGTAATCAACTGAGCTAAACCAGTTGATAGGTGTATTTCTCTCATCTTGTTAGTTATTGTATTAATAACTTCATTCTTTGCCATCTCAGAAGGCAGATTTCCAGGATTATGCCTCTTTCTAGCATCCCTAGGGCAGGGTGAGGTAGTATTCATTCATTTGAATTGCAATCCCTCTTCCCATTTAATTTTTACAATGTTCTGCAAATAACAGGGTTGGGGAGTGAGAGCAGCAATCTAATGCCACATGTCTAATCATTTGTGAAATTAATGTCTGTAACAGATCAATGTGTTTTGGGTTTATGGGAAACAGTGTGCTGATTTTTATGATTTGTTATTAATTTGAGACAATAAAAAATATAGAAAAATACAAAGAATAATTTCAATATTCATGTAGCATGTACCAGCACCCAGAATCAACAAATAATATTTTTCACATTTACTTTAAGACTTCATTTCTAAAGTTAAATAGTGTTACAGATATAGTTGACATTCCCTTTTGTGCAACTTTCTCCTCCTCTATGTTAATGCTCTTTATAACTAGTTTCTGCAGTATTTTACTGATTCACCAAGGAATGGACCAGGTCCTGTCTGGTAAGAATATGTGTAAGCTTCATAGAGACAGTCTCTGGAGTGGAAAAGTTATTATAAGTACAGTAAAAGGTTAACTAGTTGGTAGTTTTCTAAATCCAATCTCTTAGGTCTTGTGAAGCTTTTTTATTTTATTTTATTAATGTTTATTTTATTTTTGAGGGAGAGCGCATGAGGGAGAGGGGCAGAGAGAGAGGGGGACAGGCTCCTTCAGGCTCTAACTCAGGAACCATGAGATCATGACCTGAATCAAAGTCAGCCGCTCAACCAACTGAGCCATCCAGGCGCCCCTTGTGAAGCTCTTTTATATTGATTGATTGATTGATTGATTGATTGGAGAGCACAAGCAGGGGAGGGGCAGAGAGAGGGGACAGAGGATCCCAAGTGGGCACTGCACTGACAGGCTGACAGCAGTGAACCTGATGTGGGGCTGGATCTCATGAACTGTGAGATCATGACCTGAGCCAAAGTTGGACACTCAACTGAGTGAGCCACCCGGGTGCCCCTGAAGCTTTTTTAAAAAAGCTTTTCAGATGGGGGTGCCTGGGTGGCTCAGTCCGTTGAACATCCGACTCTTGATTTCTGCTGGGGTCATGATCCCAGGGTCAGCCGTGGGATTGAGCCCTGCGTTGGCCTGGTGCTGAGTGTGAAGCCTGCTTGTGATTCTGTCTCTCCCCCTCCCCCCCCCCAAATTAAAAAAAAAAAAAAATTAAAACAGCTTTACAGATAAATTCCAAAAATCCCACTCCTAGATGAGCCTAAATATACTTATGGCTTCACAAAATCACTGTCCTAGATTCCCGTCGGGTTAGTCACAGAAATTGTCTCACCTGCTCCCAAGCTGAGACTTCAGTCTGTGTCTTAGATGTTGAATCAGCAGAATAGATAAAGTAACTCTTGAACTGGTTTGCTGGGGAGGACGCACAGAGAGACTAGAGGTAAATGTAAATCCTCTTAGGGTACCTAGCTGGCTCAGTCACTAGGGCACATGACTCTTGATCTGGGGTTTGTGAGTTTGAGCCCCATGTTAGGTGTACAGATCACTAAAAAAAATAAACTTGGGATGTCTGGGTGGCTCAGTTGGTTAAGCCTCTGACTTCGGCTCAGGTCCTGATCTCACAGTTCATAAATTCAATCCTCATGCCAGGCTCTGTGCTGACAGCTCAGAGCCTGGAGCCTGTGTGTATCCCTCTCTCTCTGTCCCTGCCCCGCTCACGCTCTGTTATTCTCTCAAAAATAAATAAACATTAAAAAAAATAAAAATAAACTTAAAAAAAGTGTAAGTCACCTCTCTCTTTGACTGTTGAAAAATTAGGTGTTCTTTTTAAGATTTTATTTTTAAGTAATCTCTACACCCAATGTGGGTGCGGCTCAAACTCACAACCCTGAGACCCAAGAGTTGCATGCTCTATCGACTGAGCCAGCCAGGCGACTCTTGAAGAATTAATTTTAAAAAGAAAAAGCAAATGATACCAGAACACAGTGAAACTCTAATTTAGGTGCCCACACTTCTTACCCCTTTCCAGCTAATTTCCTACACAACAGAAAGAGTGGTTTAAAACCTAGATGGCAGAGCACCTGGAGGGCTCAATCGGTTAAACATGACCCTTGATTTTGGTTCCTAATCTCACTGTTCTTGAGTTTGAGCCCCACCTGGGGCTCTGTGCTGTCACATCATCGGGCCTGCTGGGGATTCTGTTTCCCTCTCTCTCTGCTCCTCCACCTTCCTTCCTCTCTCTCTCTCTCTCATTCAAAAATAAATAAACATTAAAAAAAAAACAAAACTAGGGGCGCCTGGTGGCTCAATCGGTTACAGGTCCGACTTCGGCTCAGGTCATGATCTCACAGTTCGTGAGTTCAAGCCGCACATCAAACTCAGAGCCTGACAGGTCAGAGCCTGGAGCCTGCTTCAGATTCTGTGTCTCCCTCTCTCCCTGTCCCTCCCCCATTCACACTCTGTCTCTCAAAAATGAATTAAAAAAAAAAACCAAAAAAAAAAACTGCATGGCATCTAGTAACTCCCTAATTTATAACCCTCTAATGGTTTCCAATTGCTTGAGAACACTTCACAGCTCACATGGTCTGTGTGAGTGCTGCCCAATCTGACCCTGTCTGCTTCTCTGACCTCATTGCTCCTCTTCCCTTTGCTCACCACCTTATAGCTTTACTGGTTTCTTCTCAACTCCTGGAAAACACCAAGCTTTTTGCCTGAATTCTTTTCCTGCACTTCTCACTTAGCTTGTTTTTCCTTCTTTAAGATCTCAACTTAAAATATCACCTCCTTAGAGAAAGCTTTTCATAAAGACCCTTTCACCTTCCTTTCTATTCCAGCCCCTTGTTTACCTCAGGACATGCCACAATTAAAAAAAGTTTTTCTCTTTTTGATTTTAGGTTTTTATGTGGTTTTCCAATGAAAATATCTGCTTCATAGCAGAGACTATGTATGATCTACTCATCACTGTTTTTGCAAGAATCCAGCACACTGCCTGGTAAATAGTAGGGGTTCTATAAATAATGAGAATGAGAAGGAATAAAATGACGAGTCTAGAGTTTAGATTTTACTTATTATTATTATTATTTTTTAGTTTAGGCTTATTAATCACATCAGGCTACAGAGTAGACTTCTGTGTAACTTATAAGATCTGTCAAAAAAAAAAAACAAACCCACAAACAGGGCACCTGGGTGGCTCAGTCGGTTGAGCATCCGACTTTGGCTCAGGTCATGATCTGGAGGCTTGTGAGTTTGAGCCCCGCGTTGGGCTCTGTGCTGAGAGCTCAGAGCCTGGAGCCTGTTTCTGATTCTGTGTCCCTCTCTCACTCTGCTCCTCCTCTGCTTGTGCTCTGTCTCTCTCTCTCTCTCAAGAGTAAATAAAACATTAAAAAAATTGCTTTAAAAAACACAAAAAAACCCATAAGCTGCTGTGATTAAAGTCAAATAATACCTGTAAAAGGACCATATTATTCTATACCATTCACTGTAAAGACTATCCCTTTTCCCATTGAATTGTCTTGACACCTCTGTCGAAAATCAGTTGCCCATTCTGGACTTTCTATTCTGTTCCATTGACCTACGTTCCATCCTTATAGTATACATTCAAAAAAAAAAATAATAAGGAAAAACAGCAAACCTTAAAACTGGAAGCAATTTGAAAGAAATGAACCTAACCACCTATCAAATTTGTAACATAACCATAGAGAATTATTTCATGTGGCTTAAAAAAATTTACATACAATAATCTGCAGAGACTTACAAAGTACAATTAGATGAATTCTGATGCCTGTGTGATCAAGATACAGACTATTTCCACCACCCTAGAAAGTTCCTTTCTAGTCAGTCCCGGACTCTCTGCCTCCAGGCAGCAGTGTGCTGGATTTCTATAACCATTGACTAATTTTGCTTATTCCTGAAATTCATGTAATTGGAATTACATAATTTGTACATTTTATGTCTGGCTTCTTTCACTCAACACAATGCTTTTGATTAATTCATATTGTCACATGTAATATTAACCTTAAAAATAAAACTGTCAGGGTTTTTTTGTTTTGCCAGCAAAAATGGGTTTATTCAGAAATTGCAGAGAATTGCAATTCAGGACATTCAAGCTCTGGCAAATCCAGAGAACAAAGGAGAGGACTGCTCTTTATTATAGAGGAAAATGGCTAGATGGGATATTATACTGGCTCAGTCAGAAGAGCATGAAGCTCTTGACCTCAGGGACATGAGTTAGAACCCCATGTTGGGTGTAAGTAACTCCACTCAGTAAACCGGGAGTTCCAAGTATAGTAGAGTAGCTTTTCTTTAGCTAAGTTATGACCATCTCTCATTGGCTCATTTGTTGCCGAGGGAAGGGAAAAACCTATCCTTCTTCTACTGGGGTAGTAAGGTAGTATGGACTTGCAAAGTACCCCCTCTTCCTTTTTTTTAAATTTTACTTTTTTTAAGTTTATTTATTTTGAGAGAAAGAGAAAGAGCAAGCAGGGGAGTGGCAGAGAGAAAGGGAGAGAGAATACCAAGCAGGATTTGCACTGACAGCAAGGAGCCCAACACGGGGCTTGACTTCAGGAACCATGAGATCATGATGTGAGCAGAAACCAAGAGTTGGACACTTAATTGACTGAGCCACCTAGGCACTCCTTATTTTTATTTTATTTTAAAGATTTTAAGTAATTTTCACACCCAATGTGGAATTGGAATTCACAATCTAGAGATCAAGAGTCACAAGCTCTAACAACTGAGCCAGCCAGCGCCGCCACCAGCCCCCCCCCCCCCCCCCGCCCCCACCATTGGATCAGCAATTGACAGATTGATAGGGCATGAGAGCTCCCCCTTCTGGCTTCTTACTCTATTTTATCTATTTATTTTTTAAGGTTTTTGTTTGTTTTGAGGTTTGGGTTTTGTTTTTGTTTAATAATCTATACACCCAACATAGAGTTCTAACTCACGACCCTGAGATCAAGAGCTTCATGCTCTGCTGACTGAGACAGCCAGGCACTCCCTCTATTTTAAATGAGGTTTCCATTTGTTAATTTTCACAATATCACAATATTTTTGTTTTATTATTGAATAATTTCCATTGTGTGAATATGCTTGAAAAAATGTTATTAAAAATAAAACTAGGAAACTAATAAAATATGTAACAGCCAAATGCATGATCCTGGTTAAAACAAACAAACAAACAAACAAACAAAAAAGTTATTGGGGCCCTGGCTGTCTCAGTTGGAGTACGCAACTCTCCATCTGAGGGTCCTGAGTTCACACCTCACATTGAATGTAAAGCCTACTTAAAAAAAAAAAAAAAAAAAAGCCTATAAAAACCATTACTTGGACATTGAGGAAATTTATTTTTTATTTTTTTCTGTGTTTATCATTGAAAAAAAAAACACAGCAGCAAGTTCTGTGTTGGCTTCAACAAGACCCAATTTTTAACATACCTACAACACTCCAAAATTGAAGTCAACACAGTCATTACTACAAATTACTTGTTGAAACAATCCATCCTGAAGAGAAAGGAAGTTAGGAAAAAGAATTTAAACAATTGGACATTGAAGAAATTTAAATATCAACTGGTTATTAGGTACTATTAGGTAGTTTTTTTTTTTTTTTCAACGTTTATTTATTTTTGGGACAGAGAGAGACAGAGCATGAACGGGGGAGGGGCAGAGAGAGAGGGAGACACAGAATCGGAAACAGGCTCCAGGCCCTGAGCCATCAGCCCAGAGCCTGACGCGGGGCTCGAACTCACGGACCGCGAGATCGTGACCTGGCTGAAGTCGGACGCTTAACCGACTGCGCCACCCAGGCGCCCCTTTTTTTTTTTTTTTTTTTTAATCTGTGTCTTTTTGGATTGGAGACACCAGGAACACCCAGGGTTCCACAGGAACCCTTCAAAAAAAAATTTTTTTTTAATTTTATTTAAATCCAAGTTAGTTAACATATAGTGACTCTTAGAGAATTATTGATCGTTTTACTAGCTCACTAAGCTTTTCTTGGCAAATCTCTGTCCAATTTGTCAACTAATGGCACTTACTGTTCCCTCAGTCACTCAGGCTTAAAGCCTGTTATGACACCAGCTCCAACCTTTTTGCTTCCACCCCCACTCGCCCTCATATCGGTTCAGGTTTTCATCACTTTTCTCCACAACTTTATTGAGACATAACTCACATACCATACAATTCACCTATTTAAAATGGTTTCAAGTATATTCAGAGGGTGTACAACCATCAAAAATCAATTTGAGAACATTTTCATCATCTCCCTCCAAAAAACGCTGTACTCATTAGCTGTCACTCCTTATTAGGTTTTCATCACTTCTTATCTGGCTCCTTATAACAGTCTTCTAATTCATCATCTTCAGCGCTTTCCTTCTTTCAATTTATTTCATGTACACCAGACAATTCGGTTTCCCTAAAGCATGGTTTAGATATTACACCTTCTTAACTAGATACCTTCTGTGACTCCCCCCAAAGGACGTCTGGATTCAAGTAAATAAACACCCATTATTACACATTCTGTTCTGGCATTGTGCTAGGTGCTGTGAGCAAAATGGATATTACTGAAGACTTCCTTTACTGCATAGTGTCTGTGCTTTATGGACCCTCCGCCTAGAATGCCCTCTTTACCCCCACCCACCCGCAACCGCTAGAAAACTTTCCCAACTTTCAAGGACCGTCTTCCCCGACAAATGGCTGCGAACTCTGCAGCTCTCTTGAACTCTCCAGACGCTTCTCTAACCCGTTCGCTTGCACACACTTAAACCTCAATACTTGTTAGCCCAATACATCCCCAGAACGTTCTGCAAAAGGAGCAATGCTCCTTTCCGCGGGAACGGCCAGCCTCTCCCCCCACACGATTGGTTCTTCAATATCCCAATACCCTTTCTCCAGCCATCAAAGACCTCCGCCCCCCGAATCATAGACGTGAGCGACTCCTGGTAAGAGCGGGCTAAGAGAGGTCGGCTCTTCCGGGTCACATCTGCGAAGACATCTCCGGACCTCTATGATTCGCGCTTCCGCTCGGAAGAACAGCACCACCTCTCTTCCGGCGTTCCTCTGCGCTCCCGGCCCGCCCCGACGCTGTCGGTGACGGAAGCACGCCGGGGGTGACCTCACCTTCCAACATGGCGGCGGCGGTAGATTAGGGCCGCGGGTCGAAGCAGCCACCGCCGCTGGGGGACCCTGTCGGAAACGACTGCCGCCGCCGCCGCCCCTTCCATCTCTTCTGGGGCAAGGGGCCAGGGCCAGGTGAGGGGAGTGGGGTTTTGGGCAAGGCAGAGTTGGGTCCTTATCCAGCTCCTCAGGCGGTTTTCACTGGGCAGGAAGGTATCCAGAGACTGTGCCGAACCACTGGCTCCCCGGTGGTTCCGACGACGCGTGAGTGAGTGTCAGTGAGTGTGTGACTGTGAGTGAGTGAAAGTGTGTGTGTGTGTGTACCGGCGCTCCTTTGCCCGAGGGTTCTCAAAGCATGAGGGGCCCATTTCTTTGTAACCGGACCTGTCCAGCGTGGTCCCACCGCGGACGCTTGTTGAGCGGGGCTTCCTGAGAGGGCTGCCAGAGGCGGAGGAGCTCAGCCCTTGCCCTACACCGCTGCTGTTCCCCACAAAGACCTTCACGTGGAAAACCCGTGTCCATTTTTAGGACCAGGCTGGGGAACGTGGATTTCTTTTTGGTCGAGGGAGAAGGTTTCATGCGATTCGTTTGGAATGATTGTAGATTAGGTCTGCCAGTCCTAGTTGTTTCTTCTCACAGATTGTTAGAAATTTTTTAGCCTTTATTCACTGCTGTTCTGACACCCCTCATTACTTATTTTGCAGAAAAATCTGCTTTCTTATTCTTGGAGGCAGTACAGTTCACACTAAGTCCTTTCTTCCTTTGATTTGTATCCTCTCACTATTCCAAGGAAATGCCAAGTTTCTTTCCTTCATAACCAGCTGTGAAGCAGAACTCCTAGACTTTGATTTGAGGCTTTAAACCTGGGTTGAAAATCGGACGGATCTGACCAGTTCACACGCTCCCCATTGGGATCTTTGTCTTAACCACTCCCCGCTCAAGTATTTGTTTGTTTATACAAAATAGCTGTCTCACTGTCTCTATTTAGAAGTTTTAAGCTGAACTGAGGTTAATTTCTAGCCTCTCCCCCCCACCCCGTGTTTGTTTTTTGTTTTTTGTTTTCATGATATAAAGCAAAACAAACATAAAGTCTTTTTGCGAAATTGTCAGTAAGATTTCCTCTGGAGGTTTGGTGTAAACCAGAATGTTGATCTCTGCCCTAACTTGTTGTGACCTTGGATGAGTTGCCACACCCTTCTAGTACCTTCTTTTTTATCTCAGAAAATTAAGCAAATGTTTTTGTAGGTAGTAAACTATTTATGCGTCATATACATAATTGGATAAATGTACAGTGCACATCTGCACCTGCAAATTGAACTATTTAAGCCATTTTGGAATATTCTTCCTTTGATAACAGGCCAATAAGGGTTTTGGAAATCTTTACTCTGGTCGGGTACTATTTTCAGTATTTTTTTTTTTTTTTTTTAATGATTCATTTTCTCATGCAGGCTTGTACCCCAGCAGTTGAGTTTAGTTAAAGGATATATAAAGTTGAGTCCAACCAGTTTTGTAAAGGAAAGATATGCTCTCTATCATGTAAGTTAGTCAGTACTAAATACCTTCTATACTAAACTTTAGGACAAATAATTTGCAACAGTAATCATTGTTTTAAAACTACATTTCTCTTATGAAATACTTTACACATGCAAAACAAGTTTTAAACAGTCTTGCTTTCTTTTTATCATTGTTTTTCAAATATTTTGATTCATATCTTTTTCCAAATAGTCACCAAGATTTCTTATTTAATATATATTACAGCGTTGAAGGGAGGGGGTTATTTTCAGAGTAGCTGATTATTTAACACCTTTATCAAGATCTAATTAACATACAATTCATCAATTGCATGATTTAATTTTTTTGAAATGGTTTTTAGTATATTCACAGAGTGTGAAACCACCAACTCAATTTTGATCACCCCCAAAAGAAACCTTGTAGCCTTTAGCAGTCATTCATTATTCCCCACCTCCGCTAGGTAGGCAAGCATCGCTTTACTTTCTATTTCTATAGATTCACAAATTCTGGATATTTCATATAAACAGGATTATACAACATGTGGTCGTTTGTGACTGGCCTCTTTTACTTTGCATGATGTTTTCAGGATTCTTGCATGTTGTAGCATGTATCAGTACTTATTTTTATGGTCACATAATATGCCATCGGGATATACCAATTTTCTTTATTCATCAGTTGATGGGCAGTTATTTCCACTATGTGGCTGTTAAATATTATGCTACTGTAACTGTTCATGTGCAAGTTTTTGTTTATACACGTGTTTTCATTTCTTTAGCATATACGTAGGAGTGAGACAGAGTAACTGAATTTTATGCCTCCCTTTTACAAAGCTATTTACACATGCATGGGAAGCCTAATTATGTTGAAAGGCAGAGAGTGAGAGTGAGGCATTCCTCTATAAGTACATTATCTTCATACATTATCTTTGAATGCCAACTGCTGAGTGGAAACATTTTGAGGCAGCTCTTAACACAAGATTGAACTAGAGTATTTCGATTAAGCACGTTTCGGTGTGAAAGGGACTATCTACACTAGAATATTTAGTGTCTGCTGAGTTTTAAAAATGACACCCTCGCCCAGTTGCATTTCTCAGTTGGGTGGGGTGAATTTTTTAAATTTAATAATTTTTATTAGGATTATTTAATTTTATTTCTTTTATTCTGGAGAAAGTTCTAGAATTCTATATGGGCTAATAAAGTATGGATTTAAAAAAATATAGTTATTGGACTTAATTTATAGAACTTTAAAAAACTCCCTATTGAAAACACTAGTGAGTCTTGAAACTAGAGATCTGAAAAACGTTGTTAATGTTTACAATTCCAGAGTTTTGATTTGTGATTGAGTTATCTGTGGATTTTTATTTTTCTTTTTATAAACTGGGATGATAGATCTGTTCAACTGTATTACTGGAGTATGTAACAGTCTTATTACATTGTAATTTTATTTTAGTAGACAGAAATGATCTAAAAACAAAGCTTGAAGTAATTTAATTAAACCATGTTAAATTGCAGTCTGTTTCTGTTTTGGCTCTGTGGGGTTTAAAGAATACAATATAGCTATGATATTCTAACTCCTGTGTTGGGAGGTGGTACTAGAAATTTGTGTTTTCCATGAACATTCAAGGTGATTACCATCAGACAAGTTTGGGAAACAACTACAAAAAACTCTCATGTTGCTGCAGATTTGCTTTTCATAAGAATTTAAAGTCGAATTTAATAGTTGCTGCCTACCTTCTGGTTGTAGTTCATAAATGTGCTTTAATTCCTGTAGTACTATTGGTGCTAACATCCTGAAATTTGCACTAGTATTCATTAATAGAAGACTGGTTAAAAAAAATAAAGCAAACTATTTATTGTAAATTGTGGATGTTACATTTGTTACTGGAGGATCATGGATGTTTTATTTGTGCCTAGTTTTGGAGATGTCACCAAATGAATGTATAAACATAGGATTAAGTTACCCTAAGCTTCCTCAGGCTGTCCATCTGGCTGACAACCGCCTGTAATTTAATAGAGGAGCAAACTAAAGGTATAAGTTTGAGAAGGAAACAGGTAGGTGACACATATATTCAGTGGCTTGTTAGAATTGTGCAAAAGATAGTTTTTATATTTATTTTCTAATTTTTTTTTTAATTTTTTTTAACGTTTATTTATTTTTGAGACAGAGAGAGACAGAGCATGAATGGGGGAGGGTCAGAGAGAGGGAGACACAGAATCTGAAACAGGCTCCAGGCTCTGAGCTGTCAGCACAGAGCCTGATGCGGGGCTCAAACTCACGGACCGCGAGATCATGACCTGAGCCGAAGTCAGCTGCTTAACCAACTGAGCCACCCAGGCGCCCCCCCTTTTTTTTTTTTTTTTTAAAGTAAGCTCTATGTCTGACATGGGGTTTGAACTCAGCGACGACCGTAAGATCAAGAGTCACATGCTCCACCGACTGAGCCAGCCAGGCACCTGGATAGTTTTTGTATTTAAAATTGTATTTAAACTTCTGGATACCAAGAATACTTATACCTAATTTGAATTCTAAAGGGTTCTACTGGTCAAAATTTAGAGTAAAAGTAACTATATTCTTCTTACCATTTAAAAGGAAGCTTGGGCTGTCTTAGATATGAAATGTATTCTGTGTTGGTCAGGCAGTAGTGGGGTGGACCTGAGCATTGTATTCTGTTTCCAGGAAAGCTCTGGGTGGTGATCTCAGATCGTATTTACCTTTCATCCATTCTTTTTCCTTTTTTTCCTTGCCCCATTCTTAAAATTGACAAATTTGTTTCTTTCAGTACTCTGCAAAAACACCTTGTTAGTCTACCAGTTCTCCCTATTATTGTTGTTAGTGTCTTCACCTCTGTGTTTTTCTCACCCAGTACCTTGCCTGGCATACAGTAAATATGCGTTGAGCAAATGCAAGGCTCAGAGTTCAGAACTGAAGAGGATGTATGTACCTGACCAAGTGATTGCACTGTTAATTAGCTATGATTTTGTGTAAATAAATTATCTATTCTTGTTTCTTCATCAATAAATTGAGACTATTACCTTTTCCTTCTAGCATAGAGGATTGTCTGACGACACATGGAAGAGTGCTTTAGAAATAGAGGTCTTGTGCAGATGTAATTTATTTCTATTTGTTTGAAATGCAAGAGCCCGTTGTGCAATATGGGCTACTCTGCACTACAGAATGTTGCAATGGAAGTGGATGCCCTCTCTTCCCAGAATACCCTTAGAGTACTGACCCTGTAGTAGTGTTGTGGAGTTTACATTTTGCACATTCTCAATGCCTTTGTTCTGTAATTTAATACAAACACACTAGATGGGTAATAGTGTTCCTAGGGTCTGTCTACTGCACCACCTAACCACAGGCCTGAGTGAGCTGCTTTGTTGCTATACGACTGGAAGCTCATACTATAAGTCTGGCATGTTTAGGTCTGATATGTTTATAACTAGATTCTCTGATACACATTTAAAGCCTAAAAACTGTGTATTGAATTTAAATGATTAAAGTTTGTAGTATCATCTCCATTAGTGTCCATCATTGAAAAATGAATAGAATATAACCATCCACCAAATATATGGATGTGTGGATATTAACATGTATACTAGAGCTGAGGACTTTGTTGCAAATAGAATAGTGAGTATGGAAGATGGGAAATTATGAAATCTATGATTAAGATTGCATTTATGGTTAGGCAATTGGGATTTGTAAGAAAATTTGAAGAGCACTAGGCTAAAAATGAAATTTGGAAATTTAGTGAACTATGCTTTTTCTATGGCATCTGGGTCAGAGAATGACTAAAATTGTCTTCAGATACCAATGCTTGATAAATACAGGAATTTGAATATAACAAATTTGAGAACATGAGTTTTTTATTTAAAGCATTATTCAAAATGTGAATACTTTATTCCTGTTACCAAAAAATTCTGAGACCTTTGTAGAGCTGAAGTTTTGTTACTGATTTGCTGTGCTCTCCCCTCTCTTTTGGAACTTCATAGTTTATTCCTTGCTTTCTATATTTATTTATATCTCATTTGACTCCACTTGAGTGTAAACATGCTTAAGACTCTGTGTACAAAAACAAAACAAATGGACTCTCAAACGTTGTCTGTCTCTCTCTGGCCTCTATTCTTTTCTTCTCTTCCAACCCAGGCTCTTTGAAAGAATAGCTTACAACTCCTTTCTCTACGTTTTCACTTCCCATTCATTCTTCAACTCCCTACCTTCTGCCATTGACCTTGCCAGCCACATAGAACTGGACTTTCAGGGATCATTACCTTGATATTTTCGTTCTTTTTCGTGTGTTGTTGCATTTTGTACATGTCTTCACTATCTTCTTGTTGAAGTGCCTTCCCTGATTCTGTGACCACACTCTTTTCTGGTTTTCTTCCTACCTTTCTGACTGTTTCAGTCCTGATTTTAGAGGTCATCTCTGCCAGCTTTTCATCTTTTGGCCACACCTGAAATGTTAGTTTTGCCCTGAATTCTAATGGTGTTTGTTTTTCAGATTAAACCAGTATATCTCATCATATTTTTTTGAAGTTCATTTATTTTGAGAGAGAGAGAAGGGGAGAGGGGCAGAGAAGGAGAGGAATCCCAAGCAGGCTCTGTGTTGTCACCACAGAGCCCGATATGGGGATTGATCTTGTAAAGCATGAGATCGTGACCTGAGCCAAACCAAAAGTCAGATACTTAACCAACTGAGCCACTTAGGCGCCCCACTCACATGTTTTTTTAAACCATGTCTCCTTTTGGTAAATTAAAAATTCTCTGGCTCCTATTCTGATGGTAGTGCTTGGGGTAGGGAGTGATAGGTGTATTTATTCTTCCCTCTCATCCCTGCATGAAGTCACTGTTACAAAGAAGGTTGAAGATTTACTGAGCTTTATTTTCTATACTTTTAATCAGAAAACAGTAGGTAATATTTCCTTCTCCGGTGTGAAACTATCTATTGAATATGGGTTTTGAAATGTAGTACTCTTTCTCACTCCTTCTGGAAATTTTGACACTTCTACCTATAGGAAGTCACTAACTCTCCATTCACTCTCCTTAGATAATTTCATTGACTCGTATCTATGTAGAGCACAATTTTGTATCTCCAGTCCAGACCTCTTAGTATAAGACTTGTATGTCCAACTACTTGTACATCTTCACCTGGACAACTCATAGGTATTTTGAAATTCAGTATGCCCTAAAGTGAACCTGTTATCCTCTCCTAAGCCAGCTTTTCCTATATTACCTGATTTGAGAAATAGGAATAAACACTACTTTCAGGGCACTTCAGTCGGTCAGGTGTCCAACTCTTAATACCGCCTTGAGTCATAGTCCCAGGGTTGTGGGATTGAGCTCTGCGTTGGGCTCTGCACTGAGCATGGAGCTTGCTTAAGATTCTCTCCCGCCCACCCCGCCTCCCTCTCACTCCCCCTCCCCCTTCCCCACTGCCCATCTCCCCTGCTCACTTTCTAAAATAAAATGAAAAAAAATTTTTTAAATACCACTTTCCATATACTGCCTAGATTACCCTTTTATTGAGTTAGCTAACAAATCTTTGAAACTTTTTATATTTTTCCTATTTATCCCCCTATCTGGTGTTCCTGCTCTAATTTATGCCTTCATACATCTCTTGTTTAGATTATTCCTATATTTCCCTAACTTGTGTCCTTTCCTCCAATTTCTATCTTTAATACCACCTCCAGGATGATTTTTTCTAAAATATAATCTGTTGGGGTGCCTGGCTAGCTCAGTTGTAGAGCATCCAACTCTTGATCTCAGGGTTGTGAGTTCAGGCCCCACATTGTGTGTGGAGCCTACCTTAAAAAAAACATACAAATATACATGTTTATATGTATATATATACATATATATATGTGTATATATATATACATACATATACACATACATATATGTATGATCTCTTGATATGCTTTTCTTGCTTAAAACCCTTCAATAGTTGTAGTAGTGTTTAGCCTGTTTTACATCATGATCTAATTTGAAAATCTAATGAAAGAAATGGAATGATTTTTCTCTCCAGAAAAAAAAATGCACATGCACATAGAATTTGCATTTAGGGGGTTCATTCATGAATATGGTTAAAATAATTCCTTGCTTATAGGATAAAACCTAAACTTCCTCACATCCCATAGCATAAAAAGCATACCAAATGCTGACTGCTGCTTACTCCTGCTAAACCTCATCCCCCTTGTATCTTATGATTTAGCCATGTTAAATTCCATAGTTTTTATGTTCTATGCTGTTTCAAAACATTCCTGTGCTTTTTTTCTGGTCATCTTCACATCTGAATTCCTTCATTCTATCCCCCTAAACTGGTTCAGTTAGTGAATATCTACTCATGTTCCAAGATTGGTTCGTATTTTACTTTCTAAAGCCTTTCCTGGTTTCTACTTTTTCCCTGTCCTAGAGAGACTCTTTTGGGTTGCCCTTCCCTACTCTGGATACTGACTTGTATCATAGAATGTTATTGTTATTCGTATTTTTTGTTTTCTTTTACTTGGTCAAAAACTCCAGAGGGCAGATGATTTATCTTAATGCCTGGAGAGTACCTTGTATCTTAAGAAATAAGTGTGTGTTGAATGAACACAAAAAATTATCAGAAGATACTGTCTTCTGTTTCGGAAGGTATAATTACTAGGTTGATATGTGGACTTTGCAGAATTTGAAGATTTTTCTAAACTAAATTAATAATCTTCACATGAAAGTAGTGTATTAAAATTGTTGAGAAACTGCCTTAGAAGTTTTAAGAAAATTAGGTTCCAGTCTTGGCCCGTGTTCCAGTTACATCTTGGTTGCCAACAACACAAAGTGATTTTAGCTTATTTAAGCAGAAAAGGAACTTAATGAAAAGGGCATTGGATAGCTCACAGAATGGATGGGAAAGCAGGAAGGAACCAAGGGAGACTCGGCTGCACATTCAGCCAGGGTCAGGCCAAGGAATAGAAGAGATAGGACATTGCTATTGGATCTGCACCACTGCCTCTGCTGACCTAGGACCACAAGCTTATCCATGAATTATCATTACGTGTCTTTCCAGATTCTAGATCCTAGTGTGAGTCTCTGACTTGGCTGACGCTGCATGCCACAGAACAGAGCAGGAGAGAAAAAGTCTAGTTGTTTTAGTTTTTGTAGTGGGGTTGGGAGATTTGTTTCCAACCAAGATTGACACAGTGTTGGATACATAGGAAATTGGGTTCAGATGGCAGGCAGGAGCTAAACAACAACAACAAAAACAACAACAACAACAAAAACTGAAGTACAGCACTGCTGCTAGTTAATCCCTGGCTGATAGGCCTCAGAAAACTTATTTTATCTCTATGGGTATCCCTTTTCATATTTTTAATTTTGAAATTCTGTCTTCTCACCATTAAATGGTAACAGTGTAAAAGTATGAAATATTTGGTAAAACACCAGGTAAGAACATAGTGGTTGTGGCTTTCATTTCTGTGAAGTAAAGTGTAACACTTTTTCCCTTTCTTTGGAGTATGTATTTGTAATTTTGAATTTTTTTATAAATTTTTTTTTTCAATGTTTATTTATTTTTGGGACAGAGAGAGACAGAGCATGAACGGGGGAGGGGCAGAGAGAGAGGGAGACACAGAATCGGAAACAGGCTCCAGGCTCTGAGCCATCAGCCCAGAGCCCGACGCGGGGCTCGAACTCACGGACCGCGAGATCGTGACCTGGCTGAAGTCGGACGCTTAACCGACTGCGCCACCCAGGCGCCCCCTGTATTTGTAATTTTGAAATACCTTTTTGAAGTTCATAAACTTCTAAAGTTGAGCAGGGTAGTCCAAGGCCTGTTGTTTGAATTATTGTATGTTTTGGTATAATTTGGTAGCATTGTTCCCTGAAGATGGGAAACAATAGGAATTTTTAAATGTTGAACTAAGATTTCTTTTGACAGCCTAAGTGAATACTGATAATAGCAACCATAAATGCATTTTTTAAAGTTTATTTTTGAGAGAGAGCACAAGCAAAGTGGGGGAGGGGCAGAGAGAAAGAGAATCCCAAGCAGGCTCTGTCCTGTAAGCAGTTTCATCCCGTGAACCATGAGATCAGTACCTGAGCCAAAATCTAGTCAGACGCTTAACTGACTGAGCCACCCAGGCACTCTCATTTTTTAAAGACCGTATTTAACCATTGAAAGCATGTTTTTATGCTATGTTTCCTTTTTATCTCTTTATATAGTCACTGTTTTATTTTGTGTATCTCAAATCCTGCATGTATTTTTTCATTGTTTGTCAGTCTTGGACATTTCTCTTAGTTTGTTTATAGATCTTAAATTTTGTCAACGTTGCTTGTCTCTTTTTTTTTTTTTTTAATATTTATTTATTTATTTTGAGAGAGTGTGTGAGCAGGGGAGGGGCAGAGAAAGAGGGAGAGAGAGAATCCCAAGCAGGCTCCTCACTGTCAGTGCAGAGCCCAATGTGGGGCTTGATCCCAGAAACTGATTGTGATCTGAGCCGAAATCAAGAGTCAGACACTTAACTGACTGAGCCACCCAGGCTCACCCCCTGCCTGCCTCTGTCTTATATTGTTAGTTATCTGGACCTCTTTTTCTTTCCTTCCTTTTTTTTTTTTTTTTTAAGATTTTATTTATTTATTTTTTATTTATTTTTCTTAGATTTTATTTAAATGAAATATTTTATTTTAGTCTAAGTCATCTCTACACCCAACATGAGGCTCGAACGCACAACCTTGAGATCAAGAGTCGCATGCTCTGCCAACTGAGCCAACCAGGCACTCCTGAACTTCTTTTTCTTTTACTGAATATTTCTTGCGATCTTAAAGCAGTTAGTATTATTTAAGTAGAAAACAAAGTTATTTGCAAACTTCTTATTATAATTTTTTATTTGAAACAACTGTTACGGTACATGGTAGGTACAACAGCTACTAAGTCTGTGTGAAGAGGTAAAAGCTGTAGTTGTATTAATTAGGGTACATGTTAATGAAGAGATTTCAGAACGAAGTGCCTTAAGTAATAGTCCAGAGGTGGTTGGTTCAGGCCGGCAGGGCAGTTCTGCTACACATGGTCACTCAAGAGCCCAGTTCCTTTTCTCTTTACCATCCCCTACGGTGGGGTCCTTGTTTGCATGTTAGAACGGGTATCTGCCGTATTCACATTCCAAACCATAGCAAGGAGGAAAGAGAAAGTAAGGAGAGACCCACAGATTGTACATATAACTTCTCATATTCCCCTCACTCAGGCTAATCATATGGCACATTAAGCTGCTAAGGAACTGGGAAATGTGGTCTGCAGTTGTGTGGCCATGTGTCTAACAAGACTAGGAGGGTTTATTTTTCTTTTAATTTTTTTTTTTTTTACGATTTTATTTTTAAGTAATCTCCATACCCAACATGGGGTTCAATCTCACAACCCTGAGATAAAGAGTCAGTTCTACTGATTGAGCCAGCCAGGTGCCCCTGGGAGGTTTTATTATTAAAAAGAAATAAGAGAACATATATTGGGGTGGGGGAAGTGGGGACATAGCCAGTTTTTTTGCCACATAGGTGAAAACAGAAACTAAGGGAGAGATAGAGAAATTTGCCTTTGATTTGAAATTTGAATTAATAAATTCCCACTTGTAAGTAAACTAAAGTTACAATTTTTAAAGATTACTGAGAAGAATAGTCAAATATTTATTTTGGTATCTAGTTGAATAATTGGAGTCCATGGGGAAATGTATAGCATGTAATAAACTTTAAACTGAAAAAATACTTTTATGTTTTAGGTTTTACACATCCATAAGTAGACCTTTTTGGAGCTCTGCCAGCAAACTCAATGGCGTCCTCTACTACTGTGCCTCTAGGATTTCACTATGAAACAAAGTATGTTGTTCTCAGCTACTTGGGACTCCTCTCTCAGGAGAAGCTGCAAGAGCAACATCTTTCCTCACCCCAAGGTATTATCTTTGGCTTATGATGGTTCTGTTGAGTACTAATAATTACTTCATATTTAAAAGTACATATATTTAAATAATTTATATCTGTGGTTATAAGATCAAACAATACTAATAATTTTTTTAAAGAATAAACCCTTATCCCATCCCTTCCCACCCCCTGATCCATTCTCAGAAAAGACTTTTAATGCTTTTTAAGAGCATGATAATGTAAATGACTGCTGTTGGTACAGGTAAAAATGTACTAAGTACCTGTAAATGAACAGAAATCTACCCTTCTTTAGAGATTTTATACTTAACAAGACATAGATTAGAATTACACAATTATGTTAAAACTTTTAATATAGTTGTTTCTTGAATTGACTTTTTTCAAGGATATTAGTTTTTTAAAAATTTTTATTTTTTCAATTTACATCCAAATTAGTTAGCATATAGTGCAACAATGATTTCAGCAGTAGATTCCTTAATGCCCCTTACCCATTTAGTCCATCCCCCCTCCCACAACCCCTCCAGTAACCTTTTGTTTGCTTTCCATATTTAAGAGTCTTTTATGTTTTGTTCCCTCCCTGTGTTTATATATTTTTGCTTCCCTTCCCTTGTTTTTATCTGTTCTGTGTCTTAAAGTCCTCATATGAGTGAAGTCATATGATATTTGTCTTTCTCTAATTTCGCTTAGCATAATACCCTCTAGTTCCATTCACGTAGTTACAAATGGTAAGATTTCATTCTTTTTGATTGCCGAGTAATATTCCGTTGTATATATATATACCACATCTTCTTTATCCATTCATCCATCAGTGGACATTTGGGCTCTTTCTATACTTTGGCTATTGTTGATAGTGCTGCCATAAACATTGGGGTGCATGTGCCCTTTCAAAACAGCATACCTGTATCCCTTGGATAAATACCTAATAGTGCAGTTGCTGGGTTGTAGGGTAGTTCTATTTGTAATTTTTTGAGGAACCTCCATATTGTTTTCCAGAGTGACTGCACCAGTTTGCATTCCCACCAGCAGGGCAAAAGAGATCCTTTTTCTCTGCATTCTTGCCAACATCTGTTGTTGCCTGAGTTGTTAATGTTAGCCATTCTAACAAATGTGAGGTGGTATCTCATTTTGGTTTTGATTTGTATTTCCCTGATGATGAGTGAAGTTGAGCATTTTTTCATGTGTCAGTTGGCCATCTGGTTGTCTTCTTTGCAGAAGTGTCTATTCATGTCTTTGCCTATTTCTTCACTGGATTATTTGTTTTTTGGGTGTTGAATTTGATTAAGTTCTTTATAGATTTTGGATACCAACCCTTTATTTGATGTGTCGTTTGCAAATATCTTCTCCCATTCCATCGGTTGCCTTTTAGTTTTGCTGATTGTTTCCTTCGCTGTGTAGAAGCTTTTTATTTTGATGAGGTCCCGATAGTTCATTTTTCCTTTTGTTTCCCTTGCCTCAGGAGACATATTGAGTAAGAAGTTGCTGTGGCCAAGGTCAAAGAGGTTTTTGCCTGCTTTCTCCTTGAGGATTTTGATGGCTTCCTGTCTTGCACTTAGGTCTTTCATCTATTTTGAGTTTATTTTTGTGTATGGTGTAAGAAAGTGGTCCAGGTTCATTTTTCTGCATGTCGCTGTCCAGTTTTCCCAGTACCACTTGCTGAAGAAACTGTCTTTATTCCACTGGATATTCTTTCCTGCTTTGTCAAAGATTAGTTGGCCATGTGTTTGTGGGTCCATTTCTGGGTTCTCTATTCTGTTCCATTGATCTGAGTGTCTGTTTTTGTGCCCTCAAGGATATTAGATTTAAACAATAGATTTATGTATCTGATAGGCTTAAGAGAGTTTTTAGCATAATTCTTTGTATTGTGAAGTTGTATGTATTCTTCTGTAAATAGTTTACCAAATGAAGCTTAAAACAGTTACTGGAGTCTAAATTAGCCTTCTTCATAAGATATAACATCATCATAAATGCTCTTTTTTTAAAAAATTTTTTAACGTTTATTATATATTTTTAAGAGAGAGAGACAGAACACAAGCAGAGGAAGGCAGAGAGAGAGGGAGACACAGAATCTGAGGCAGGCTTCAGGCTCTGAGCTGTCAGCACAGAGCCTGACGCAGGGCTTGAACTCACAAACAATGAGATCATGACCTGAGCCGAAGTTGGATGCTTAACTGACTGAGCCACCCAGGCACCCCATAAATGTTACTTTTTTTTTTTTTTTTAATTTTTTAACGTTTATTTTTTATTATTGAGAGACAGAGAGACACAGACTATGAGCAGGGGAGGGGTAGAGAGAGGGGGAGAACAGAATCTGAAGTAGGCTCCAGGCTCTGAGCTGTCAGCACAGAGTCCGATGCGGGGCTCAAACTCACAAACTGCGAGATCATGACCCGAGCTGAAGTCAGTTGCCTAAGCAACTGAGCCACCCAGGTGCCCCTAAATGTCCTTTTTAAAAAAAATATTTATTTATTTTGAGTGAGAGTGTTCGCACGAGTAGGGGAGGGGCAGAGAGAGGGAGAAAGAGAATCCCAAACAGGCTCCACCTTGTCAGCACACGGTGGGATTCGAATTCATGAACTGTGACATCATTTCCTGAGCCAATATCGAGTCACCACTTAACTGACTGAACCACCCAGGTACCCCAACAGGTTTCTATTTTAACAAAATTGCATCAAAATAACTTTAAAAACTCCTAAAAGAAAATGCAATACCAACTATTTAATTTATAATTTATAACCAAAGTCACACAGTAACTCTTTTACTTTCTTATTTTCTATTTAAAAAAAATTTTTTTAAGTTTATTTACTTGAGAGAGACAGAGACAGCACAAGCAGGGGCGGAGCAGAGAGAGATGGAGAGAGAAACCCAAGCAGGCTCCATGCTGTCAGCTTAGAGCCCGATACGGGGCTCGAACCCACAAAATGTGAGATTGTGACCTGAGCTGGAACCGAGAGTCGGATGCTCAACCCACTGAGCACCCAGGCACCCCTAATTTTTTTTAATGTTTATTTTTGAGGGAAAGAGACAGAGCGTGGGTGGGGGAGGGTCAGAGAGAGGGAGAGACACAGAATCTGAAGCAGGCTCCATGCTCTAGCCCACTTCCAGTTCTGTGTCTCCCTCTCTCTCTGCCCCTCCCCCACTCAATGCTCTCTTTCTCAAAAATAAAAAGTAAACATTAAAAAAAAGAAATTTTAACTTAAAATGTTAATGGATATACATTTATTTAGCAATTTTGGTGAAAGGTCATGTCTTTTTAAAAAAAATATGTGTGTGTTGATATCCATGTCATCTTTCTAGCATAAATCATTTCTATTACCTATATTTTCCAATTTGTTTAAAGCTGAGTTAGAACATAAAGACACTTATAAAACAGTATGAAGAGTCATTCTAAATTTTTATGATTTCCTCCCAATCTTTTACAGTTGTTTCTCTCACACCAATTTGATATAGTATTTAAAAAAAAAAAATTTTTTTTTAGTGTTTATTTTTGAGAGAGAGAGAGAGAGAGCCAGAGTGCAAGCTGAGGAGGGGCAGAGAGAGAGGGAGACACAGAATCCGAAGCAGGCTCCAGGCTCTGAGCTGTCAGCACAGAGCCAGATGTGGGGCTCAAAACCACGAGCTGTGAGATCATGACCTGAGCTGAAGTTGGACGCTTAGCTGACTGAGCCACCCAGGTGCCCATACAGTTTTGTTTTTTTTTAATGTTTATTTATTTTTGAGAAAGAGAGCGAGAACTAGTGCATGAGAGTGGGAGGGGACAGAAAGAGAGGGGGACAGAGGATCTGAAGTGGGCTCTGCTCTGACAGGAGGGAGCCAGATTCAGGGCTTGACCTCAAAACTGTGAGATCATAACCTCAGCCAAAATCAGGAGTCGGTCATTTAAGTGATTGAGCCACCCAGGCACTTTGATACAGTATTTTTATTTTTTTAAATTTTTTAAATTTTAAATTATTTCTATTATTATTATTAAAATTTTTTTTAATGTTTATTTTTTGAGAGAGAGTGAAACAGAGCATGAGTGGGGGAGGGCTAGATAGAGGGAGACACAGAATCTGAAGCAGGCTCCAGGCTCTGAGCTGTCAGCACAGAGCCTGATGCAGGGCTCAAACCCACAAGCCGTGAGATCATGACCTGAGCTGAAGTCGGACGCTTAACTGACTGAGCCACCCAGGTGCCCCTAATATGGTATTTTTTTTAAATTTTTTTTTTTTTCAACGTTTATTTATTTTGGGGACAGAGAGAGACAGAGCATGAACGGGGGAGGGGCAGAGAGAGAGGGAGACACAGAATCGGAAACAGGCTCCAGGCTCTGAGCCATCAGCCCAGAGCCCGACGCGGGGCTCGAACTCACGGACCGCGAGATCGTGACCTGGCTGAAGTCGGACACTTAACCGACTGCGCCACCCAGGCGCCCCTAATACGGTATTTTTAAAGCAACTTTATAAAATATTTAATTTAGAGAAGTGTCAAGTCTCTTTGCACAATCATATTAGTAATGTCTGTGATTTTAAATAAATTGTACAATTTAAGTGACAAGTACAACTTTCGTAAATAGATCAGGAGAAAATAGCTGATTCTTGGTAAGCATATAACTTACATGTGCTAGAAAGTAGTCTGCTAGCTGTATGTGTTCAGCTTGCAGCGGGCATATTCAGTATATTTTATAGTGAAATCGTAATGGGTTACTTAATTCACCAAATCACTTCAGTAGAGGTTAGTTAAGAATGCTTTTAGGGGCTCCTGGGTGGCCCATCGGTTAAGTGACTGGCTTCGACTCAGGTCATGATCTCTCATGGTCCATGGGTTCGAGCCCCGTGTCAGGCTCTGTGCTGACGGCTCAGAGCCTGGAGCCTGCTTCAGATTCTGTGTCTCCTTCTCTCTCTGCCCCTCCCCCGCTTGTCCTGTGTCTTACTCTGTCTCTCAAAAATAAATAAATGTAAAAAAAAAATTAAAAAAGAATGCTTTTATATATTGCTTTTTTTCATTTATTTACTTTTGCTAAATCATCTAGAATCAAACTATTGGATCAAGGAATAACAATATTTTTATAAGGAGTTTGTCATTTAAAATAAATCTGTGGCTTCTAAATTGTCATACCATATAGTATAACTTTTTAAGTTTTTACACATTGTTTTAAAAACTAGTTATAACTTCTGAAAGTGCTGGATTCCATTGTTTTAAGACTTAGGTGTCTAGACTCAGTGAACATATACCATAATAGACATACAGGGAATCCAACCAAGTAGTTGTGTTGATAGTGATTAATGCATACGTTGTTAGCACACCTGAGGTAGGAATTGTATCTGGACCGACATTTTGCTTTGGGAGGAAGATTCTGGGGATTAATTTTATGGAACACATGTGGTTTTTATACTTCAGTCTCCTAGAACTTCATAGATGCCAAAGTGGACATCAAGACCCAGTGAATAAGAGTAAGACCATGTATTACTGCCCTAGCCTAACAAATACCAAGAATGTTACATGATAACAGTGGTTCACCCTGCCTCGATCTACCAAGGGGTAATGTGATGAGCCCACTTGATGGCATTTTATGTAGTGGGTTGTACTGCAGCTGAGGTACCCAGTACTAAGGGCTTAGCACCTTTTGTAGCAAGCCAGTTACCTATTTCAGAGAGTGAGCAGTCACTTTGTGGTCATTTTGACCTATCTAATTGTCTTCATTACTAGTTATAAAAATGGCTTAGAGTCAGAGGACAGTTAGGTCTTCAGTTTGTCATACTCAGTAAAGACATACAGGGATCCTTGGGATTCATTGCAGGCGATTGCAGTCTACCCTTGAAAATTAGATGCAGTGACATTCAGTGAAATCCATTTAGTTTGTCTTGTATAACACTAGATTAAGGCTATTCTTTTTTTTTTTTTTAATTTTTTTAAACATTTACCTATTTTTGAGAGACAGAGCGTGAGTGGGGGAGGGGCAGAGAGAGAGAGGGAGGAGACACAGAATCTGAAGCAGGCTCCAGGCTATCATCACAGAGCCCAACGCAGGGCCCGAATTTATGGATGGCGAGATCGTGACCTGAGCTGAAGTCGGTCACCTAACAGGCTGAGCCACCAAGGTGCCCCTAGATTAAGGCTATTCTGAACAGGATCCCAATTAGCAGGATGAAGGCATTCTGCAATGTGTATCTCAGCTATCCACCTCAGGATCCCAGATTCAGCCAAGTGAGTAAGTCTCAGAAGGGACTAGTAGGTGTCTTCAGAGTTCAGATTAGTTTCCTTTCCTTAGCATGTATGGCTTGTTCCACTTAACCAGTAGTATTAATCCAACTCAGTAGGAGGTATTGGCCAGAATGTAGTCCAAGGCCAGTCTTCTACCCATTATAATCCATGCAAGGACATTTAGACCTATCTGCTGATGTGCTAGGGCTCGTGCCATTGCATTGGTTGTGGTAGCTAGGTTAAGGACAGGTGACTGACCATTTTATTAAATTAATTAATTCATTTTTAAATTTACATCCAACTTAGTTAACATATGGTATAATAATGATTTCAAGAGTAGAATTTAGTGATTCATCACTTACATAAAACACCCAGTGCTCATCCCAACAAGTGTCCTCTTTAATTATCTTTGCCCATTTAGCACATCCCCCCACCCAAAATCCCTCCAGCAACCCTCAGTTTATTCTTTGTATTTAAGAGTCTCTTATGGTTTGTTCTTCTCCCTGTTTTTGTATTATCTTTGCTTCTCTTCCCTTATGTTCATCTGTTTTGTATCTTAAATTCCATAGTCGGACGCTTAACCGACTGAGCCACCCAGGCACCCCTGCCATGTCTTCTTTATCCATTCATCAGTCAGTGGACATTTGGGCTCTTTCTGTACTTTGGCTATTGCTGGTAGTGCTGCCATAAGCACTGGGGTGCATGTGCTCCTTCGAATCAGCATTTTTGTATCCTTTGGATAAATACCTCGCAGTGCAATTGCTGGGTCTTAGGGTAGTTCTATTTTTAATTTTTTGAGGAACTTCCATACTGTTTTCCAGAGTGGCTGTACCAGTTTGCATTCCCACCAGCGCAAAAGGGTTCCTTTTTCTCTACATCCTCGCCAACATCTGTTGTTGCCTGAGTTGTTAATTTTAGCCATTCTGACAGGTATGAGGTGGTATCTCATTGTGGTTTTGATTTGTATATCCCTGATGATGAGTGATGTTGAGCATCTTTCCATGTGTCTTAGCCATCTGTATGTCTTCTTTGGAAAAATGTCCATTCATGTCTTTTGCCCATTTCTTCACTAGATTATTTGTTTTTTTTGGGGGGGTGTTGAGTTTGAAAAGTTCTTTATAGATTCTGGATACTAACCCTTTATCTGTCATTTGCCACTATCTTCTCCCATTCTGTCAGTTGCCTTTTAGTTTGGCGATTGTTTCCTTTGCTGTATAAAAGCTTTTTATCTTGATGAGGTCCCGACAGTTAGTTTTTGCTTTTGTTTCCCTCGCCTCCTCCTCCGGAGACATGTCAAGTAAGAAGTTGCTGCGGCTAAGGTCAAAGAGGTTGTTGCCTGCTTTCTTCTTTAGGATTTTGATGGCTTCCTGTCTTACATGTAGGTCTTTCATCCATTTTGAGTTTATTTTTGTGTATGGTGTAAGAAAGTGGTCCAGGTTCAATTCTTCTACATATCACTGTCCATTTTTCCCAGCCACCATTTGCTGAAGAGACTGTCTTTTTTCCATTGGATATTCTTTCCTGCTTTGTCGAAGTTTAGTTGGCCATATGTTTGTGGGTCAATTTCGGGGTTCTCTATTTTGTTCCATTGATCTATGTATTTTTGTGCCAGTACCATACTGTCTTGATGATTACCGCTTTGTAATACAGCTTGAAGTCTGGAATTGTGATACCTCCAGCTTTGGTTTTCTTTTTCAGGATTACTTTGGCTATTCAGGGCCTTTTCTGGTTCCATACAAATTTTAGGAATGTTTGTTCTAGCTCTGTGAAGAAAGCTGGGGTTATTTTGATAGGGATTGCATAGAATATGTAGATTGCTTTGGGAGGTATCTACCAGGTTACGGATTGTTACTTGTGGGGCATGAACTCCATTATCAGGGAACAATACTTGCTCTGTTGTATGGAACCAGGAGTGAGTGTATCTCTCTGTAGGATAGACTTCTTTCCCTGGGGACCCAACAAGGAGAATGTAGTCCAAGGGTTAGTGCTCTTAGGAACATTGTCTAGGGCAGTGTTGGCAAACGGTAGGCCTTGTAATTTTAGATTCAGTTATTAAGAAACATTTTTACGTCTGCAGTGAAAGGTAATTTCTATAGCTATTTGTTATTTGATAATAGTGGTTGGGCGTGGCTCTTCTTGTTCAGAAAAATTTCAGTCTCATTCTTGAGCTCAAAAAATTGCAGTGAAACACTTCCACTGCTTAGCATTGAACTGCTGTGTGGTAGGGTAGGTCAGGACATTCAGCTTCTATTTCTGACAAAAATTCATGAAACTGACAATAATTAAGTCCACAACAGCAAATGAAGTTCACTGTTGAAACTCCCGGTTCATTAACATGAGATAGATTCTGATATTTTCCAGAGTACCTACTGATGAACATTACTGTGAAAAACCATAGGTTTTAAATACTTTACATTTTCATAATCTGTCAAACTAATTTTGTCAAACTAATAAGACTTTTCCTGCTCCACACATATTTTGCCATTATCAGTAACATATCTTAGCAGATTCCACTTTGCATTGTAGTGAATTAGTGTTTTCTCAATTTCTTTGAAAATATTCTCACCCATAATTATTTTGTGTAGGCTATGCCAGTTCTTTAGTCACTTCAAACTCGTCATTGACTCCTTGAATAAACAACAGCTGAGCAGTTTCAGACAACTGTCAGTGCATCAAGAGCCAAAGAAAACCACTCAAAATTGTTTGCCTTGTATTTCAATTGATTGTTGATGTTGTTCCTATTGTCCCCAACTCCTTGAGCAACTATTCTCTCCAAAAGGCTAATCTTGAACTTTTGTCTTTCTGACATACTTCTTCAGCTGCTTCAGAATACAGCTTAATTAACTCAACATCTGGAAATGGCTTTCCTTGTTGGATTAACCACTGAGCCACTTAGAAACTTACTTTGGGTGCAGCCTCATTTTCATTTTTATTAAATTCATAAAAATTTTAATTTTAATTTTATTGAATTCATAAAAATAGGAATTTTATGAAAATTTCATTTTTCATGTTTTATTTCATTTATTATTTTTATGAAGAAATTGTACAATGAAAAGTTCCATTTTAAATTCTTTTCTTTTTTTTTTTTTTTTTTTTGAGAAAGAGAGTAGGGAAGGGGTAGAGGGGGAGAGAGAGAGAGAGAGAGAGAGAGAATGAGAATGAGAATGAGAATGAATCTCAAGTGGATTCCATGCCGAGCAGGGAGCCTGACGCAGGACTCAATCCTACAACCGTGAGATCATGACCTGAGCCGAAATTGAGAGATGCCAGCTCAACTAATTGAGCCACCCAGGTGCCCCTCCATTTTAAATTAAAAATTTTCCATTTAAAATTTTCTAATATTCCTGACTTGCTTTCCTGTTAGTTGGGAATACTCTGATGGTGCTATTTTATTTTATTTTATTTTATTTTTTTGATGAGTGCTTTATAGTCTGGTAATATCAGTGTATGTGGTGTGCTTCTAGCACAGCTATAATGCCACTGCATAATAAGCACAATACTTTGCCGCCTAATTTGATAACAAGGTAATGTATATTCCATTGTGCCTTAAGTGTAAGTAGGGTTGGGGCGCCTGGGTGGCGCAGTCGGTTGAGCGTCCGACTTCAGCCAGGTCACGATCTCGCAGTCCGTGAGTTCGAGCCCCGTGTCGGGCTCTGGGCTGATGGCTCAGAGCCTGGAGCCTGTTTCCAATTCTGTGTCTCCCTCTCTCTCTGACCCTCCCCCGTTCATGCTCTGTCTCTCTCTGTCCCAAAAATAAATAAACGTTGAAAAAAAAAATTAAAAAAAAAAAAAAAAAGAGTAAGTAGGATATTCAAAGCCCACTTTTCTGTTTGTTTTGTTTTGACATGATGGGTATGCATAGGTAAAATAAAAGTTGTGGTATGGCAGTATGCATGGTGATTGACATGCTGTGTAGTTATAACTGTCACTGCAGTATGTAGTGTGCTGAGCAACAGTGTGAAGCTGCGAGAGCGCCACACACAGGCTTTGGTGCAACCATTCATTGCCACTGTTGTAGCATGAAACAACTGGCTGTATTCCAGTTAAATTTTACTTGTAGGCACTTTAATTTTTATGTCACGAAATAGTAATCTTTTTATTTTTTTCAACCATTTAAAAATGGCCTGTAGAAAAATATGCAGTGGGCCAGATTTGGCCCATGGGTTATAGTTTGCTGACACTTGTTATCAGTGCAGGGAACCTTATTTTACTCATTACTGTTGAGGAGTGCATTCCATTTATGCACAAAACTAAATGATGTTAGTGTTAAGTCCAAGTCTGTCTCCTTGTCACTTCCAATCTTTAATTGTATTTCTTTTTTTATTAAAATGTTTTTAATATATGTGAAAGTATTTGGAAAAGTAAAAGAATAAAAGGCAGTAAGAAAAAAAAATCCTATAATCCAGTAATTAAAATAACATTTTTTTCTCTACTTATATAGGAACATGTAAATTTGAATTTATGGTTTATAAAAATGAGGTAATACCTGTGCCATTTGATAACATTTTAAAAATTAACAACATATTTGAACATCTATCCATGTCAGTAATTAAATATCTGTAGTCTCCTGCTGTGGGACATGTAAGGTGTTCATCAGCCTTCTTTGGAATGGGTGAATGACAGTCCTTCAGTTAGCCCACAAATTCCTTAAAACTTGTCTTTTTCAGTTTCTAGTTTCATTTACTTTTCTAAAACCTTCTTCTGATTAGTGATAGCCGGATAGGTCTAGAAAAATACTAATTAATAGAACTTTGGGCAATTATGAGCATGTTGTGTATGTGCCCTGTCCAATATTGTAGTCACAAGTCATATGAGATAGTTGAATGCTTGAAGTATGACTAGTGTGACTAAGGAACTGAATTTTTAATTTTATTTAATTTTTATTTAAACTTAAAAAGTTGCATGTGGCTAGTGACTAGTGTAATATTAGACACTCAGGTCTAGAACTCAGGTTTTTATTTTCCCTTCTAAGCCAACCCCTGTTTTTACAATAATTTGTTCACAATACCACCTGCTACCCAGGCTTGAAACATAGGAGTCATCCTTTAGCTTTTTTCTCTGCCTCCTGCCCTCTCCCTTCCTCCTTCCTTTCCTTCTTTCCTTCCTTTCTTTTTTAGTAAGCTCTACACCCAGCACGGGGCTTGAACTCACCACCCTGAGATTAAGAGTCACATGCTCTACTGACTGAGTCAGCCAGGCACCTCTCCTGCCCTCTTTCTTTGTCAGCTGTTACTAACTGTCCCAATTTTGTGCTGATTCTCCCATTATCCTACAGGTCCTGCCTCAAGTTATTGCAAATATATCCTGATTTTTCTCCTTCATGTTATGTCTTCTCCATTATTCACTTTGCATGCTACAAGCCCATATTGAACTTCCTCACATTGCCCCTTACATTGGGAACCCAGAGTTGCTCCCTTTCCCTTAAGGCTACTTTATAAAACTTTCATTGGTTTCTATGATTTGGTCATCACCTATTACATCTTATGTCTCTTACTGTCTTATTTATTTATTTAATTTTATTAGAGAGAGAGAGAGTGTGCGAGTGTGGGAGAGGGACAAAAGGAGAGACAGAGAGAGAGAGAGAGAGAGAGAGAGAGAGAGAGAGAAAATCCTAAGCAGGCTCCATGCTCATCACGGAGCCTGATGTGGGGCTCGATCCCACAAGCCCGGGATCATGACCTCAACTGAAATCAAGAGTCAGAGGCTAACCAACTGAGCCACCCAGGTGCCTTACTTACTTACTTACTTACTTACTTACTTATTTATTTTAAAGATTTTATTTGGAAATAATCTCTACGTCCAACGTGTGGCTTGAACTCACAACCTTGAAATCAAGAGTCTCGTGCTGAACTGACTGACCTAGCCAGGTGCCCCTGTGTGGTATTTTAAACAAACCATGCTTGGGACACCTGGGTGGCTCAGTTGGTTAAATGTCTGACTTTGGCTCAGGTCATGACTTCAGGGTTCGTGGGTTTGAGCCCCATGTCAGGCTCTGTACTGACATCTCAGAACCTGGAGCCTGCTTCGGATTCTGTGTCTCCCTCTCTTTCTGTCCCTCCCCCCCGCTCATTCTCTCTCTCCCTCTCTATCTCTTTCTCTCTCTTTCAAAAATAAATAAACAAACTATGCTTATTCCTGTCTGGATTTTTTCACTCAAACTGAGCTGCTCTGGAATGGTAGATTCCTGTGATAGTGATTACTAATGTTCACCCGTATCTTATTCTTATCTCCTTGCTAGACCCAGGGAAAAATTGCATTTAGGCAGAGCCATATGGACTAGTCCTAGCCAAAGGAATTTGAGTAGTATGATTTGTGTCACTTCTAGGCTGTAGCATTTAAGAACCAATATGCCTTTCTCCCTTGCTTTGTGGGGGTGTGTGGATGTAGGAGAGATCATATGTTCCAAATGGCATTGTTATAGTAGGGCAGAGCCACCAGCAATAAGGGTTGCTAAGTGACTACATGGAGCATGTCTTCCAGTTCCCTAAGTTAGATATGTAACATGGGAGGGAGAGAGTGGACTTTTGAGTTAAGTTGCTGAAATTTCTGGCTTCATTTATTACATAGCACAGACTAGCCTGTCCTAATTAACATGTTTCCCAAATATACATATTAGGTTAATCAAGTGTCCAGTTTGCCCAGGATTGAAAATTGGGAAGGTCCTGGACCAACTGGGATCCTAATACATACACACTTCCCCACCTATTCAAATTCCACTTGTTTATGTTATTTCCCATTTAAAAAAATTTTATTTACTTTAAAAAAAAATTTTTTTTTTTTAATTTTAGAGAGTGTGTGCAAGTGGGGGAAAGGGATGGTGGGAAAGAGAGAGAGAGATTCTTAAGCAGGTTCCACACTGAGCATTGGATTGACACAGGGCTCTATCCCATGACCCTGGGATCATGATCTGAACCGAAATCAAGAGTCGGACGCTCAACTGACTGAGCCACATAAGCGCCCCTATTTTTCAATTGTAACAGACTCTATGCTCAACAAAACCCAGGATTTTTCACCTCCTGTGGTTGACTAAATTTGTAAGAACTCTAATGATTACATATGCCTGTATTGGTCAGTTCTTTTTCATGCTTAAGCATAGAATTTTTTCCAACTGAGCACTGTAGGATTTGAGGAGTTTACCTGCTTTACTGTTTTTGTTTCATTTTGTTTTTGAAACTTGGTTGTTATCATTATATTATTTTCTTGTAAGCCTGAGTACAGAGTATTTATACTTAAATTTAAAAATATGCAGGCTAACTTTTTAGAGGAAAAAATTAAGTTCTTGTTGCTGTCTTTGCTGCTTTGCTATCCTATTTGTTATCTAAAATGTGATGTATGGTTTACTCTCATGACATGCTATTATACATAGGGTCTGCTGTAGCATCCATTGGTATAATGTGGGTAGAGTAGGGTTGGTTTCAAGTTCATAAAGCAGTTAAGGGTGAGAAGGAGAGGCTAAGGGAAGTGACCCAATTCATGACCCAAGATTTCTGTTACATTGAACGTTTTTCATTTTTTCCTGACTCATGTGCTGGTTATAGACTTTTCCATAAATAGTTAACTCTACACTTTTCCAGAACTAGCCAACTCTTTCAGTGTTAGTTTGTGCTGAATATAGTCAACTTGTTCTGAATTATGTATTCTGACTGGTAGAAGTCCTGCTGACTTGTGTATTTGATGTCAAATAATAATTTCTGTTATACACAATTTTGTGATTATTAATATAGAGAACTTTGATGCTGAAGTAATTAGCATGGATTTATTAATAAGACATTTCTTTCTTAGGTTAGAAAGGAGAGTAAGTTCCTGTATCTTAATTAGTTATGTGACTATCAAACATATGTAGTTGTGATACTGGTTTGTTATTCATCCAACCATTCAAACAGTAACTTCCCATTTTCCCCTCTTCCTTTCAGCCCCAGGCAACCACTATTCTACTGCATGTCTCTATGAATTTAACTATTCTAGGCATCTCATTTGAGTGCAATCAAACATTTATCCTTCTGTGTCTGATTTATTTCACTTAGCATAATGTCTTCAGGGTTCATCCATGCTGTCACATGTGTCAGAATTTCCTTCCTTTTATTTTTAAGTAATCTCTGTGCTCAACCCGGGGCTTGAACTCATGACCCTGAGATCAAGAATTGTATGCTTTACTGACTGAGCCAGCTGGCACCCCTCATTCCTTTTTTTTTTTTTTTTTTTTTTAGAAAAACTTTTTAAACTGTAAAATTTTTCTTTAATTTTTATTTTTTAGAGAGAGAGAGTGCACAAGCAGGGGAGTGGGGCAGAGGGAAAGAGAGAGGGAATCTTAAGTGGGCTCCATGCTCACCTCGGAGTCAGACATGGGGCTCAACCCCATGACCCTGGGATCATGATGTGACCTGAAATCAAGGGTCGGATGCTCTACTACCCAGGCGCGCTCGATTCCTTTTTTTAAAGCTGAATAATATTCTAATGTATGCATGTAGCATATTTTGCTTATGCATTCATCTGTTGATGGACATTTGGGTTATTTCTTCCTTTTGGCTATTGTGAATAATGCTATCAACATTGGTGTTACAAATATCTGTTTGAGTCTCTGCTTTCAGGTATTTTTTGGTATATGCTCAGGTATAGATTTGCTGGATCACATGGTAATTCTGTTTAATTTTCTGAGGAACTGCCTTACTTTTTTCCACAGTAGCTGTTTCATTTTATATTCCCATCAGTAATACACAGGGGTTCCAATTTCTCCACATCCTCACCAATACTTGTTTTCTGGGTTTGTTTTTGTTTTTTGTTGTTTTTGTTTTGTTTTTTATAATAGCCATCCTAATGGGTGTGAAGTGTGGTGTCTCATTGTGGTAGCTCATTTCTTTTATTGCTGAATAATATTCCATTGTATGGATGTACCATAGTTTATTTCTCCATTCACCTGTTGAAGAACATTTTCATTGCTTCCAAGTTTTGACAGTTACGAATAAAACTATTTTAAACATTCATATGCAAATTTTGTGTAGATGTAAGTTTTCACCTCATTTGGGTAAATACCAAGAAGCATGATTGCTAGATCATATGGTAAGAGTATACTTAGTTTTGTAACAAACTACCAAGCTGTCTTCCACAGTAGTTGTATCATTTTGCATTTCCACCAGCAATGAATGGAGGTTCCCCTTTCTAAATTCTACATCTTTGCCAAACTTGCTATTATTGCTATTTAAAAATTTTTATTTTAATTTATTTGAGAGAGACAGAGTGCGTGGGGGAGAGGGACAGAAGGTGGGAGACAGAGAGAGACACAGAGAGAGAGAGAATCTCAAGCAGGCTCCATGCTTAGCACAGAGCTTGATGTACGGTTCAATCCCATAATCCTGGATCATGACCTAAGCAAAATCAAGAGTTGGATGCTTAATGGACTAATCCACGCAGGTGCCCTATCATTGCTATTTTTGATTATAGCTACCCTGGTGGGTATGCAGTGGTATCTCACTAAGGTTTTATTTTCCCTCATTTTTTTTTAAGTTTTTTTTTTTTTTTTTTTAAGTTTATTTATCTTGAGAGAGAGAGAGAGAGAGAGAGAAGCAGAGGGAGAGAGAGAGAATCCCAAACAGGCTCTGCACTGTCAGCACAGAGCCCAATGTGGGGCTCAAACTCATGAACTGTGAGATCTTGACCTGAGCTGACATCAAGAGTCAAATGCTTAACCAACTGGGCCACCCAGGTGTCCCTCCCTATGACTTTAATTCGCATTTCCCTAATTGCTAATGATGTTGAACATCTTTTCATGTGTTTATTGGTCATTTGTATATCTTCAGAGAAATGTCTGTTAATATCCTTTGCCCATTTTTTGATTGGGTTATTTGTCTCTGTGTTATTGAGTTGTAAGGATTCTATATATATTTTAGATACCAGACCCTTATCAGATATATGATTTCCAGATATTTTCTTCCATTCTGTGGTTTGTATTGATAGTGTACTTTTTTGTAATGTTTATTTTTAAGAGAGTATGTGTGTCCACGAATGGGGGAGGGGCAGAGAGAGAGAGGTAGAGAGAGAATCCCAAGCAGGTTCCATGCTGAGTGTGGAGCCTGACCTCATAATCCTGAGATCATGACCTGAGTTGAAATCAAGAGTTGGACACTCAACCAACTGACCGACCTAGGTGCCATGGTATTATACTTTGATATACAAAAGTGTGTAATTTTTATGAAGACCAGTTTATCTGTGTTTGATATGTTTTTAGTGTCTAAGGAATCATTCCATAATCCAGGGCTGTGCACATTTTCACCTACGTTTTCTTTTAAGAGTTCTATAGTTTTGGGGCACCTGGGTGTCTTAGTTGGCTAAGTGTTGGACTTCAACTCAGGTCATGATCTCAGGGTTGTGGAGTCAAGATCATGACCTGAGATGAAGTACTATGCTTAACCGATTGAGCCATCCAGGAGTCCCTGAAGGTTTTTTTGTTTGTTTGTTTGTTTGTTTGTTTGTTTGTTTTTAATTTTTTTTTCAACGTTTATTTATTTTTGGGACAGAGAGAGACAGAGCATGAACGGGGGAGGGGCAGAGAGAGAGGGAGACACAGAATCGGAAGCAGGCTCCAGGCTCTGAGCCATCAGCCCAGAGCCTGACGCGGGGCTCGAACTCACGGACCGCGAGATCATGACCTGGCTGAAGTCGGACGCTTAACCGACTGCGCCACCCAGGCGCCCCTGTTTGTTTGTTTTTTTAATGTTTATTTATTTTTGAGAGAGAGAGATTGCCAGGGAGGGGCAGAGAGAGAGGGAAACAGTCTCTGGCTGTCAGTGAAGAGCCCATTGCAGGGCTCAAACCCACAAACTGTGAGATCATGACCTGAGCTAAAGTCGAATGCTCAAATGACTGACCCATCCAGGCACCTGATAGTTTTAGCTTTTAAATTTAGATCTTTGATGGGTGCCTGGCTGGCTTGGTTGGTGGAGGGTGTGACTCTTGATCTTGGGGTTATGGGTTTGAGTCCTACGTGGTGTGTAGAGATTACTTTAAAAAAGATTAAAATCTTCAAAACAATTTAGATCTTTGATCCATTTTGAATTAATTTTTGTATTTGCTGTGAAGTAGGGGTACAGATTCATTATTTTGCATGGGAAAATCTAGTTTTCCCAGCACTATTTGTTGAAAAGGTTCTTCTTCTGTTGAATGGTCTTCGTACCCTTCTCAAAAATCAGTTGACCTTAAATATATGTATTTATTTCTGGACCCTTAATTAGGTTCCATTGCTCTATTTGTCCTTATTCCATAACCACACTATCTTGATTACTGTAGCTTTATTTATAGTAAGTTTTGAAATTGTGAAGTTTGAGTCCTCCAACTTCATTCTTTTTCAAAATTGCTTGGACTATTTTGTGTCTGTTGCAATTCTCTATGAATTTTAGGATTGTCTTGTCCATTTCTGGAAAAAGGGAAGTTGGAAATTTGTTTTTAAGATTTTATTTTTAAACAATCTCTATACCCAGAGTGGGGCTCAAACTTACAACCTTCAAGGTTGAGTCACGTGCTGTACTGACTGAACCTGCCGGGACCCTGCAGTTGGAATTTTGATAGGGATTGCATTGAATCTGTGGATCAATTTGGAGACTGTTGCCATCTCAAATCAACTTTTTTAAGACAGATTTTCATAATCCCATCCCAAATTTTGACTCACAGTTCATTATTTTGGGAGATGTGTACTCTTTTATTCTTTTCTCCGCTTTTCTATCAGGAACAGATATTTGATCCTGAAACCAGACTTTGAGTGGGTGCATGGTGAAGTTTCCCTGCATTCTTCTCTTTCAAATCTGTCCTGTCTCAAATCTGTTTCCCAGTGTGCAGGATACCTGGGGGTATGGAAACACTAGAGCCTGAAAACTACCATTGTGATTGGCTATTTTGTACTTTTATTTTTTTTAAACATTCATAATTGAAGTATTTTCATTTTGTATACAATGAGTCAGCATGAAGGTAGGTATCTTGGATATCTACAGTTAAGGTAGGTCTCTTGGATGACCCATTGAAGGAAGTTCACTTAATCCAACTTAATGAAGCCTATATCCTTTCATACTGATGGAAGCACTGGGGCATATAATTGAGGCCATATTTCTGGATCAGACCACATGGGTTTGAGCAGATGTGGCAAGAATAAGAACCTTAGCCAAATTTCCTTGGATGGCTCCAGTAGAGCTGCTGGTGACCCATCTTGCTCTCTCAGATGCAACGAGGCAAAAGTTTATTTTGTGCTTCTAAAAATCTGTCTAGTATGGTATCATTTGGGGTATTTGTTTTTGCTATTGAGTAAAGAATTGAACCATATTCTCAATATACTTAGCAGATGTTTTTAATTTGATTATATGAGTTTTTAAGAGCAGTATTTGTCAAGACTAATTGCCTGAATGCTTTTGAAGAAAAGATCATGGCATGCCTGGCTGGCTCAGTTGGTAGAGCATGCGACTCTTGATCTCGGGGTTGTAAGTTCCAGCCCCACATTGGATGTGGAGATTACTTTAAAAAAAAAAAAAGATCTTGAGTGCATAGCTGGCTTAGTTAAGCATCCAACTCTTGATTTCGGCTCAGGTCATGATCTCACTGTTTGTGGAATCAAGCTCTGCATTGGGCTCTGCACTGACAGCATGGAGCCTGCTTGGGAGTCTCTTTCTCTGCCCTGCCCCCAGCATGCAAGCACTCTCTCTCTCAAAGAAATAAACCAAAAAAAAAGAAAGAAAAAAAAATCTTTATTTTAAATCTTTTTTTGTAAGCTTTTTAAAAATTTATTTTGAGATAGAGTGTGTGAGTGGAGGGTGGGGGAGAGAGAGAGAGACAGAGAGAGAGAGAGAGAGAATGAATGAGAATCCCAAGCAGGCTCTGCACTGTCAGCACAGAGCCCAATGTGGGGCTCAGACTCATGAACCGTGAAATCATGACCTGAACTGAAGTCAGATGCTTAACCAATGGAGCCACCCAGATGCTGCCCCACACCCCCAAAAAAGTCTTTAAAAAGAAAATCATGAGCCTTTACCCTGGACCCACCAGATGTTCCATGATGGGGCTTAAGAATCTTTTTTTTTTTTACATTTATTTATTTTTGAGAGACAGAGTGAAACAGAGTGTGAGCAAGGGAGGGGCAGAGAAAGAAGGAGATACAGAATCTGAAGCAGCCTCCAGGCTGAGCAAGTGGTCAGCACAGAGCCTGACATGGGGCTCAAACCCACGAGCCGTGAGATCATGACCTGAGCCGAAGTCAGAGGCCCAACCGACTGAGCCACCCAGGTGCCCTGAGAATCTGTATTTTTAATATATTCACTCAGTAATTTTAATGTGTGTCCAGTTTGGGGGCCCACAGATTTAGAAAGTATTTTGCTCTGCCCATACAACTCTTCTAAACTTGTTGACCTGATACTCATTTTGAAAGTCCTGAGTGTATTTCAGGGCTGGAATATGATGATTGCTGACTCACTTGACTCTTCGTTTGACACTGAAGTGGGTGGGATTTGGTGTGCTAAAGTCTGTTTATCTTTGAAATATTTTTCTCTGAGTTTGTAGTGGAGGATTTATACTGCATTGCTGCTACTGCATAGCTCTATGCTTTTGAAAGTCTGGGTTGGGGGGGGTTGATTAAATGAAAATCACTGAATCTGTCTGTGTCATTGGTTAGCTAAATAAATAGCCTTTTGTGTCCTGATGGCAGTAGACTTTTTCTGGTTTAGGTTTTCCACATGACTTATTATCAAGTATGACAACTTGTCGTGTGTAATCAGCATCACATTAGTCTCATGAGAATAGACACTCCTTTAATCAGCTGCTTTTCTTTAATCTGGCAGGTGAGGCATATGGTAACCAAGACATTATTGTCTTTTACTTTGTGGCATGGTGGTAGTATTGGTGGTGGTGTGATTGGGTATGTGGGTGTGTGTATGTTTTAGGTACGTAGATTTTCCAAAAGGAAGCAGATGGCAGATAAAACATTCATGTATTCCTTATTTTTCACTGTATATAAAAAATTATCATGTTTTAGAATTCAGTAATAATTTTACTTGTCAGATGTACGTTCTTAAAGATTTTTATTTTTAAGTAATCTCTGCACCCATTGTGGGGCTTGAACTCACAACCCTGAGATCAAGAGTCACATGCTCCATGGACTGAGCTAGCCAGATACCCCCAAAAGATCTACTTGCTAATGTTGTTTTTATATGATTTATTTTAGGGTGAATCTTTTCAATTTCTCTAAGTCCCATATTTATATAATGAGGAAGATGGATTAGATGGCCTTTATTTTACAGATCCTTTCAAATCTAAAATTAAATAATTCAGGCATTGACTAAACCTCTTCATAAACATGGAGATAATAGTTGAGGTCTTATTTTTTTTTTAAGTTTATTTACTTATTTTGAGAGAGAGAGCAAGTGAGCATGTGCACAAGTAGGGGAGGGGCAGAGAAAGGGAGAGAGAATCCCAAGCTGGCTCCAAGCTATCAGTGAGGAGCGCATTGTAGGGCTCAAGCCCATGAACTGTGAGATCATGACTTGAGCTGAAATCAAGAGTCAGACGCTCAACTGACAGCTACCTAGGCACCCCAAGGTCTTATTCTTTCCATTCCTCTTTCATAATGTTGTCTTATCATAATTCTATCACCATAAATAAATGGCTCTGTACTCTTACTGTCTTACATAAAATGACTTTCAAAACATGTTTTTAATGTTTATTTATTTTTGAGAGAGATACAGTGTGAGTCGGGGAGGGGTGGGGGGGAGGGGGACACAGAATCCAAAGCAAGCTCTAGGCTCTGAGCTGTCAGCACAGAGCCTAGTGAAGGGGGAGGGGGAGCCTTGAACCCACAAACTGTGAGATCATGACTTGAGCCGAAGTTGGTTGCTTAACTGACTGAGCTACCCAGGCAACCCAAAACGACTTCTTATTTCATTTCTCTTTTGTCATTTGAGCTAGCCTTAAAATATACTGATAACTTTTTAAATTCCTGTAATTTACTGATTTGTTTATAAGTTTTTACTTATTTATTTTGAAAGAGCAGGGGAGGGGCAGAAAGAGGGAGAAGGAGAGAATCCCCATGCGGGGCTCGATCTCACAACTGTGAGATCATGACCTGAGCTGAAAGCAAGAGTCGGACACTTAGCCAACTGAGCCACCCAGTCACCCCTAAATTTCTGTAATTTAAAAATAACTTTAATTTTTGTTTAATTTTGTTTTTCCTTTTTTTTTTTTTTTTTTAATAAAGATTATTTATTTTGAGGCAGAGAGCAAGATCAGGGGAGGGGCAGAGAGAGAGAGGGAGAGAGAGAATCCCAAGCAGGCTCCAAACTGTCAGCACAGAGCCCTATGTGGGGCCTGATCTCATGAACCGTGAGACTATGACCTGAGCCGAAATCAGGGGTTGGACGCTTAACCAACTGAGCCACCTATGTGGCACTTTGTTTTATTTTTTCGTAAGCGTCTTCTCTTGCCAACAATGTTGTCATTTATACACATGAGCCACCCAGGTGCCCCTATTATAACTTTTATTAAATGTTGAGAGCTTGCTGAGCACCAGACATTTTGCACACAGCATTTTTAAAAAAAGTTTTATTTAGGGGTGCCTGGGTGGCTCAGTCAGTTGGGCATCTGATTTCGGCTCAGGTCATGATCTTGCAGTCTCTGGGTTCAAGCCCCACATCAGGCTCTGAGCTGTCAGCACAGAGCCTGCTTCAGATTCTGTCTGTCTATCTCTCTCTCTCTGCCCTTCCCCCTGCTCATGCTCTCTTTCTCAAAAATAAACATTAAAAAGAAATTAAAAAAAAACAAAGCTTATTTATATTTAGAGAGCCCACATAAGCAGGGGAGGGGCAGAGAGAGAAGCCCAAGCACTGACTGTGTCAGTGCAGAGCCCAACTTAGGTCTTGATCCCATGAACTGTGAGCTCATGACCTGAGCCGGGATCAAGAGTCGGACGCTGAACCAACTGAGCCACCCAGGTGCCCCTTATTTGAGTACTTTTTAGTCCTTGCTTGACAAATCTATGACTAAGGGAGTATCTCAAATAGTTTGTAATGTGGTCAGAATGATAATAAACTATAAACTCATTGAACAGTATAAGAAAATATGTACTTAAGTGTTAAACTATGTGGCACAGACGAAACTATATAAATGTGCAAATGTCAGCGATGCAGTAGTAATCATTGAGCAAGATGTTGTAGAGAAGTACAGAGGCTTAAATTGGTCCTTGACAGAATTTGAGTAATCCGGAAGAAGGAGGGCAGTCTGGGTTAGGTAGAAATGTAGCATGTTATGTCCTTTTTGTTAGTGAAGAAATTGGCAGTTGAGTTCATACTGAGTAGGAGCAGGAATAAATTTTTTTTTTAAATGTTTATTTATTTTGAGAGAGAGAGAGAGAGAGAGAGAAAGAGAGCTGGGGAGGGAAAGAGAGAGGGAGAGAAAGAATCCCAAGCAGGCTGTGTTATCAGTGCAGGTAATAAATGGCAAATCCATCTTTCTAAAACTTGTCAATGGTAGAAAATAGTGATAGAAACAATTGAAAATGTCCTGGAAATATATCTATAATATATTCTGAATGGGAGGTGTGGGGTGTCATATTTGGATTCAGTGCTTTAGACAAAATGATAAGGCTCTGCTCCAAATACCCAAGTCAGGAGAAATTAGTAAATTGTAAAGCATCTGGTGTAATTTTCTCCTTCAGAGCTCTTCCCCTTTGTCTCCATTCTGTGTCACAGACCAAGACCTTCTTTTCCTTTTACTGCATGATAATACCTTGTAGGCAGTACTTTTGGTATATTCATAGTTAAGTTGGAGGTTGTATCCTCTTTGGAGGATAATGGGCCTTCTTTTGGGCTGTAGTTTGCATGAAGATGTGAAGATAAAGGACCACGAATATCAATGTTAGAAGGCATTTATCACTTATGTAGACAACTTTTTGGGTTTCCTTTTGTATTATTATGTCAAAAAGGTTTCTGAGATATTTCCTTCCTAGCTTCCCAACCAGAAGATGAGGAGGACACAGCCCAGATTAATGATTTTATACTCATACTGACCTGAGTTCAATTAACAGCTCCTCCATCATGGGTGGTCTAACCTACCCAAGCCTCAATTTCCTCATCTTTAAATTTAAATATCTTCTAGACCAGTAGCCTTGATAATGACTTTTGATTTGTATTTTCTAAGTTAAATAGTTAAAATACTACCCATATTCTAATGGCTTCTCTCTCTCTCTCTCTCTCTCTCTTTCTCTCTCTCTCTCTCTCTCTCTCTCTCTCTCTCGTAGCTTCACAATCTCTGGATCAAGAAGTTTTATTAAAAATTAAAACTGAAATTGAAGAAGAGCTAGAATCCCTGGACAAGGAAATTTCTGAAGGTCTGTTTATTCTTATTTTCCTAGTTAATTAGTAGACTCAGTTTGGTGTGGTTGGTTTACTGTTGGTTTGATATTTTACAGTAGAACATTCTAAACAGTACAGAATTGCATTGGAATAGAATTATAAGGGTGAAACTAGAAGGTATCCTTTTTCTTTCCTGGAGGATAGGTTTATAAATGTTTCCAAACCATACCTGACAGCCTTTTCTGTTGTTAACTAATAGAGTAAACAGTCATTTAATGTAGTTTGATTTGTATTTGGTATTTTTATAGTTAATAACAACATTAAAGGGGAAAATGTAAGTAAGTTGCTTCTATGTTTGCATGTATGTATGCTATAGATAGTTGTAATAGTAATATGCATATAATTTTGTAGCCACATATCTTGTACTTAATATTATACCATAAACTTTAAAAATAGTTATTCTGGTTACCTGGCTGGCTTGGTAGAGCATTTGACTCTTTTTTTTTCTTAAGTTTTTTTTTAAGGTTTTTTTTTTTTTTTTTTTTTTTAATTTTTAAAAAAAAATTTTTTTTTTTCAACGTTTATTTATTTTTGGGACAGAGAGAGACAGAGCATGAACGAGGGAGGGAGACACAGAATCGGAAACAGGCTCCAGGCTCTGAGCCATCAGCCCAGAGCCCGACGCGGGGCTCAAACTCACGGACCGCGAGATCGTGACCTGGCTGAAGTCGGACGCTTAACCGACTGCGCCACCCAGGCGCCCCTTTTTTTAAGTTTTTAAATTTATTTTTGACAGAGCCAGTGTGATCTGGGGAGGGGCAGAGAGAGAGGGAGACACAGAATCTGAAGCAGGCTCCAGGTTTGAGCTGTCAGCACAGAGCCCAATGCGGGGCTCGAACTCACGAACCATGAGATCATGACCTGGGCCAAAGTTGGACGCTTAACCAACTGAACCACCCAGGTGCCCCTAGAGCATTTGACTCTTGATCTCAGGGTTGTGAGTTCAAGCCCCATGTTGGGTGTAGAGCTTACTTAAAAAAAAAAAAATAGGGGCGCCTGGGTGGCGCAGTCGGTTAAGCGTCCGACTTCAGCCAGGTCACGATCTCGCGGTGCGTGAGTTCGAGCCCCGCGTCAGGCTCTGGGCTGATGGCTCGGAGCCTGGAGCCTGTTTCCGATTCTGTGTCTCCCTCTCTCTCTGCCCCTTCCCCGTTCATGCTCTGTCTCTCTCTGTCCCAAAAATAAATAAAAACGTTGAAAAAAAAAAAAATAGGGGCGCCTGGGTGGCTCAGTCGGTTGAACATCTGACTTCAGCTCAGGTCATGATCTCACAGTCTGTGAGTTCGAGCCCCGCGTCAGGCTCTGTGCTGACAGCTCAGAGCCTGGAGCCTGCTTCGGATTCTGTGTCTCCCTCTCTTTCTGCCCCTCCCTTACTCATGCTCTGTCTCTCTCTGTCTCAAAAATAAATAAAAACATTGAAAAAATAATAATAATAAAATAAAATACTTAAAAAACCAGTTATTCTACTAACTTCATGAAATTCCATACATTGAATGAATATTTAGCTAATCATTTCCTTATAATTGAGGGAACATTTGGGTTTTCTCTTAATTTGCTTTCCATAATTAATTGCACTGAACATCTTGCCCAATGATTTTTTGGTACAGTTTTATATTAAGTTTACCCATATATTTAAATGTTAAAATTAGTAAATTTTAAAGATCTGGTCCAATTTTCTCTTTCAGAGCTCTTCCCCTCTGTCTCCATTCTGTACCACAGACTAAGACCTTCTTTTCCTTTTACTGCATGATAATAGCTTGTAGGCAGTACTTTTGGTATGGGTATATTTAAATGTACCCATGTAAAATGTACAGTTCAGGAGTGCCTGGCTGGCTCAGTCGGTGGAGTGTGCGATTCTTGATCTTGGAGTTGTGAGTTCGAACCCCATGTCAGATATAAAGATTACTTAAAAATAAAATCTTTAAAAAATAAAATAAGATGGGGACACCTGGGTGGCTCAGTTTGTTGAGTGTCTGACTTAGGCTCAGGTCACGATCTCACGGTTTGTGAGTTCAAGCCCCATGTCGGGCTCAGTGCTGACAGCGTGGAGCTTGGAGCCTGCTTCGGATTCTGTGTCTCCCGCTCTCTCTGCCCCTCACCTGCTTGCTCTCTGTCTCTCTCTCCTTCAAAAATAAACATTAAAGAAAATTATTTTTTTACTCTTAAAAAAAATGTACAGTTCAGTGGGTTTTAATATATTCATAGAATTACATAATCATTACCACAATCAAAATAGAACATTTTTCACATCCCAAAAAGAAACACTGTACCTATTAATGGTCACTTCCCATTTCTGCTCTCACCAGTCCTTGCCCTCATCCCTGCCCATGGCAAGCACTGATTTGCTTTCTGTCTCTATATTTGTTTGCCTTTTATGGATATACACATAAATGGAATCATACACTATGTAGTCTTTTGTGGCTGGCTTCTTTCACTTAGCATAGTGTTTTCAAGGCTTATCCATGTGGTAGCATGTAACAGTACTTCATTCCATTTTACAGTGTGTGAATATACCACATTTTGTTTATCCATTCATCAGTTGATGGACATTTAGGTTGTTTCTACTTTTATATATTATGTATAATGCTGCTGTGAGTATTCTTGGACAAGTTTTTATGTGGGTGTATATTGCCCAGTAATTTTTAACAAGAAAAATTATTATAAATCATGTTTATAAATTGGTTCCCTGTTAGTTGAAAGATAAATTTATGAACTAGTTCTCTGTTAGAGAAAGAATATGAATAAAAATTCAAATATTCCAGAAACTTTTTTTTTTTAATTTTTAAAGTTTATTTATTTTGAGAGAGAAAGAGCACAAGCAGGGTAGGGGTGAAGAGAGGAGAAAGGAGAGAGAGGAGAGAGAGAATCCCAAGCAGGCCCAGTGCTGTCAGCACAGCCTGATACGGAGCTTGAATCCAGGAGCCACAAGACCAGGACCTAAGCCAAAAAGATAGATGCTTAACCGACTGAGCCGCTCAGGCACCCCCAAATATTCCAGAAACTTAATTTTAGTCTTTTTATTTTCCTTTACCAACATTTTTGAATGGTTAAAGTTCCAAAACAATGTTAAGCCTTTGTCCACTTCTGGTAACAAGTGCTTATGTATGGTAAAATAGGCAGAAGGCAGAAAGGAAGAAAACAACAAAGTTACATGCATTCACTTACCGAAGCCCCATATTATCCTAGACCAATTATTAAAATGGATGCTCTCAAGTTTGCTCACACACCAGAATTATTGGGAACTTTGCAGCCATTTACATCTTCCATGAAGGCAAGTACTTTATAAAGAAGTATGTAGTTTAGTAAAATTTGCCGCCTTCTGGGTGCAAGCCTTAGATTAATGCAGTGAATACATTATGGAGGTTATTAGTAACTTTTGGGAATGGGTGCTAGCTGCTTGCTTTCCTGGGATTTTCTGCTCTGTATGCCATTTGTACCTTGGAGCAACAATAATTCTGCTTGTTCTTCCTCTAGTTATTAGAGTATGGCAGTATAACATGGAAACCGATGAGAAGCTAGTAGTTTGAGCTGAGGAGAGAGAAGCTGTGATTGCTTCTTTTATGTGCAACTCGTGTACTTGTATCACTTGCATAGTTTTAAAATTTATCCACATGCAGGAATATTGAGTTTGAAAGTTCATTTTAACAAGGAAATGAAGGCCGCCTGGTGGTTCAGCGGAGCCTGGTTAAGATTTTCTCTCTCTTTTTCTCTCTTCCTCTGCCCCTCTCTTGCTCGCGTGCACGTGCTGTCTCTTTCTCTCAAAAAAAAAAAAAAAAAAAAAAAAAAACCGAAAGAACCCAAAAGGGAATGAAAGTTCTGGAATTGTTGAATCACTGTATTGTATACCTGAAACTAATATAACTCTGTATGTTAACTCTACTGGAATTAAAATAAAAAACTTTGAAAAAAAGGAATGAGGAGCACCAGGTAGTACAGTAGGTTAAGCTTTCGATTTCAGCTCAAGGCATGATCTCATGGTTCATGAGTTTGAGCCCCAGATTGGGCTCTCTCCTGTCAGTGCAGAGCCTGCTTCGGATCCTCTGTCTCCCCCACTCTCTCTCTACCTCACTTGTGCTCTTGCTCTCTCTCAAAAATAAATAAACATTAAAAATAATAATAAAAAATTAAAAAAGGGATGAAAGTAATTGACTCATCCTGTAAGGTAGAGTAAGCTGATTAGAGTCTGATTTAAGAAGTGCCACATTTTGGGGCGCTTGGGTAGTTCAGTTGGCTGGGTGACTGACTTTTCAGCTCAGGTCATGATGTCATGGTTTGTGAGTTGGAGCCCCACATTGGCCTCTGGAGCCCCACATCAGGGGCTTGAGATTCTCTCTCTCCTTCTCTCTTTGCCCACCACCCCCATCCCCATGTGCCCTCTCTCTCTCAAAATAAATAAACTTAAAAAAAAAAATAGGTGCCACATTTATAAAGGTAAAAACAAAATCTTTTTTTTTTTTAATTTTTTTTTCAACGTTTATTTTATTTTTGGGACAGAGAGAGACAGAGCATGAACGGGGGAGGGGCAGAGAGAGAGGGAGACACAGAATCGGAAACAGGCTCCAGGCTCTGAGCCATCAGCCCAGAGCCTGACGCGGGGCTCGAACTCACGGACCGCGAGATCGTGACCTGGCTGAAGTCGGACGCTTAACCGACTGCGCCACCCAGGCGCCCCAAAATCTTAAAAACAACATATAAGGTGAGGGGCACCTGGGTAGCTCAGTTGGGTAAGCATCTGACTTCAGCTCAGGTCATGATCTCACAGCTTGTGAGTTTGAGCCCCACATCAGGCTCTATGCTCATAGCTCAGAGCCTGGAGCCTCCTTTGGTTTCTGTGTCTCCCTCTCTCTCTCTCTCTGCCCCTTCCCCACTCATGCTCTGTCTCCCTCTGTCTCTCAAAAATAAAGAAACATTTAAAAAAAAAAAACAAAAACATACAAAGTGGGATGATAGAGCTAGGAGTTGCCTTTCATTTATCATTCTTACTTGAAATTGGTATGTAGTAACATACTAAATTGGCTTGTGTATTTTAGCATGTCAGTTTAGTCTTTTTTTTTCTCCTAAAACTAAGATTTTCCATAAAAATCTTTCCTTTAAAAATTTTTTTAAATGTTTATTTATCTTGAGAGAGAGAGCATGAGCGAGCGAGCAAGCAAGCAGAGAAGGGGGGGAGAGGGAGAAAGAAAATCCCAAGCAGGCTCCGTGCTGTCAGCGCAGAGCCTGACTCAGGGCTTGATGTTACGAACTGTGAGATCATGACCTGAGCTGAGATCAAGAGTTGGATGTTTAACTGACTGAGCCACCCAGGTACCCCCCCTGTAGCACAACTTTTGATATTATGTATTAAAATTGATTTTTCTTTTACCCTGTCTTCAGCCTTTACCAGCACAGGCTTTGACCGTCATACTTCTCCCGTGTTCAGCCCTGCTAACCCAGAAAGCTCAGTGGAAGACTGCTTGGCTCATCTTGGAGAAAAAGTATCGCAGGAGCTGAAAGAGCCTCTACAAAAGGCATTGCAGATGCTCCTCAGCCAGTGAGTTACCCTTGCTGAGGGGGAAGGTGGTTCTCTAAGTAGTCTCTGGATCTCTCAGGCAGCACTGGATTGGTTAAGGCTTTGTTTTAGATGAACAGTGTCCCTTCTTCTACTTTTCTTCACTTTTTCTTTCTTTTGCTTTCCTAAAGCATCTCTGTTTTGAGTGACAACTTTTACATCAAAGTGGTAATTTAACTGTTCCAGCATGGAACAGTTGATTGATCATTTGTGTTTACTTGTTGACCTGTCAGGTTTCAACAAATGCTTTAACTGCTTTGTAAATGTAAATATAAGCTATTTCACTTGTCCTGACCACTTTTTACTACCATTCTGTCTAGAGGCCAACATAAATGTAAGGGTTAGGGCTTTATGCATTGTAATATGGGGTTAGCATCATATCAGTATTTTAGGTATCCCAAATGTGGCTAAACTTTGGGCTTGTCCATGGAACTACTGCCACGTTTTTATAGTGGGAACTTCTCTACTGTGGTTTTGATCATTAAAGCTAAAGGCAAGAAGCTCCTAGTGAAAGTATATTAAAATAGAACCAAGTCATTTATTGTAAATCTCAAAATTTCTTTTCCTCTAATTCTTGCTGAGAATCATTAAGGAATTGGTATGAATTAGAAAAAATTTGTTTTAGTGAAGAATGATATGTAAAACAGGATGAAGACTGGTTTCTTCACTAAAAGGGTCAAAATTCAGATGCTAAATTACTGTTATAAGGTAATTCCTTATTTTCACATAGGCAAACTTTGTGTGTTACTGTTTATTAGAAGGAAGCACTTTGCATTTAAGGAAAATTGAGTTTGTTTCTGCATATTCTGGTGACATGAGCAAATGTAAAAATCCAAATTACGTGTAGGACACTGAAATGAAAATCATGTTTGGATTTTCTTAATTTTATATAAATGTGAAGAGAAGATTATGGGTGTCAGAAAATAGATAGGAAATTTGGATGGATAGCAGTAGCTTTTAGAGTGTTCTGTGGAGCCTTTAGAGGCCCTGAGAAGGTAAGGGATGGGGTGAGTGGGTTGAACTTGTTAGGCCTTCTCCTGCTTCTTAAACCAGAATAGCTATCTTTTCATGTATTTTATATATCAAGGGTTAATGTAAGATTTGAAGAAACCTACTGTTTTGCCAAAAACAAAACAATTTTTAGAAGCTATTGGGATGTGGAGTAAAATAACTGAGTAGTAGAAGGGAAAACATTGTATTTCTAGCTTGGATATAAACTATTAGTGGCTTTAAGAAAACCATTTCTTTCTACGTCTAAATTTCCCCACCTATTAATTTCAACTTTACTGGGATATTATAAACACTCTGAAGAACAGTGTTATATAGGTAAAGTATTTTTTTTTTTTTGGCATCCTTTTCATAATATAGAGGAAATACTGATATCTTCTCACTGCAAAGTAGATTGTATTTTAAAATACACATTTAGGTGAATACTTGGTGATTTTTTTCGCCCAAACCCTGAATACTGAAATAATTATTTATTTGTTTGTTTTAAGATTTTATTTTTAAGTAATCTCTACACCCAATGTGGGGCTCTAACTCACAACCCTGAGATAAAGAGTTACACGTTCCACTGATTGAGCCAGCCAGGCGCCCTTGACATAATTATTTTTTAAATCGGTACCTCTGGTACCAATCAGAGTCTGGCTTCTTTATGAATAAATTTTTTTCAGTAATTTACTCTTGAAAGTTGTTAAGCTCTGTTACTAATACCTTAAGAATAGCTAATTGATGATGGACTAGAAGTATTAAACAGGTTGGTGAGAATAATATTTAAGGTGGAAAATACCACCTACTCCAAACAGTTTTGTTCAAGTAGGAAGTTAATCCAGAACGCTTCGTAGAGTCAGCACCAGCATTTTGAAAAGGTTTCCTCCTGCCCCTTTTTCTTCTTTGCTCTGTTCAAATAGCTCATCAGAGAGGGCTGATTTTTCAGCTACTTGCTTTTCTATGTATTAAATTTTCTTTGAATATTTTAATCTGCTGGATCTTTTATGTGCATATATGTGTGTACATATAATGATTCAAATCATGTTTCATTCTGAAGGATGCTAAAGTACTCTAGCCTGATAGACAAACTACCAATAAGGACTACTGTGACCCACAGCAGCCTCAAACAGCTCAGGAAAGGAAGTGAAGGGACTGATATACACAAGTAAAGCTTCAGGGAGAATATAGGTAGGTAGACTATCAAGTTCAAGTTTTATAACTATCAAGTTCAAGTATCAAGTTCAAGTTTTATAACTACCTGGTATTTAGTGTAGGGCTTCTAAAAAATTCTAAGCTTACTTTAATGGTAATGTAATATCAGGAAGGTAGTACATAACATCTTATTAAAGAGGTCACCCATGCATCTTACCTCCTTGCAGCATCACTGTAGTATTAATTTGATATTGACTTGTATAAAAGAATGATACCTGTGTCATCAGAACTATTTTCTGAAGTATGTAGACCAGCACTGTTCAATAGATACAATGCAAATCACATATATGTAATTTAAAGTTTTCTAGCAACCATATTAAAAATTGAGATTTTTAATATATTTTATTTAACCCGATGTATTCAAAATATTAGTTTTAACATGTACTCAATATAAAAATATTAATGAGCTATTTTACATTCTTTTTTACTTACTAAGTCTTAGAAATCTAGTGTGCATATTGCATTTTCAATACATCACTAGCCACATTTCAAATTAAAAAAAATTTTTTTTTACGTTTATTTATTTTTGAGAGACAGAGAGAGACAGAGCACAAGTGGGGGAGGGGCAGAGAGAGAGAGGGGGAGACACAGAACCCAAAGCAGGCTCCAGGCTCTGAGCTGTCAGCACAGAGCCCTATGTGGGACTCGAAACCACAAACTGTGAGATCATGACCTGAGCTGAAGTCAGACACTTAACCAACTGAGCCACCCAGGTGCCCCAGTCACTAGCCACATTTCAAATGGTCATTAGCTGTATGTAGTGTCTAGACATTATTGTGTCATGTGTCACAATCCTAATTAAAATACGAATAGTGTGGCCTTTGGACCCAGAGCTAGCTGGGTGTGAATTCCTACATTGCTGCTTGCCAGCTGTGTGGATTGGGGATAGTCTCTTCGCTTTTCTGAGCTTCAGTTTCCTAATGTGTAAAATGATAATAGGTAATATAAAATATAAACATATAAAAATATAAAACTGAACAGTAGGCTACCAATAAGTGGTAGCTATCATCAATATTAAATATTCTTAGGCTGAAGAGATCACAGACCAGATTCAGAGTAGAAATGCCTTTGGAGTGGATTTCAAAATCCTATAAAAAGCAAGATTCCTCTCCTTTTTTTACATATATGTTAATACTTTGCCCACAAAAGTTGGGGAGGTAAATTTTATTAAATCTAATATTCAAGCTATTGATGCTTTCATATGCTACTTGGTACCAAGTATTTTTTGTTGTTGTTAATTTGTACATGAAACCAACCATGTCTTACACATAGTGCCTAAAACCCTCAATAAATTAGTGAGTGTTGTCATCCTTCAGTGATTTGAGATTTTGGTATGACTAGAACTTACATGGAAATAATCAGAAAGGCTTATCTCTGCCCTCCAGGATTTTATGTCATAAGACTCCAAGTTAAAAATAGAGCTCCATTTACTGCCCTAGTTTATTCCAACTCCTTATATCCTCAATTGGAGAAGTCTTTCAGTGACATGTGTCTTTAATTTTTAAGTGTTTTAAATTTTTTGCCTTTTAAAAAAGTTAAATTTGTGCTTTTAATTTTATTAATGAGATCATTTTGTTACTATTTGATCTTATTTTAATAACCCAAGTGTTTGTTTATCTGCAACATGGAAATCCTGTTGGATAAGTTTCAATTATTTTAATAGTGTGATTGTTTATCTTGCTGTGTTGTTAACTGCTTTCCCAAGCTGATAGCGTACCTCTCAGCCTATAGGGAGTGATTGAAGAGAAATGCATACCAAATGTTAAAAGCCACATCTCCTACAAAACAATATGTGGAATATATTCTTGGGTACTTTAGCAAAAAGTTCAACAGCAGAATAGTGATTGTATATTTATTCATCTGGAAATTTAGAATTTTCCTTCTTTGTGACCCAGACTTTTAAAAAAAAATCTCTACAGGCCAGTGACATATCAGGCATATCGGGAATGTACACTGGAGACCACAGTTCATGCCAGCGGCTGGAATAAGGTATTAACCAAATTATCTTTTCTCTTACAAAATTTTAGTGTGTTGATAAAGTGCAGGAGAAATTGCTAACGCCATAGAAGTGAAAACTGTTAGAGCTCATTATTTAATGCATAAATCCAATTGTGTAAGTGGATGTTTTTGATTAAAGTGGTTTTTTGGTTAATGCTACAAGTTTTTGGTTGGCCCAAAAATATGTGTCCCATAGTGTGCTGCTCTTCCTATCTGTTCTCAATTTTCCATCATTTCTTCATTTTTCTATATTGGATATGACATTTATCTCCAGGTGGTTATTTGTTACCCTGTGTGTATGTCTTGCAGTAGAAAAGAATAAGAGCTTCACATGGGAGACCACTTCTTCTGGTTTTCTCTTTCTCTCTTTCTGTCTCTCTCTTTTGTTTTTTGTTTTTTTATTCCTCTGGTTCTCTTAAATGAGTAATACCATTTATGTTTACGAGGTATCTCATGTCACATCTCATTGGATCGTTACAACCATCTTCTGCAGAGAGCAGAATGGACTTTATTACCTTTTGTTTTGTTATTTTTTTATTTAGTTAGATCAGGTGAGTAATCAGAGAAAAAAGTTAAATGAATTGTCCAGGACCCCTTGGTTAGGAAATATTGGAACCAGCACTAGAGCTGAGATCTCAGATCTTCTGATCCCAGCTTTAGTGTTTTTTCCACTGTACCGTACCGCTTATCCATAATCTCAGAGTGTATTATCTATTTATCACCTTGAAAAGGCAGAAAGTCTCAGGGGATGCAATATAGGAAGGCTCAGCTCAGGAAGAAGTGTGGCCCTTAGTGATATTGTGCTAGGAATAAGAAAATTCAGTAGAATTACTTTTATAAATAGGCACGTCTACTCTGAATTTAAGTTTTTATTTCAGACAACAATTCCATATATCCATATATATTCCGTATATCATCACAACAGTTGCACTCCTTAATCTCCATCACCTATTTAAAAAAAATTTTTTAATGTTTATTTTTGAGAGAGAGAGAGAGAGAGAGACAGAGCATGAGTGGGGGAGGGGCAGAGAGAGAGGGAGACACAGAACTCAAAGCAGGCTCCAGACTCCATGCACAGAGCCCAACGTGGGGCTCGAACTCATGAACCACGAGATCATGACCTGAGCTGAAGTTGGACACTTAACCAGCTGAGCCACCCAGGTGCCCCTCCCCATCACCTATTTAACCCATCCCCCCACCCCTGCCCCTCTACTCAGAATTGTTAATAGTATGAGTCCAATCATGTGACCTTACTACCTAATTGATGAGTATTATTTTTATTCACCTTATAATACAGGCTTTAGAAACATTATAGTGTAATAATTATCATCATAGTCTTTGTAACTGGACTTGTTTCAAATATCAGCTTTGCCACAGACTAGATGCATATCTTTGGACAGTCCATTAAGCTCTCTAAATCTTAATTTTCTTGTTTTTTTTTTTTTAATTGTTATTTATTTAAGTAATCTCTATACCCAACATGGGGCTGAAACTTACAACCCTGAGATCAAGAGTTGCTTGCTCTTCCAACTGAGCCAGCCAGGTACCCCTCTAAATCTGAATTTTCATATACATAAAATGGACCTAATAACAACTTATAAATTTTACTAGATTTAAATGACATAATATAGTTAAATGCTTATTTAGCACATTGCCTGGCACCATAGTAAGCACTCAGTAAACAGTGACTATTAACATTACACTTAACACCTAAGAACTTGTTCTCAAATAGTCACTATTATGGATGGGGTTCTACTATGTTATTTAACTACAAATAACTTATTTAAGAAGTTTGTTTTATTTCCTTTCTTGGAATAAAAAAACACTCTTATTTGGATGTTTGAAATAGATTTGTTTGTTATATAAATAAAAATGAGCTTAGTTATGATATATTTCTTAGTATATCAAATAACACATATTTAGTTACCTAATATTACTAGCCTTCTTCCCCTATTTTATGTTATCTTTCTGTCACTCTTGACTAGTGACTGTTAATCAATTCTTGTATGTTCTCCTCCCCTTGATCCTGTGGTTATCCTAAAAAAAAAAATCTGAGTAAACCCCAGACTTCATTATTTTGTCTTCACCCATCTGATTTTTCCATTCTCTGCTTCATTTTAGTCTCTTATCTGGACCAAAGGCCATGGCTGTGGCTTGAATACCTCATGTAAATGAGGCATGCCAGTTAGAGTATTACTTGCTCTGCTGAATCCATTATTACTCTCCTATTAAGTCCTCTAGGGCTGAAAAGAATATGGCTGTCTGGTAGGTAAAGAAAGCTCAAATGAAACACCCATCAGAGAGAAGAGAGTAAAATGTCTACAGAGCATGCCACATTAGGGATAAACTGAATATCAGTTTATCTGTACAGGGATTCTAAAAGCATCTTGGTAGAATACTCTTTATATCAAAAGAAGAGGAAAAACGTTGGTCACAAACCTGTATTAATAGTTTATTTTTTTTTTTCATGTTTAACAGTCTTTAATTCAAATGTGAAAATTCAATACAAGCCATTTATAGGACTTGAGACTTGTTCTTTTAAAAACAAGAATGGAGGAATGCAACAAAATGATCTTTCCACTTTTTCTTCAGAAACTTTCAAAGAAAGGATAGATCATAGGGCAATAAAGATCCATTTAGTCATACCCACTTTTTCCCCCTACCAAGTCTTTCACCCATTCCATAATTTTAATACACATTCCTGAAGGAAGATTTACTGTTAAGCTTGCTTACTTAATCATTTAAAAATACTTAGCACCAGCTTGCTTCCTATAATGGCAAACAAATCAAATCGTGAAACGACTTCAATATGCATTTCTTCTTTTTAAACCAAGGGGGTACTTATTTGTAGAAAGCAATGCTTAGCCTACAGATACATTTCCCAGAGATGGCATATGCCATTCAAAGGCCTAGATACGCTCATGCAAACGGAATACCTAGCCTAATGTACATACAAGCATGAATGGCAAAGTTGAAGATCAATATTATAACTATTTTTTCTATTTATTTGAAGCATAGTAAAGGAAAAATTGGTACAATTTGGAAATTCAGTGGTGTAATAGTATGATTCTTTAGGAAAAGAAAGTACATATATAAATGTAGGTATGTATGGGGCGCCTAGGTGGCTCAGTCATTTAAGCATCCGACCTTTGGTTTTGGCTCAGGCCATGATCTCACAGTTGGGTTCCTCCGCGCTGACAGTGCCAGGCTTGCTTGGGATTCTCGGTCTCTTCTCTCTCCCCTCTCTGCCCCTCTCCGACTTGCGCTGTCTCTGTCTCTCTCAAAATAAATAAATAAACTTTAAAAAAATGTAGGTATGTGTATGCCTAGAAAAATAATTGAAATATGTGCCAAAATATTAAATAATATGTAGTAATTATCTCCAAATTATACGTTCTTTTATTTCTCTCCACCACCCCTACATGGCTATTGTTTTTTTTCCCTATGTACTTATCTGCTTCTGAGGAAAAAAGAACACAACCATCAAAGAGAAAAAGCCTTGAAATGCTTAGCTTTGCCTTTTCTTGGGGGTATAGACTCTGCCAGAAATACAGTTATGCTCAAGTGCGTGTGCCATTGGACTGCTAACTATAATTATGTTACTTGTAAAATTCCATAACTGGTTATGGCACATTCATAATCACTGTATTTTTCGACCTTGAGTGTAAATGGCATCCAGAGATACACCACACTTTACATCTTATCTTACTGCCTTCTATTTTTCTCACTCTCCTTATATCCTTTTTGTTAAACTAAACATTGTAGGGGCACCTAGCTGGCTCAGTTGGTAGAGCATGCGACTCTTGACCTCAGGGGTATGGGTTTGGGCCCTACATTGGGTGTGGAGATTACTTAAAAATAAAATATTTAGGGGCACTTGGGTGACTCAGTCAGTTACGCATCCAACTTCAGCTCAGGTCATGATCTCACAGTTAGTGAGTTTGAGCCCCACATTGGGCTCTGTGCTGACAGCTCAGAGCTTGGAGCCTGCTTCAGATTCTGTGTCTCCTCTCTCTCTGCCCATCCCCTACTCACACACGCATTCTCTCAAAAAAATTAAATAAATAAACCTTAAAAAAAATCTTTAAAAAATAATAATAAAATAGAATAAACATTGTAACTGTAAAAAGAGAACCAGCTATAGTATTAGTACGTACTGTTCATAGTATAATAAACTTTAGAAAAATAATAGCAAAAATAAAAATAAATATATTTGCCTTTAATTTTTAGTGGCATATTTAATCACTAATATTTAAAATCTTTATTATTAAAATTTCAAGCATAGGGGCGCCTGGGTGGCGCAGTCGGTTAAGCATCCGACTTCAGCCAGGTCACGATCTCGCGGTCTGTGAGTTCGAGCCCCGCGTCGGGCTCTGGGCTGATGGCTCAGAGCCTGGAGCCTGTTTCCGATTCTGTGTCTCCCTCTCTCTCTGCCCCTCCCCCGTTCATGCTCTGTCTCTCTCTGTCCCAAAAATAAATAAACATTGAAAAAAAAATTAAAAAAAAAAAAAAAAAATTTCAAGCATACGCAAAATCACTCAGCTTCAATAAGTATCAACATATGGCTGGTCTTGTTTCATCTATTTCCCCCGTACTCTTCTCACTCTCCCCACAGATTACTTTGAAGTAGACCCTAGAAATCATTTTTTAAAAATATTTTTTTAAAGTTTTTATTTATTTATTTTGAGAGAGAAGGAGAGAGCATATGGGTGCATGAGCAGGGGTGGGGAAAAGAGAGAGGGAGAAAGAGAATCTCAAACAGGCTCTGTGCTGTCAGTGCAGAGCCTGGCACAGGGCTTGATCTCACATGAGATCATGACCTGAGCCAAATCAAGAGTCAGATGCTTAAAAAAAAAAAAAAAAAAAAAGTCAGATGCTTAACTGACTGAGCCTCCTAGACGCCTCTCCTAAATATCATTTTTTTCAAAAATATGTTAATATGTATTTTAAGGATGATATATCCCTTTTTTTAACCAACTGATAATACCACTATTTTACCTCAAAATATGAACAGTAATTCTGTCATCACATAATCTATTCAGTATTCAAAATTTTCCACTTGTCTCTTAAAGGTATTTTTCTAAGATGATTTGTTTGAATTGGGATCCAAACAAGGCCCATGCATTGCATTTGGTTGATAATTCTCTTGTCTTTACTTTTAAAAAAAAATTAGGATATAATTCATACCATAAAATTTACCATTTTAAAGTATATAGTTCAGTGGTTTTTTTAGTACATTCACAGAGCTGTACAGTCATTTCTACCATCTGATTCTGGAACGTTTTTATCTTTCCATAAAGAAACCCAATACTTAGTAGTAGTCACCCTCCATTTCCTGTTCCTCTCAGCCCCTGGCAACATTACTGTCTTTTTAAATTTGCCTATTCTGGATATTTCATATAAATGTGATCATGTAACATGTGACTTAAGTGTCTTTTAATATGTAGGCTTGTCCTCCCTCTTGTGTTTTTCTTTACTTACAAGTTATTTCTCTTAAATTTCCTACTTTCTGGATTTTATTGACATCATTGAGATGTCACTTAACGTTCTTCTGTATCTATATTTCCTTTCCCTTGGTAGGTAGATCTAGAAGCCTAATCATATTTAGGTTTAATCTTTTTGGCAAGAATACTTCATTGGTCGTGTTCCCTATTTCCTGTTGCATCACACTGTGTGATACATAATGCCTGGTAGTCTCAAATTTTATTTTGAGGTAGATAGGACAAACATTCAAACCTAATCAATTGATTAGATACAGATAAAATTTGTGGGATATGACATTTATTAGAATTGTTAAGTTATAGCATGGTTACTGAATAGTAGATTGATGGATCAAAATATGTATTTTATAATCACAAATATCTATTCTCCTGGAAGAGACCCTTGACGCTGTAAACTAGTATATTTTATTTCTGCACCAGGCAAGCTCATATATTCTTTAATAAAAAGATAATGTTGTTAGCAAAGTCTAACCTATTGGAGGACGGTGCCATGTAGTACATATGAGGAGACAGTAAATGGAGGTATTCCTTTTTGTTGGTCAAAATTGCTTTAGCATTTCTTTACCAAAGTTATTAAAGGAAAAAATAACTTCTATGTTTTTGGGGATTACTATCATTTAGCAAGGAAATGATTTACAGAGAGGAATTCAAAGACTAAGACTATTTGGTTGCTTTTGAGTCCTAGAGATATGAATAGTGGAGACCTTCTAGGTATGGATGCTTGGGGATCCAGGTTTTTTTTAAAACACTTTCTTTAGTACTGTGGGAGGGGGAACACAAAAAAAACTATCGGGTATAAGGTGATAAGTATTGCCGATAGTACGTTGCCAAGTTGATGGAATTGGTTGTAGAAATAACTCATGAAGTTTTGTGTGTGATCACAAAAATTACAGGGCAAGTGAGTTTAACTATATTAAGACCATCTAAATTATACATAAAAGATAGTGGGCTTGGAAGTCCCCACATAGGTCCTTGAAGATAGTATGTCAAATAGGTAAAATAGAGCATGTATCACCAAGAGTGTTACAATTAGAATTTGTTAGTCCTGTAAAATAACATTTCTGCACTCTGGTTACTGAGTTGCAAGAAAGATATAATTGGGTTGGAGAAGATCTGGGAAGAATAACTTAAATGATTAAAGCAATGGAAGAATGGCCATGTGAAGAACAGACTAAAAGATTAGTAAATTTCAGCCTAAAAAGTATAGTGAATGAGAGGTAATATGATTAAGGACTGAAATTAAGACAGTAGTGAAAGAGGATTACAGATTTATCTCTAGACGATTACATAGTAAAACTAGGGCATCTACTTTTTGATATATGAAAGATAAATTTGGAACAAATAAAAATAAGTATTATATAGCAAGTATAAAGTATTTACAACTCATTTCCCTAAAACATAATAGAGCTTAAATATGAATAACTTTAAAATATTTCATATTTGTAGATTATTAGGGGAATTTAGAATGTTTTGAGGTACAGAACACCGCAGGCCTTTGAAGTTGATATGATCTAAGTCAGACTGATCAACAAGCTGTACCTTACTGCTTCTGCTAAGACAAAATACTGGTTCTAGATGAACAATAGGTTTTTGGGTGTTTTTTTTTTTTTTTGTTTTTAATAGTATGACATGTTTTCTAATTGTGAAGAAAGCCTAATATATATATTCTTTATAGCCCTATTAGCCCTATACCCCTCCATTAGTGTTAAGAAGGGATTTTTAAGTATATTTTGGACTGGAGTTCTTTTACAATATTAAAAAAGAAAGATATGTGTTTGTTGCATTCTTTCTTTCAGTCTTTGAAATAGATTCCCTCAGGACTACTTTTACTTGAAAGCCAAAGAATATTAGTAAGGCTATAAACTCATTGTCTTTTCTGTTTGTCCTCTTCTGCAGAAATATTTTGTTAATCCTCAGTTATTACCTTGGCAATTCAGTAATAAGGAACTGGAATTGGTTTCATTTCCTTTTGCATTCCTTTTCCAGGAATGTGGAGCCTTCTTGATGTTTTAGACTAAAGGGATTGCATGCAGATGGTTAATTGAAAATGGTTCGTTCTTTTCAGTGTGCAGCTGTTTTTAGAAGGCAAGGGACTCTAGCACGACTCTGTTATAAATTTGATGGTTTTTAAATATTGAGCAATAAGGTTATTTGGAATGATAATAATACCTCCTTAGATTTTTGATGACTTTTTATAAAATAGCTGATAATTTTGAAAGTTTTTATTTTCAAATAGATAATAAAAGAACATGGTACAAAATGCAATAAGTACAGAGAGAAACGTACTGAAAACTATTTTCCTATCCTATCACCAGTTACTTCCTTCTTTTCTTAGACTGCCACTATTACCAGTTTTTTATATATTTTTCCAGAGATACTATAGGATTATGCAAGTGTGTGTGTGTGTGTGTGGGGGGGGGGGTGTGTGTGGGGGTGTGTGTGTGGGTGCGCGCGTGCTTTAAACACAAATGTACCATTATTATACACACTCTCCTGTAACTTTTCTCACTGAAAATAAGTCTTGGTGATTGGACAGTAAATAATCTAATTCTTTTTAACAACTATATAATATTTTACCAAAATTGATTTAACCAGTCCCTGTTGGGTTGTTTTCAGTCTTTTGCTGTTATAAATAATACTTTCAGTGAATTTCCTGTACATGTTTCACAAAAACACACATTCGCAGGAGCCCAGTTATTTTCATATAATGATAATTTCCACCACCCTATGGTATAAAAATCTACATGCAGTATTCACAGACATTCTAGTAGGGGGTCAATATTTTATTCCTTTATTGTGATAAAAATGAGATTCTATAATGACGCATCCAAGTATCATTTTCTAGTAGTCAACATATAAAATGAATTATAAGAATTTCTGTTTGTTTTTTACCCTCTCATCTTTGCATTGAAGATTTTGGTGCCTCTGATTTTGCTACAACAAATGCTTTTGGAGTTGACAAGACGTGGTCAAGAGCCTCTGAGTGCATTGCTGCAGTTTGGTGTGACATACCTGGAGGACTATGCTGCAGAGTACATCATTCAACAAGGTGGCTGGGTATGAGCTGTTGCGTGTTTTCTTATCTTTAAAAAAAGGTTAAGCTACTCATGGTGCTTGTTTTTATCAACATAGGTTTAATATCAATATTATCATTTAATATTATTTAATATTGATTGCGTGATGATAGCAAAGCAAGACTATTAATACAGTTTTGCTATTAATATTTTACTTAGAGTAATGTGATAGGTGGTGTTTTTAAATAGTTCTTTTAAGTAGTTCTAATTATGAAACATTTTGTACTAACAAAAAACATATAAATAATTAAGAGGAATAATAAAGTGAACGCCTATGTATTTGCCAGCTCGTTTGAAGAAAAGAACACAGCAAACATGTTTGGATCCTTTCATGTGCCCCTCCTAGATTCCAGCATGCTTCTACAAGGATAGCTTCTATTCTGAAATTTGTTTTTTTTATAGCTTAGCCATGTATATATATATATATATAATGAGGATACGTATATATGAGGTATATATAATGTATATAATATATTATAATATATATAATATATATATTAATTATGTATAGTATATATAATATATATAATGAGGTATATATATAATATATAATGTATACATGTATATATGTATGTATATGTATATATATGTATATTATATATACCACACATACCTAGACAATATATTACTTTGTACATTTTTAACTTTATGTGAATAATACCACATTAAATGTATTTTTCTAAACTTGCTTTTTTTTCGTGCAATGTTACATTCTTGAGACTGTCCTAGGTCATTGTTTCTGAATTATTTTTTTCTTTCTCAGTCCCCTATGGATCCTTTTTTAGACATTTGTATCCTAATCATCTCCCTCCTTTCCCATGAAATTTTAATACCATAGATCTAAGTGTATTTATGTACTGTTGCCTTCTGGAGGGCCACAAGCGATTGTAATACCTAAGATTCCCCCATCTTGCCAAACCAGTTTTAACCCTCGAAATCATCCACACTGAGAATATATGATCTAGGTTAATGTATTGGCTGGTGTTTGGTATTTCATTGTGTAAATATATCACATAATTTATTTATCTATTATCTTGTCAGTAGACATTTTCACCTTTTTGCTATTACAAATATTGCTGTTATGAACATTGTTATACATATGTATACGAGTTTCTCTGAGTATATACTTGGGAGTAGAATTTCTGGGTCTAAGAGTATAGACATGTTCAGTTTACATGATAATGCCAAAGTGTTTTCCAAAGTGGTTTTCCAACGTACACTCTGTCAGCAGTACATAAGAATTTTTCGTTGCTCTTCATCTTCTCTAATACTTAATATTGTCAGACTTCTTAATTTTTAAAATCATTTGTAATCTTTTAAAATAAGATTATTTTGTAATAAGTTTAGATTCACAAAACTGTGTAAAGTGTTCCTGTATATCCTCCACCCAGTTTTCCCTAGTGTTGATATCTTACTCAGCTATGGTACCCTTATCAAATTGACTTTTCCATATTGATTTCATATCCAGCAAATTTGTTGAACTGTATGATTATCCTCATTATTTATCTCCGGGTTTCTTTGGGTCGGTCTTCTACTTTGAAAATCGTACTGTCTGTGAATGATGATAATTTTTTCCTTGACAAGTCTCTTTTAAATTTATTTATTACACTTATTGCACTAATCAGAATCTCCAGTACAGTATTAATGAAATTGGTATTAAAACTCATCCTTGTCTTTTTCCTGATGTTAAAATGAGTGCTTTTAATTATTTTACCATTTAGTTATATCAGTCTAAATGAGTGAGGTTGGCTTGTAATTTTCTTGTATGTCTTCGGTTAAAAATTTTTTTTAATGTTTATTTTTGAGAGAGAGAGAATATGTGCATGCATGTGCATGTGAGTGGGGGAAGAGCAGAGAGAGAGGGAGACAGAGGATCTGAGGCAGGCTCTGCACTGCACTGATAACAACGAGCCCAGTGTGGGGCTCAAACCCAGGAACCCTGAGATCATGACTGTTAGGGTCAGGCTTCCGGCAGGGTAAAGACAGGAGTCAGAGGCTAAGAAATTTTAGCAGTCAAAGGCTTTATTGGGAACTAAGGTCTCGGGCGAGGTTCCGTGACTCAGGGACAGAGAGAGAGAGAGAGAGAGAGAGAGAGAGGGAGGGAGGGAGAGGGGGAGAGGAAGAGAGAGGGAGAGAGAGGGAGAGGAAGAGAGAGAGATGTCAGGGAACTCGTGCCGGGTGTGGTGGGGTAGGGTTTTTAAGCTGCAGTTGACCTTCAGTTCGTTCTGGCGCGCCACTTGGGGCTTTCCGTTGGGTTGCACTGGCGAGATGGCTGTCCCTTCCACTGTGGTTCCAGGGACATCCTAACAATGACTTGAGCCAAAACCAAGAGTCGGATGCTCAACTGAGTCACATAGGCGCCCCTAAGGATATGCTAGCTTCGTAAAATATACAGTTGGGAAGGGAAGAGTGTTTCCTCTTTTTCTATACTCTGGAATAGTATATATGAGGTTTAATTTATTGTGCCTTATCATGCCTGCAAAATCACCTGGTGTTTTCTTTGGGGTAAGTTTTCTGGTTTTTCCTGTCAACTTTTGATAATTTTTCTGGATATTATCCCTAGATTTTCAGATTTATTGGCATAGAGCTGTTCATAATACCCATTTATTTATTTATTTATTTATTTATTATTTTTGGAGGAGAATACAGTGGATTTTTATTTCTTAATTGTCTTATACCACTTACTTTTAAAAAACATTTTAGGGTGTCTTGGTGGCTCAGTCAGTTCAGCATCTGACTCTTGAGTTCAGCTCAGGTCTCTTGATCTCAGCTTTTCATGATCTCGTGGTCTGTTGGATCAAGCCCCGGGTATGGCTCTACACTGATAGCACAGAGCCTGCTGGGGATTTTCTCTCTCTCTGCCCCTCTCCTGTTTGCACTCTCTTTCTCTCCTTCGAAATAGATAAGTAAACATTAATTAATAAATAAATTAATAAACATTTTATGTTGGAGAATTTTGAACATGTATGAAAATAGATAAGATAGTATAATGACCCCCATCACTTAAGCCCTAACAGCCATTAACACATTGCCAGTTATGCTTTTTTCACACCCTAGTCATGTCTCTTCTTAATATTATTTTGGAGCAAAATCTAGGCATCATATACTTTTATCTATAAAAATTTCAGTATGTAGGGAGGTGGGGGGATGGGTGAAATAGGTGAGGAGGATAAATTAAGAGTATACTTATCATGAGCACTGAGTAATATATAGAATTGAATCACTATATTGTGCACTTTAATCAGCACTGTATTTTAAGTATAGTGGAATTAAAAATTTTTTCAGTATGTATCTCTAAAAAATAAATATTTTATTTTTATTTTTTTATTTTTGTTTTAAGAATTTATTTTCTTTTTTAATTTTTCTTAATGCTTATTTATTTTTGAGAGAGAGGGAGAGACAGAGCGTGAGCAGGGGAGGGGCAGAGAGAGAGGGAGACACAGAATCCAAAGCAGGCTCCAAGCTCTGAGCTTTCAGCACAGAGCCTGACACAGGGCTTGAACTCACAGACTGTGAGATCATGACCTGAGCCGAAGTTGGATGCTCAGCTAAGTGAGCCACCCAGACGCCCCACTTAAGATTTTATTTTTAATTACACTACCATTATCACATCAAAAAAGTTAAAAATGATTTCTTCATCAAATATCCTGTTGGCATTCAAGTTTCTTTCTTTTTTTTTTTTTTTAAGTTTATTTATGAGAGAGAGAGAGAGAGAGAGAGGGTGAGTACATGCAGGCAGGGGAGGGGCAGAGAGAGAGGGAGAGGGAATCCCAAGCAGGCTCTGTGCTAATAACATGGGGCTCGATCCCACAAACCATGAGATCATGACCTGCCAAGATCAAGAGTCGAATGCTAAACCGACTGAGCCACCCGGGTGCCCCAGCGTACAGATTTCTAAATGTCTCAAAAATATCCTCTCTTTTGGATGGGAAGGCAATCTGGCTGCGACATCTGTCACCCTATTGATCACCAGGGCTGATTTGACTGATCTAGCTGGCTAGGCCCATCTCCCCTTCCTCCCTCAATGCTCCATGTGCATTTCCTGAGGCTGCACACTGGGTTGAAGAGGATGATCTTCCCAGACACCGTTTTGTCAAGGGTGTAGGAATGGCCGCACTCCACTGCTAGAGCCTCCAAACAGGCTCTCAAGCTCCATTTGTAGGAGAACATATGGTAGTCAAGCTTCTAAGACTCCAGACACATCTGAATGAGGTGCTGCATGTGGCGGTCTGCCTTTCTTTAAAAAAAAAAAAAAAAAAAAAAAAAATCCTTTCTTTTAATCTTTACAATGTATGGAGTTGTATCTCCCTTTCCATTTTATTATATCTTAATTTCTTCTTAGTTTTTGGTTTAAAATATTTTTTTATTGCCCTGGATATTTGTGTGTCTATGTCTTGTTTGTTTTTGTTTTGTTTTTTAATTTTTTTTTTAACGTTTATTTATTTTTGAGACAGAGAGAGACAGAGCATGAATGGGGGAGGGTCAGAGAGAGAGGGAGACACAGAATTTGAAACAGGCTCCGGGCTCTGAGCTGTCACTACAGAGCCCGATGCGGGGCCCGAACTCACAGACTGTGAGATCATGACCTGAGTCGAAGTCGGACGCTCAACCGACTGAGCCACCCAGGCACCCCTGTTTTTGTTTTTTTTAAGTAAGCTCTAGGCTCAATGTGGGGCTGGAACCCACAACCCTAAAATTAAGAGTCATATACTCTCTACTGACTGAGCCAACCAGGTGCCCCTCTTTTCTTTTTTAATAACTGTAAATTCAAACTTAGAGAAGCTTGCCTTTGTCTTGAAAAACAAAACAAAATAAAACAACAAAGCATCTTATCATTTGCTAACCTGATTTCGTTTTAAGAAATAGGTGGTAGTTACATTGCAGGAGTAAAATTTATACCATGAACGATGCAGGTCTTAGTCTGGTGGTAATAAAAGACAATAACATTGTTGCCAAAATTTTAATCTATTGGTGGCATTTGTGGGAAAAGAAGCCCTTGCTAGACAGCAGCCAACTGCTAGGAAATTCTAAAGTGTCACAGGCTAAAGAGGGAATGAGGTTAGTAAAATGCCTCAACGGAGTTTGAATAAAATACTGGATTTGAGAGTTACTGGAACTTGGATATGTAAAAATAGGGTGGTAGGTTGGGTCAGGCTTGTCATGGTCTCAAGTTCAAGTAAACTACTTTGATAATACACTACTTTACAGGTCTCACTTTTCAGGGGCCTTTTCTTTTCCTCAGTAGGTTCTAGCAGAGGTGTGCTCAGTTATTTTCAGTATAGATGCCTAGCTCCAAAGCCAAAACATGAGGAAGGAAGAGAGATGGAATGAAGAGAGTGTGCAGAGAAAATACCCCTCTTCTTCCTGTTTTTTCTTTTCCTCATGCTTAAAAGATACAGAGAGTGCCTGAAGAGGAACTAACTCCCCAGGAGAATGGTTTCAGGCCTACAGGATCAGTCAGACATACAGTCTATACTTTCCTTCAAAGCATCAACTTCTTTCTTTTCTTTTATAACTTCTGACTGAGAGCTGTGGTCTCTGCTGCTGTGCATTTCTACATCAAACAAAAAATCTACTCATCTTCTTATGGGGAAGGGCTGTCACAGTAATCACTTCCTCTTAAACTGCTCTGTCCTAATTCCTGTTGTGCATTCAAAAGAATCTCCTCCATGTTCCATGGTAGATAGAGGATGAGGAAAGTACATGAGCCAGCCCCCCATTTTCCTTGTTGCCATTATCATTGCCATTGCTGCTGTTCATGGGTAGCTCCACTCAGGAATCTTCCTCACTTATATGGTGTTTTACAACAAGGGAAGAAACAAAATACAGGGGATGTTATTCATTCCCTTGTCCATTTTCAGTTTTATTATGATGTAGTATATTGATGTATATTGTTGTATTGGTGTATATTGTTTGTTATTATAATTTGTTACAGAGAGTATTTTATTCAGCTGAAATGTGTGTGCTAAAGAAAAAGCAAAAATATGAATAACTAGTTGTTAATATTAAAAAATTTATAAATGTGTTTTTAATCTCTAAATTTGAATGCCCAATCTATATTTCACATTGTTAGGTCTAAGCACTCTGTTTTTTGTGTGTGTGTTTAAAACCAAGAGATTGCTTTTTCAGCTAATTGATGAAAATGTATCCTCTGATACAAAGTATCAACATGAATCACCTTTAAGGTACTTTGTGTTAAATGTTACATTGACAGGTCTTAAAACCATAATGGTCATTCTTCTAGAGGTCATTGACAATTATGGTCATTGTCTACCTGAAGTTGCATGTCAGTTATATAAAGTCTGTAGTATGATTTCCATGGGTGATGTGTTTGTCTTCAGCCACTTGAATACAGCATCAGGGTAAAACAAATTACCTAGCTCTCAAAGTGGAACTAGTTTTGAAAACCTACAGGGAAGGAGGAGGTGATGGCAGCTATAATATGTTAGATGAAGGCTTTGGGCTTATAAATTTGCAGAGGACAGTAATATTTTGTTCTCTGAGTTATAAAAAGAAATGCCTAGGATGAATGCCATTTAGAGTTCTACAGATAATTTTTTTTTCCTATGATTTATGTTTTGTGATTGTTTTTGCAGTATATTCGAGATGGTTTTTCCATTGTACTGGTATTGAGAAGAACACTTTATTGAGGTTTAGAAGTAATATGACTGGTTTGAATTTTTTTAAACAGACTGTAGAGCAGTTCTAGGTTCACAGAAATACTGAACAGAATTTACAGAGATTTCTCATATACTATCTGACTGTACACATGCATAGCCTTCCCCATTATCAACATCTCCCACCAGAGTCGTACATTTGTTGCAACTGATGAACCTCCATGGAAACATCATCGTCACCCAGAGACCATAGTTTACATTGCAGTTTACTTGGTGTATATTCCATAATTTGGACAAATTTATAATATGACATATATCTGGCGCACCTGGGTGGCTTAGTCATTTAAGCGTCTGACTTCGGCTCAGGTCACGATCCCACGGTTTGTGAGTTTGAGCTCTGTGTCAGACTCTGTGCTTACAGCTCAAAAAAATAAACATTTAAAAATTTTAAGTATAATGACATATCCACCCTTGTAGTATTATATACAGAGTAGTTTCACTGTTCTAAAAATCCTGTGTTCCGCTTGTTTGACCCTCCCTCCCACCTAACCTCTGGCAACCACTGATCTTTTTACTGTCTCCTTGATTTTGCTTTTCCAGAATGTCAGACAGTTGAGACCATGCAGTATGTAGCCTTTTCAGACTGGCTTCTTTTTTTTTTTTAATTTTTTTTTTTTTTCAACATTTATTTATTTTTGGGACAGAGAGAGACAGAGCATGAACGGGGGAGGGGCAGAGAGAGAGAGGGAGACACAGAATCGGAAACAGTCTCCAGGCTCTGAGCCATCAGCCCAGAGCCTGACGCGGGGCTCGAACTCACGGACCGCGAGATCGTGACCTGGCTGAAGTCGGACGCTTAACCGACTGCGCCACCCAGGCGCCCCCAGACTGGCTTCTTTAACTTAGTAAGTGCATTTAAGTTTCTTCCATGTGTTTTTTTTTATTTTTTAAATTTTTTTTAGCCTTTATTTATTTTTGAGAGAGAGGGAGAGAGAGAGACAGAGTGCAAGTGGGGGAGGAACAGAAAGAGAAGGAGACACAGAATCCAAAGCAAGCTCCAGGCTCTGAGCTGTCAGCACAGAGCCAGATGCAGGGCTCAAACTCATGAACCATGAGTTCATGACTTGAGCCGAAGTCAGACGCCTGACTGACTGAGCCACCCAGGTGCCCCTCCTCCATTTCTTATTATGGCTTGATAGCTCATCTCATTTTAGCATTGAATTTTTAGCACTCCTTTGGATGTTTATTTACCCATTCACCTACTGAGGGAGATCTCGGTTGCTTCCAAGTTTTAGCAATTATCAGTAAAGCTGCTACAAACATCCGTGTGCAGGTTTTTATGTGGGCATAAGTTTTAAACTTCTTTTTTTTTTTTTTTTTTTTTTTTAGAGGGAAAATGAACATACATGAACAGGGGAAGGGCAGAGGGAGAGAGAAAATCCTAAGGGCTTCACGCCCAGTGTGGGGTTGATGCGGGGCTCAGTCTCAACGAAACATGAGATCATGACCTAAGCCAAAACCAAGAATCTGATACTTTTTAAAAAAACATTTATTTATTTTTGAGGGAGACAGAGAGAGAGAGAGGGAGACAGAATCTGAACCAGGCTCCAGGCTCCAAGCTGTCAGCACATAGCCTAACACAGGGCTCCAACTCACAAACTGTGACATCATGACCCTAGCTAAAGTTGGATGCTTAACCGACTGAGCCACCCAGGCACCCCCATATCTCATTAGTTTAATTTGCATTTTCCTGATGACATATGATGTGAAGCATCTATTCATATGCTTATTTGCCATCTGTATATCTTTGGTGAGGTGTCTGTTAAGATGTTTGGCCCATTTTTAAACTCAGGTTGGCTTCTCTCGCAGTGGGTTTGTTGCCAGAACGCAGGTGTTGTGAAAACCACCTCTAAACCTAAACCAAAATGGGAAAGGAAAAGACCCACATCAACATCATCATCATTGGACACGTAGATTTGGGCAAGGCTACCACTACTGGTCATCTGATCTATATATGTGACAGGGTTGACAAAAGAACTTTAGAAAAATTTAAGAAGGAGGCTGCTGAGATGGGAAAGGGCTCCTTCATGTATGCCTGGGTCTTGGATCAACTGAAAGCTGAAAATGAACATGGTATCACCATTGATACCTCCCTGTAGAAATTTGAGACCAGCAAGTCCTATGTGACCATTATTGATGCCCCAGGACACAAAGACTTTATCAAGAATATGATTATAAGCACATCTCAGGCTGACTCTGCTGTCCTGATTGTTGCTGCTGGTGTTGGCGAATTTGAAGCTGGTATCTCCAAGAATAGGCAGACCTGTGAGCATTACCTAGCTTATACACTGGGTGTAAAATAACTTATTGTTGGTGTTAACAAAATGGGTTCCACTGAGACACCCTACAGCCAGGAGAGATAGGAGGAAATCATTAAGGAAGTCAGCACCTACATTAAGAAAATTGGCTATAGCCCCAACACAGTAGCATTTGTGCCAGTTTCTGGTTGGAATGGTGACAACATGCTGGAGCCAAGTGCTAACATGCCATGGTTCAAGGGATGGAAAGTCACCCGTAAAGATGGCAATGACAGTGGAACCACACTGCTTGAAGCTCTGGATTGTATTCTGCCACCAACTCATCTAACTGACAAGCCCTTATGTCTGTCCCTCCAGGATGTCTACAAAATTGGTGGTATTGGTACTGTCCCTATGGGCCAAGTGGAAACTGGTGTTCTTAAATCAGGCATGGTCGTCACTTTTGCTCCAGTCAGTGTTACAACTGAAGGAAAGTCTGTTGAAATGCACCATGTAGCTTTGAGTGGCTTTGAGTGAGGCTCTTTCTGGGAAAAATGTGGGCTTCAAAGTCAAGAACATATCTGTCAAAGATGTTCATCGTGACAGTGTTGCTGGTGATAGCAAAATGATGCACCAATGGAAGCAGCTGGCTTCACAGCTCAGGTGATTATCCTGAACCATCCAGGCCAGATCAGCACTTGATATGCACCTGTGGGGGATGGTCACACAGCTCATATTGCCTGCAAGTCCACTGAGCTGAAGGAGAAGACTGATCGTCGTTCTGGAAAAAAGCTGGAAGATGGTCCCAAGTTCTTGAGATCTGGTGATGCTATCATCGTTGATATGGTTCCTGGCAAGCCTGTGTGTCTTGAGAGCTTCTCTGACTATCCTCCCCTGGGCCATTTTGCTATTCGTGATATGAGGTGGTTGCTGTGGGTGTCATCAAAGCAGTGAATAAGAGGGCGGCTGGAGCTGGCAAGTCACCAAGTCTTCCCAAAAAGCTCAGAAGACTAAATGAATATTATCTCTGCCACTCCAGTCTCAATCAGTGGTGGAAGAATGGTCTCAGAACTGTTTGTGTCAATTGGCCATTTAAGTTTAATAGTAAAAGAATGGTTAATGATAGCAAATGCATCGTAAAACCTTCAGAAGGAACGAAGAATGTTTTGTGGGCCATTTGTTTTGTATGTGTGTGTGGCAGTTTTAAGTTACTAGTTTTTAAAACCAGTACTTTTTAATGGAAACAACTTGACCAAAAATCTGTCGCAGAATTTTGAGACCCATTAAAACAAAAGTTTAATGAGAAAAAAAAAAATCAGGTTGTTTCTTTTTTTTTTTTTTTATGTTTATTTTTGAGAGAGAGACAGAGTGTGAATGGAGGAGCAGCAGAGAGAGAGAGAGAGAGAGAGACACATCTGAATTAGGCACAGAGCCTGATGCAGGGCTCAAACCCACGAACCATGAGATCATGACCTGAGCCAAAGTCAGATGCTTAACTGATTGAGCCACCCAGGGGCCCCATTTTTTTTTTCTTATTTAAGAGTTCTTTGTCCCCACTAAACGGGAGAACTACAGACCAATTTCCCTGATGAACATGGATGCAAAAATTCTCAACAAGATACTAGCAAACCAGATCCAACAATACATTAAGAGAATTATTTGCCATAATCAAGTGGGATTTGTTGCTGGGATGCAGGGCTGGTTTGATATCTGCAATCAATCAATGTGATACATAACATTAATAAAATAAAGGATAAGAACCACATGATCTGCTCAATAGATGCAGAAAAAGTATTTGACAAAATATAGCATAATTTCTTGATAAAAACGCTCAACAAAGTAGGGATAAAAGGAACATACCTCAAGATCACAAAGGCCATATATGAAAGACCTACAGCTAATAGCATCCTCAATGGGGATGCTTTCCCCCTAAGGAACACGACAGAGATGTCCACTCTCACCACTGTTATTCAACATAGTGTTAGAAGTCTTAGCCTCAGCAATCAGACAACAAAAAGAAATAAAGGCATCCAGACCGGCAAGGAGGAAGTCAAACTTTCACTCTTCACAGATGACATGATGCTCTATGTGGAAAACCCAAAAGACTCCAAAAAAATTCCAGAACTGATACATAAATTCAGCAAAGTCATGGGATATTAAATCAATGTACAGGAATCAGTTGCATTTCTATACACCAATAATGAAGTAACAGAAAGAGAAATCAAGGAATTGATCCCATTTACAGTTGCACCAAAACCCGTAATAAGCCCTTGGAATAAACCTTACCAATGAGGTGAAAAATCTGTACACTCAAAACTATAGAAAGCTTATGAAAGAAATTGAAGAAGACACAAAAAATGGGAAAAACATTCCATGCTCATGGATTGGAAGAAAAAATATTGTTAAAATGTCAATACTACCCAAAGCAATCTACATATTCAGTGCAACCCTATCAAAATAACTCCAGCATTCTTCACAGAGCTAGAACAAATATTCCTAAAATTTGTGTGGAACCAGAAAGGACTCTCAATAGTTGAAGTAATGTTGAAAAAAAAAAACAAAACAAAACTGGAGGCATCACAATTCCAGACTTCAAGCTGTATTACACAGCTGTAATCATCAAGACAGTATGGTACTGGCACAAAAACAGACATTCAGATCAATGGAACAGAATAGAGAACCCCCAAAATGGACCACAAACATATGACCAACTAATCTTAGACAAAGCAGGAAAGAATATCCAATGGAGGGGCACCTGGGTGGCTCAGTCGGTTGAGTATGCGACTTTGGCTCAGGTCACGATCACCGAGTCCATGGGTTCGGGCTCTGTGTCAGGCTCTGTGTTGACAGCTCAGAGCCTGCAGCCTGCTTCAGATTCTGTGTCTCCCTCTCTCTCTCTGCCCCTCCCCTGTTCACACTCTGTCTCTCTCTCAAAAATAAATAAACATTATAAATTAAAAAAAAAAATATCCAGTGGAAAAAAGACAGTCTCTTCAGCAAACAGTGTTGGGAAAAATGGACAGTGACATGCAGAAGAATGAACCTGGACTGCTTCTTTACACCATACACAAAGATACTCAAAATGGATGAAAGACCTAAATGTAACACAAGGAAGCCATCAAAATCCTAGAGGAGAAAACAGGCAACAACCTCTTTGACCTTGGCCACAGCAACTTCTTACTTGATATGTCCTCAGAGGCAAGGGAAACCAAAGCGAAAATGAACTATTGGGACCTCATCAAGATAAAAAGCTTCTGCACAGCAAAGGAAACAATCACCAAACTAAAAGGCAACTGACGGAATGAGAGAAGATAGGAAGATAGTGGCAAATGACATATCAGATAAAGGGTTAATATCCAAAATGTATAAAAAACTTTTCAAACTCAACACCCAAAAAACAAATAATCCAGTGAAGAAATGGGCAAAAGACAGGAATAGACATTTTTCCAAAGAAGACAATCAGGTGGCTAACAGACAGACACATGGAAAGATGCTCAACGTCACCCATCATCATGGAAACACAAATCAAAACCACAATGAGATACCATCTCATACCTGCTAGAATGGCTAAAATTAACAACTCAGACAACAACAGATATTGGCAAGGATGAGGAGAAAGAGAAACCATTTTGCACTCCTGGTGGGAATGCAAACTGGTGCAGCCACTTTGCAAAACAGTATAGACGTTCCTCAAAAATTAAAAATAGAACTTCCCTAAAACCCAGCAATTGCACTACTAGGTATTTATCCAAAGGATACAAACATGCTGATTCGAAGGGGCACATGCACCCCAATGTTTATAGCAGCACTGTCAGCAATAGCCAAAGTATGGAAAGAGCCCAAATGTCCATCGGCTGAAGAATGGATAAAGAAGACCTGGTATATATTTCTATACAATGGAATATTATTTGGTGATCCAAACGAACGAAATCTTGCCATTTGCAACAACATGGATAGAATTAGAGATATTGTGCTAAGCGAAATAAGTCAGAGAAAGTCAAATATCATATGATTTCACTCATATGTGGAATTTAAGAAACAACAAAACAGGTGACCATAGGGGAAGGGAAGCAAAAGTAAGATAAAAACAGAGAGGGAAACAAACCATAAGAGACTCTTAAATATAGAGAACAAATTGAGGGTTGCTGGCAGGTTGAGGGGATGGCCTAAATGGGTGATGGGCATTAAGGAGGGCACTTGTTGGGACGATCACTGGGTGTTATATGTAAGTGATGAATCGCTGAATTCTATTCCTGAAATCATTATTACCCAATGTGTTAACTAATTTGGATTTTAAAAAAGTGTTCCTTGTATATTTTGGGTAATGGTTCTTTATCAGGTGTGTCTTTTGAAATTTTTCTCCCAGGGGTGCCTGGGTGGCTCAGTTAGTTAAGCATCTGACTTTGGCTCAGATCATGATCTCACAGTTTGTGAGTTTGAGCCCTGCATCAGGCTGTCTGTTGTCAGCCCAGAACATGCTTTGGATCCTCTGTCTCCCTGTCATTCTGCCTCCCAGCTTGTACAGTGCTCTGTCTCAAAAATAAATGAACATTTAAAAAAAATGGAATTGTTTTTTCCCAGTCTGTGGCTTGTCTTTTCATTCTCTCAACACTGTCTTTCATAGACCGATATTTTAATTGTAATAAAGTCCAGCTTATCAACCATTTCTTTCCTTGACTGTGTCTTAGTGTTGTATCTAAAAAGTCATCACCAAGCCCAAGGTCATCTAGGTTTTATCTTATGTTATTTTCTAGGAATTTTAGTTTTGTGTTTTGTATTCAGGTCTGTGACCCATTTGGGGTTAAATTTTTAAAGGGTGTAAAGTCTGTGTCTAGATTCATTTCTTTGCATGTGCATGTCTAGTTGTTCCAGCACCATTGTTTGAAAAGACTATTTTTTCTCCATTGTATTGCCTTTGCTCCTTTTTCAAAGATCACTGTATGGGGCACCTATGTGGTTCAGTGTGTTGAGCATCCAACTCTTCATTTCTGCTCAGGTCGTGATCCC